>NC_092818.1:107809212-108149212 GCF_023375885.2 Dermacentor andersoni
TATAACTGCAATAAAGATGGATGCAGAAGTGTCAGTGCATGATCTTACGGAGCGTATTTTTCACTGCTTTTGAAGCGAATAGCTCCATTTGGCTCTCATCTGCTATTGTGGTCGGTGGAGCTTGGAATTTCACGGCTGTTACACAAGCGGTGAACGCTTTTAAAAGACTTAGAGAAGACAGATGCATTAGTCCGTGATGGTGGCGCTCCAACTCTGCCTTGTAGTTCTCTGACATAGCGACTAAACTCAAGTTCTCCCGTAGCGCCATGTGTGCGTCGCCTTCTCGACTTGCACTCGTCAGTTGACGCTGTTATTCGTTTACTACGAATCAGGACTAACTTGCTCAACAACAAGGCTTAACTACCTTACGGTCACGAACGAATTGCAGTTATGGCCTGTTTACCTAGGCCCGCGACAAATGAAAGCTTATTTGGACATTGTTAATACAAGACCTTATAGGCGACAAGCAACATCTCAAGAAACCGTAGGTATAAAATGCCAAATAGCTTTCGGAGCACCATCGAACCACCGTAAGCGGTTGAAGTGTACAACTATTTGCTGTGACACACTTGACAAGCTGTGACAAGCTGTGACATTTGAAAAAGAATTCGGAGAAGCACACGAATGTAAAAAACAAGTAAAAAACAAGTTGGAGTTTACTATTGGGCATACTTCTTCAATGCAGGTTAGCATTCCCTTTGAAAGAATCGGGCTTTTCAGTGATGAACTCAATGGTTCAACTTCTATATTCTCGTCGGCACGAGACGCCTTCGGGTTGTACGGGAAGTCACGAGAGTGCGAATATTTTGTGCGGAAAATTTCCTACGCAGAATCGTAGAGAAACCTACGTAGAAACGTATCGACTTGCGCGAATCGATCTGATGACGGCCCACCTGGTGGTGGGCCGTCATCAGATGGACTGCCGCCGGGACGGGCCGATTGAATGGCCTGCGCAAGCCGTATCCGGCCAGGGGCCCGTAGTATATAGACCCCTCTCTAGCCGACAGTAGCCTTTCTGATTCTGCTATGAATATTGGAAAGCAAAAACAATTGCTTAATTTCGACATCCCTGTTTTGGATAATTTGATAGGTGGAGAGATTATTCAGTGAAACGCACTGCGTAAAGAATACATACGAGTATTCTCGCAGCGTAATGACGTGGCAGCATTAAAAAGGCACGGTGTTAGAACAGCGTTAGCATTCAAGCACGTGCACTGCCATGCGTGGATTAAAATATTTTTTTTTTGTACGTCGCATTGTACTCTACAGCGTCCTAAAATAGTTTCACTGATTTTAAAATAGGGATCTAAGTATAAATGCCTTGAAACTACACAGTGGAATACAAGGAATCGAAGCCTGTGTGAAGGCCTCCGCATTCATTTCGACCCCCTTGGGCTCCTTCGCGTGCATCAGTTGCACTCTACAGAAGCGTTTTTCGCAATCCACCCTCATTCGAATGCAGCGGTCACTTGCCAGGAATTGAACACTGAACCTTGTGCTGCGCAGCAAGACGCCATAGCTGCAAATGTGCAAAGCCAAATAGCGCATAGAAAAATAAAACAAGCTACTGCCTGCAGCTTCTCGTCGCGGCTTCTTATCGTAGTACTCAACACATACTCCCATAAAAAGAGGAAAAGTATAAGCAAACACTAAATGGTTTATGTACTAAAACTATTCAGCGCACACTACTAAAATAAAAAAAGTTTTTTTTAACTGGCCTGCTGTCTTTAGAAAGTGCCTCCGAGTCTACGTTAGCTACATAACGTTGCTAAATTTTGTGCATGATGTGTTGTCGCTTCCACATGCGATTTGTTTTTTCGTTTTTTTTTTGAGGTTCTCCTGACAGGTGCCTTCAATACGAATAAAAAAAGAATGCCTTAAAATATTGGGAGAAAAATAAAGCTATGTGGGTGCAATTAATTTGTACTATAAAGCTTTAAAAACGAATTTCAGTTCCAGAAATGTTTCAGGAAATTCAGGAATGAAGGAAACCGAGAAGGAGCGACGGCAGTGAATTGTTCAGGTGGCTCGCAGCTTAATCGCCGAATCACTCATATGCTACGCAACTCTTTCACCAGGAGCAGGCGGTTTGCTGCCATCTCTTTCGTAATGTAAGGAATTTCGCTCACAACTTTCCCTCCAGCGCTAAGGAAGTACACAGAAGCATAGCCGTAGGCGATCTTCGCGAACGATGCAGCGGATAAATTAATTTCAGCGCGGTGCGCTTTTGGAAGCATGGGTCCGATGGAGAGTAGGCTGAATTCGCAGGCCCCGCGGTTCTTGTGATGCACCTTCCAAGTAGCGGCGAAGTCGGACGCGTACGCGTGGAGTGGAAGTTGCAGGCCAACCAAGGTATAGGCCGCAAATAAGGAGGACTGAAGCTCCGAGGCAATTGTGCTACTCCGCCGCAAAGCCTGCGCTCGGAATTAGCCGCTGCAAAGCGAGAAGCAGGGAATTCGGATGATTCCCTCCCAGTAAGAAAAAAAAAAAAACAATTTACCGCGAGAGCTTCTCAGTGGACCTTCCCTGCTTTTAGAGCTGATGATGTGCATTTGGCGCTGCGGCACTTGAGATTCTGCTCACGCTGGAGAGAACTAGAACTCGTGCGTACTCAGAACTCAGATTGTGCAAGACGTCTTAAGTTTTGCATGTATGACGTTGACCTCATACAGTGGTAACTTACTGGGAAGTGGAAAACCAGTGGAAGGAAGTGGAAGGAAAACTGGAAAACCAGAAGATTTAATATTTGAGGTCAAGACGATCTTGGTACGAATTTTAAACTCCAGGCAAGAGGGCGAAATTAATGATGCTCTTATTCTTTATTCTTCTTAATAAATATTGAAGTTTATCAGAGTAATCAAATAAGTGTTTGAGGTAGAACACTGGAAAGGAAAGAAAGAGGATTCTTGAGAAAAGCTGCTTCATAAAGGAAGTCGTTATTGAAAAAACTAGTTAAATTTCGAGTGTACTTGCTGTCCTTTTGTGAAAAAGGAAATGCATTCATTCTGAAAAATATAAAATGAAAACGATACTTTCATTGAGTATTCAATTTTTATTTGTGTCGTATTATGTCGTCCATTTTTGTGTATAGCTGAGCTAACTTTCTCGAAGTAACGGATTGCGGACCGTGTAGGTTTACCACCAACCTGGAAACGCTAGCGTCCGCGAACACTTTCGTATAGTTGGCTTGCCGCTTGCCTTTCCTTACACAGGTTCCAGTAAGAACTTGCGCCAAATAACAAGCAGATAAGCACACAAATGACATGTGAAGCACGAAGTACAGTACGATTGATTTCAAGTACAAATTACAGGCTGCAGCGGCAAAGAGAAGTCCTCTTGTCGAAACGTTGCATCCTGCGATGTCCCTTGTTTGAACACTACTCATTTCGAACCTGCATCTTCCCGTAAACTTTTTCCTTGTTTCGAATGCAAATAAGAGCCACTCCAGAAAAAAAAAACGCAGGGACGCGATGATAAACTTCAAAGGGTGACGCACGCATTCTTTCAATTTTCCACGACATTCCGGTACTGCTTCGTTTTAGTCTTTCCTTCGCCTTCGTAACAGTCGCACGCAGTATGGTGTCCCCCTAAATAAATAAAAAAAAAGATAGAAAACATCCTTCCTAATCCCTTGTGCAGCCGAACTGCTTGGCAGTAATCTTCCACCACTCCTGTAGCAGTTGACAAAGTCGGCAGTGTTTGCATTCGAGATGAGATTGCGGCCATTTCTGTCGACAAGCGCACTGCACTCCTAGTCGTTTAGTCTACTCTCATGATTTTATGTATGTGCCCGCCATTTTCTTAATGCCTTCGTGTAGATTCGGGTTTAGTCTTTTCTACCCCTGCGTTTTCGGAAGTCACTGTGAGCCCTGAATATGCACGCAATATAACGCTGGAGTAGCTTTAATGTATATTGCTGCAATGCTTGTCTGCACACGACTCTGGGGAGTCTGGGCTGACTGTTTGTTCTCCGCATACGCCTGATATTCTTTTTTCTATGCTGCGATCGTGTTCTTCCTCTACATTGCGGGAGAAAAAAAGTGTTTTTGTGCGTTCTTAGGAGCGACGAAGCTCAATGCGACTTTCTAATTGAATTGAATTGTGGGGTTTCACGTGCCAAGACCGCGATTTGGTTATGAGGCACGCCGTAGTGGGAGACTCCGGGCTAATTGTGGCCACCAGAGAATGATTAACCTGCCCCCAATGCACGGGATACGGGTGTTTTTGCATTTCGCCCCCATCGAAATGCGGCCGGCACGGCTGCGGTTTCACCCCGCGACCTCGTGCTTAGCAGCGACACAGCATAACCGCTAAGCCACCGTGGCGGGTAATGCGGCTTTGTAATCGGCCTTTCGTATTTTGAAGTGTTTTTCGCACGTTGAGCGTGCGAATTCGGGTAATGTATGCAACCTCACATTTCGTTAATTTTTTTTTTCTGCGGAACAGCATGGCGGGCCTGCTGCCATGGTAGTGCTTTCTTTCTAGCTCGCTTTCAGCCGAAGTGATGGTTGTTATCTGCTGCTGTTACCCTGTCAGCTGAGTATGAAGTGTATTTTTGCTTGTACCGTTTTATTTGCTAGAGATCAACCAATATGTGGCGTTAGCCAATCAAGTCCAGGTACCCTCGAGAAAGAAATGGCGTTGTTGGACGGCCAGGAAAAGATTATTGCGACCATGCAGTACATTCAACAAGTACAAACTGATCTTGACGCGAAAATTACAATCGTAATCGATAGAGTCAATGCCACAGAACGCTAATTGTCCAGCATGAATGCGTTGTCTCAATGGATGAAAGAAATGGAGTTAACAGTATCACTGATGTACAAATAGATTGTCATTCTTGTCGACAAGATGGGTGAACTGGAGAACAGAGAAGGCGAAATGACCTAGTCATTTATGGTTCGAACGAGGTAAAGGATGAAACGACTGAACAGATTTAAATAAAAATTAAAGTAAATATTGTCATGGGAAATCCGAATATTGTCACGGGACTATTGTCACGGGAATCACGGGAAAACCAGAAATAAACGTGACTGGCATTGAGAGATTCAACAGACACGGAAGAAAGGTATAGACTGCAAATCATGTGCTGTTATAATAAAATTTTTCGATTATTGCAAAGAGTCTTCCGTACTTGGGGCATCCTAATATAAGCTAAAGGAAACTGTGTCGTCACCACCTGAAAACTTCTTGAAGCGACTGCGGGAAGTACGACATAGCTTGCGGACATGCGCAGCAGAAGAAAAACAAGATGGTGCCAAGATTAACAAGCTGAGTCTTAAAGGAGTGTATTTTGGCTTACCCGTGCACCTTCCTCCTGTACCTTTTAAGTTTGAATTGCAGAAGTATTGTTAGTAAAGCTACGAACTTGGAGGCGGTTCAAGCATTGCATGACCCGCCATGTGGTAATATTAATTTAAACTTGATTGAACCATGTAGTTTACGATAGCGAGTTTGTATCGAAACAATTCCGCTTTTATTGAAAGGACCGGGATACAAGGGGCGGCGGAGTACGCCGTAAAAAAAAACTTACAAATGCTTCTAATGCCTGATGTGACCAGTATTGAGCGTACACTCTGCAAAGCATATCATACAAAATATACATCATAGGGGCAATGTATAGGCCTCCTGGCTCTTGTGTTACTGATCTTGATGAACTGGAAAGCTATGTACCAGCACACATACAGCCTGCTGCCTGAATAATTTTGGCGAACGACTTCAATGTGCCACATGCTGAATAGCGATACTTTTCACTTAAATATTCCAAGGATAGATCAGGTGCCGTCTTGTTTGACTTAGCATTCACTTTTGACTTACTGCAGGTTGTAGATGAATATACGAGGGTTCAAGGTACCTCGAAGTCAAGTCTTCTTTTGTTTTTTCTTACCGGGAAAATTTTTCTGAAACTGGTTGCTATGTTTTCCTAGGTATCTTTAATCACCAGGCTGCAGTAGTAACTTTGTTTTATGTTTCCGTCAGGGAACAAAGTATAACCCTAAATGTTCATAGTTTTCTTTGTGCGGGTGATGCTTCCGTGGTTGACGTGCATTCACTCAACGTTGACAAGTTTTCGAACAGCACCTGCGATGTGCACAAACTCTGGAACGATTTTGGATGACTTGTATATGAAACCACAGATAGTTCTGTGTCAATTTTATCAACGAAAAAAAGAAACAAGAATCACTGGGTTTATCGGGAAACGTTACGGCTAAAAGGAATATAAAAACAAATTAAAAAGAAATAAAGAATCATGTCTGTATCCTCTTTTTTACGAAAGATAACTATGTGACATACGTTCAAAACTTAAATGCCAAGTAGCTCTTTATAAACAGCCCTATTATGGTGTATCTTTACCTAACTAAAATACTACGTCTCCTGAAAGACTCTGGTATTCAGACATGCCAAAATAATATAAATGAGAAATGTTTGAAACCAACTGATGAGGTAATCTATAACGCGTTTAATGGTCACTTTAAACCTTTGACAACAGCATGCCACCGAGGTTTAAGTATCGTTACCTCCGGTCAGTGATACTGCAAGCAGTGAAGAAAGCATACTTATGCTTTTGACGCGATAACGCTAGGGCCCTGTGTCGCAATAAATTCGGTGTCGGTGCTTTGCGTCGGACGTCGTTTGGCGAAAAATCAGTCCGAACCACAACCACGCAGGCCCTCCACGAGGCGCACAGGCGTAACTGAATGAACTGAATTCCTTAAAGTAAGATGCACCCAACAAAATCGTAATGTACAGCCTATAGACACAACCTTCAGACATAATAACGTGGTATTGTAACTGAATATACTAGAGAAAAAGAAAACCTAATTCTGTTACGCGGAAACTCAAACATAAACCCCTTTTCCAGCGTTTCTGCCATTCACAGAGCGGCGCGGTCCGCGCGTTTCGTTGCAACAACACCTTCCAGATGGCGCTCGCCTCTGCGCTTCCGCAGCCCACGCAAGAGCCCGCATTTCTACCAGAAAGCTCGCCCACCCACCTTCGGGCATAGCGCTCTCCGCCAGCGTTTCCCGGTGAACATTACAGTTACATAAGCTGCAGCTGCCGGGAAGCGTGAGAAGCAGTCAGGGATCTTTGAATGCTATCGGATTCCACTCTTAAAGGGGATGCTTAAGCGTCTTTCAAATTTTTAGACTTAGAAGCAAGGAAATCATGCGGACCGTATCCCATCCCAAATACGTTTCTTAAAAGGTGTCTGAATGGGTGTCCAACCACCTTTATAACCCATTTTCAAGATCTCTGCGAGAGGGCAAAGTACCGAATGACTGGATTACCGCTATAATAAAACCGCTACAGAAGAATGGGAATAAGCAATGCGTTCGTAACTACTGTCCTATCTCATTAATGCCATCATTTGCAAGATGTTTCAACATATTGTTCATTACAACAAATTTAAAATTTCTAGATAAACGTAATGTATTCAGGGAACATAAACATGAGTTTAGAAAAGGTTATTCTATATTTAATGGCTGATTGAAACCGTTTGTGGTTTTGCAGTAGCAATTAATAATGCTAACCAAACTGACGCAATTACTATGCATTTTAGCAAAGAATTTGGCCATGTTTTTCCCAAGAAGCTACTTTATATACTAAATGAAGTCCTTAAATGAAAACAATTGATAACATTTTGTCAGCCTATTGAAGTACCCAGCAGAAATCTGTTACAAAGATCACTCTTCAGAACGGCTTTCAGTAGACTCTGGCGCCCCATAGGGATCCATTCTTGAGCCGCTTTTATTTGTTATGTTCCTTATCGACGTGATAACAAATATTTTGTTAAAATATAAAATGCATGCCTACGTTTGGGTGATCAACTCGTAGATCAAACATCTTTCTGACCAACTCAAGCTAAATCAGGACTTCCACACGATTACTCACCGTGTCAATTTTGGCAAAGGGGAATAAATTTCAAAAATACTTCTTTTTTGACTATTAGCCTTAAACGGCCACAGTTAAAGTTTTTCTATTCTGCAAACAATGTGTTCCTCGTTGTAGCAACTCGCTTTAAATAGTAAGAACTTTAGATAACACTAGCAACTTTCAGTGGTCAAAGCACATTGATCATGTTACAGCTAACACCGGAAACTATCCTTTCTCCGACGTACTTTAAAAACTATCAACCTGTCCTGTTCTGCTGCTGGCTCATATAACTGTTATCGCACCATTAGTAGATCATGCGTCAATAATCTAAGAACCTTTTGTAAAGCTGATATTGACTAAATAAAGAAAGTACAAAAAGGGCTGCCTGTTTTATGTATAACAGTTTTGGACTCGCCTCAATAACAACTCTCTTTACCAAGGCCAGTTTACGTACACCTTGTCCCAGAGGAATCGCTGTTACCGTTCTAATTTTGTTCCCAGCTAATAAAAGAGCGCTACAACACTGATATATCAAAAATAATCTTTTTCCCATCTGGATACGCCACCAGCTGAAGGCATATTCTGACAGTAGCTCCCTTTCGCATACGTGTTAATTGCTTCAAATAGTTCTTCCGAAAGCTGTTAACGAGCGAAACAGTTTAACTAGTGATGAAGTTCTCAAGCCAAATTTTGATTCTTCTGTTTCTAAACTAATATCGTCATCTTGTCCGCCTTCGTAGAACAGTATTCTGTTGTTTTGTATATATGCGGCATATTGAGCTTGCATTTGTTTCATTTTCTTTTTTAAATTTTGTAATCCGCTTTGTTTTTCTCGCCCACCCTTCCAAAGTCTCCAATGGGGACTGCAGTTTTGATAATATATAATAAATCAATAAAGTAAACAGATAGCGCCTTCGGGTGGCTGTGCACGTAATAATATTCCATATTTTGCTTTACTTTTGTGTGAGGTGAACTAATCGAACTATGTATTTTCCCACCTTTTTGCCACTTTGACACGGTGCAGGCTATTGGGTTCACTAATTTTGGGCGAATGTTAGGGAAAATACCTGTCTAAGTCACCATAGTAGGTAATTTTATCGCGCGTGTTCTAGTCGATGGCCATATGTACAAGGTCTATGGTTTACTGCGTGTTTCTCAAGTGCGGTGGGAGAGTGGACGCTGACGATGTGTTGTATACTCAGATTACACGACGCATGCGTAACAAGATTTGTTTTCACCGAGTTGCTAGTGGTCACAAGAGGAAAGTTTTACGTCATTGCTTTACGTCTCTCCGCGATGTACTAGAGAGAGAGAGAGAGAGAGAGACAAAAGGGGAGGAATGACAGGGAGGTTAGCCAGTGTAAGTACCGGCTGGCTACCCTGTGCTGGGGAAAGGGGTAAAGGGAACAAAATGAGAAGTTTCGGCACTCAAGGCCTTAAGGGCTCTGCTGAAGTTTTTAAGGGCTTGTGAATTGTGCGGCCGCCTTTGAATTTTGCAGCGCGTAGCATTGGGCTACTGTGTGAAGTTTTCTCAATTTTTTTATCGCGATGTACTAGGTGATGCATATACCGGTGCGAATACCGTGGCTTTACTCCTAGAATTAGGTGACATTCATACTCACAACTGCACTCTGCTTTCTTTAGGGTAGCGACAACTCTAATACCGCCAAATTTGAGGGCTGGAATTCTGACTATCTATTGTGCTTAAAGGCGCTACGCAATGGTTGCCTGATTTGGAACGCGCTGATCAAGTGCTGGCGATTGGAATGCGATAAATTAAATTGTATCATAAATGAAATGTGCGTACGCCAGCAGGATCGAGGGGACATGTTTTTCAGTTTCTTTACGTGAACGAATCACACATATTATTTTTTAAAGAATTTATTTTGATAGTATGTGAACCCCACCATTAGACTAGCGATATGTAGAAGCTGGGAAAGCGATATTGGTTCCCATTTTTAATAAAGACTACGCCGACTACCGGTCGGCGTAGTCTACAGCGTAGTTTACAGTCAAGTTCGGGGGTATCCACAAAACTCAATAGTGAAAGAGAACGTCCCTGGGAATGGACGCTGAATAATAATAATAATAATAATAATAATAATAATAATAATAATAATAATAATAATAATAATAATAATAATAATAATAATAATAATAATAATAATAATAATAATAAATGTCAGAAGAATATCATTTTTGTAAGCTATCAAATTCCAAATGCCTTTGTACAGGCATACGTGCTCTGGGGCCAACTCCACTGCGGCAACAAACTAAAATGTAACAATTGGCGGCGTATGAATCATGTCAGCGCAGACGACACCGGATCAGTGACGCAGTTTTTTTTACCACTTTTCTTACTCTATCCTGTTTGCAAATATGACACTTTTTCGTTATGCGCTTTTTCCGTGCAATGCACATGACCAATTTTAAGCGACCGCAGATACATCGCCCTCACAACTGCAAACCCAAATGTGCCTCTTTAATTTACACTTCACAACACACCATCAGAACAAGGGTATATAAAAAGAATGTAAAATATGTGCACACCGACGTCGGGAAAGAAATGAGTACGGGTGACAAAAAATGTGAATAAAAAGCAAGAAATGTTGAAGTGAAGGTAAATTTACTCAGCAGATTTGCGTAGTTGAGGACATAATATACTAAAACGCACTAATAGAAAAAAAGAAAGAAAAACCAAATCTAGGCCGAAAACGTGCATTTCCATTTTTCTGAATATTTTTAGATTTTCAGTTGCCTCCCAAAGCAGGGGAGCACGAGTACTGACTTCCTTTCGGAAGAAAATATACTTTATTAAAATATTGTTATTCAGGCCGAGTTCTTCCCGCAGCTTGCCGACACAATGCCGACGTCAGTCTAGTGCGCGATCCTCGAGTGTCGTAGTCCCCTCACATTTTTGGTCCGAGTGCTGGTATTCTTCGTTCGGGGTAAATAATGCAACAGGTCTCGTCTTTCGTTGAGGCTCTTTCAACAGATCCGCCTTTATTAACTCGTTTCATGCACAAAAGTATACCCTAAATTCTTAATTTTGGGGACTCTGAGTCATTCAAAGCGCTGAGCCATTGAGCCATTGAGCAATGACAGCAAGAATTTGCTAGGCCTTTAAAAATGAAGACGGCTTATTGCTGCTTTTACTATCGGGTGCTTTTTTTTCGTACTGACAAGAAAGAGGAGGAGATGTTTGCTCTAGTGAACAGTGCAGTTACTCCTATTTTTTAAGTGTTTGGTAGTGGAAAGCTGGCGCGCTCTAATGAAAAACTATGGGCCAATACAGATGTGAATTTCACGCGTTACCATAAGTTTGATTACTAACGTCTTTATTTTTAAAGAAATGCCCTGATTGCCGTGAACATTAGAGGTGTGTGTGTGTACTTCGGGTGCCTTGGTTGTTCGTGTCCTTGCAGGTGTTCCCAAATAGACGATAGCCTGGTCCGTCTTCATCGTAGACGAATTCGGCAAGCTTCGCCCCCCAAGATGGGAAACATCTTCCTGATAGATGCGGCGAGGTGGAATCCAATTATCCGATGTGACTGGCTGGATATCTTGGTGTATTCCATTCCTGATGCGTTTTGTTGATTGCCTCGCACCTAGGACAGTCCTATATCACATGTATTGTAGTGGCTTGTTGCTGGCATGTTGTGCACATTCTTTCGTTTGGCTCGTCACGAAACATGAGATGTCTCTTGCAGGGTGGCATCATTATATTGGTGGCTAGCCTTCTCACAAGTACTATGGTTCCTCATGGTAGCTGTCTCAACGTTTCCGGGAAAAGAACATCACACTGCGATTCCCTCTCCTCTCTTGCTCTTTGAAGCGCAGATTGTCAGGCGGTGTTAGTATTGGTGGGTGTTGATGGGCAGGTTATATCTTTTGTGTACGGCACTAATTGTCGTCTAACAGCTGGTCGTGCCTCGCTGTCTGCCCATTGATTTCCTAGTACTACGGCGTGTGCCGGTACCCCCTTAAGGCGGCGTTAGCTTCCGTGTGCTGTCACTAATTTGTGCTCAACTTGTTGAACTTCCTCAACGACCGGCATGTGAATTCTCCATGGGCTATACCAAGCATGTACCGCTCTTTGCATCTGGGTATACAGTTCTTTGCTTTGCAGGTTTTTATAGTGTTTTTGCGCCCATTATGCTGCTAGGAGCTCGTCTGCGAATTGCACAGTATAGTAGACTCCGTGGCCAAATCAAGAGAGAGAGAGAGAGAGAGAGTGCATAGAATGAAAGGGAGAGTAACCAGAGGTAATTCCGGTTGGCTACCCTGCATGGGGTAAAGAGCAGGGGACAAAAGAGCAATAGAGCGGAAGGGAGAGAGAGAAAAAGAGAATGAAATCTGTTTCTTTTCTAGCTAAATGGCTTTCCAAGTCATGAAGCAGCACCCACGATACCGATACTGAATTTTCTCCGGACTGATGGGAAATAAACACCCCTGTACTTAGATTTAGGTGTACATCAAAGAACACCAGGTGGTCTAAATTTCCGGAGTCCACCACTACAGCGTGCCTCATAATCATATCGTGGGTTTGGCACGTAAAAGCCCCTAACCTAATTGAGGGGAATTTGTCGCCGCGGCTGTCAAAATAAGGGTGAATTCTTCGGGATATTTTGCAGAGCGCACTTTCATTAGCTTTCGCTGGTCCGCGTCTTCTTTTTGGAGGTGGTCTGATGGTGGTGTTGTTGCAGCAGGCGGGGTTAGCCTGGCATACTTATCCGGTAATTGTTCCGCCTGAGCCTCCTGTGAATGTCACTATGTGGGTCATAAGTGTCGAAGAGCACCGTGTCTGGCATGAAGACAATCAGCAGTCGTTGCATTCTCTTCCCAAATGCCGTCGGCGTTCCGGGGAAAACGACGTCTTCAATAGTCCTGTGCGAAAGATTGTTCTTTAGGACTTTCCAACATTGTGCTATGCAGATTTGCCGCCAGTGACTGTCATGCCGTTACTGACGGCAAACACATGAAAGTGTTGCAAGTAGGAGCGCTTGCCGTTGACGAGCAGCCACTTGTTGTTGTCGGTAGCCGAGCTTGTGAGAATCACTCGTAGTGATGAGGTCATTCGCAAATAATTTCTGGCGGTTTTGCTTTATTCGCAAGTTCCCACTTTGATTGCTATGTACGTACAGGTCTTCCACCTTCAAATGCAGGGGTAGACATGTTTTGAGCCGCATACCTTTGCGATGTAAGCTTTCTATTTGTTCTGTTTGTGGCAATGTAGCCCTGGACTAAGGGCGTCTCCCGCACAAGCAGAAAGACACCTGCTTGTCCTTTCTTTTTAATAAATGTTTCTCCTCCTCCTCCTACCTTGGGGTAATTGTATCCGTCCCACATGTATGAAGCAATGAGAGCGCGAACGATTTGCGTTTCTTCTCGTTATTTCTTGCTTCAGTGTAAAGTTGTAATCCATGGTATGAGGTGTAGGATCCGATTGTATTCTTTGGTTACTTTTGAGATCCATGTCGCTCCTGTTCCGTCTTGATCGATGACTGCTCCCAGAACCTTGATAGAAGAGCGTCGTGCAACCGTGGGGTTTCCTAGTTGTAGGTTAAACGTGTGGCGAACTTTCTCGACTTCTCTTTCTAATTCGCTTGAGACCACGACGCGTTCTGTCTTTTCAGCAGATTCTTTCATGCTCACATTCTTAAGGAAAGTGGTGGTTGCATCGAGTCATCTTTTTTATAGTTTCAGCTCCTGTTCTTCCACTGACCCTCTAGTCGCGCAAACTGTAATATCCTGAGTAACGGCGTAGCGTAATCCTGATATCTTGCCTAATCAGGGCGGCAACCGCGCCATTACTATAGGTTAAACAAGGTCGGTGATAGTACCGCCTGTTGCGCCACACCTACGTTATTTTCTGTGACTGGCTTGTATAGCTCGCCCAACGTGATTCGATATACTGTGTCCTTAAGTAAACTCTTAATCCAGCTTAGTAGTGTTCCTGTAACTCCAGCAAGCACGGTGCTTTCAGTAACCGTCTCGTGACGCACGCGGTCAGATGCTTTCCTGACCTCTAATGCCGACACTGCACGAGAATAAGTTTTCATGCTGGATCAAGCACTTTTTTTCTTGAATTTCTTTAAATTAACCGCCATTGTTATAACACACACACACACACACACTTTTGCCCTATACGGGAAAATATGTGAGTAGTCACATCGAAGATGCCAGTTGCATAAGAATGCTTTCACTGCTTGTTGTGGTACGCAGCAAGGGCTAAGATACACCGCCCACTAGCAGAGGTCGTCCGACCAATTTGGTGGGAACGCAACCAATTTCATGAAGTCGTTCACTGAGTGACTCATCAGCACCGCGACTGAAGTCGCAAAGCTTCCAAACCAATTAGCGGCAGAGAAACAGGACGTCGGAATACGAGGATAGTTATTTAACCTATCCGTAGTTGTGCGAAGAACGCGAGCGATGTGAACGGCAGCAGTCGTGAGACATTTCGCTGCAGCGACAGGCAGGTCGCAGTCATCTGTGCGAACATCGGTCGCCGTGAGCTCCTCGCTCGCCAGTCGCGCCTTCTTGGCAGAACACTTGTTTCTGTGTTTCGCCTTTCGACGTGCCTCGCCTCCCCGTCCTGCGGCCATGGACGCGGAGCGTGCCAGAGGCCCGCCTGGCCAGAAGTCATCACGGCCGTGAACCGCAACGAAGCGACTTGGCTCCCCCAGTGATACCGAAGAAACCGAGCTGTACTCTGAGCCGGAAGGTGACTCATCCGACGACAGCTTCATACCCGTCCGGAGTAAGAGGGCGAAGAGAAAAACTGTCAACACAGCGCTGTCAACTCCTGTGAGTACAACGGCTATGAAGTCAAGGCCTGCGCGCTGACCACACGTCATCATCTTTATGCCGGAAGAACCTTCAAGCAACCTACGATTGCTGAACAGGCAAGCCCTATCAATGTTTCTGGAACGTGCTGTGCCGGATCAAATTAAAGACATCAGGATAAATACACGCAAGAATATACTCGCCATAGACGTGTACAACGTGAGTGCACTTGGAAAGCTTCAAGAAATCGCGGAGCTAGGCGGAATCGAAATGCGCCCCTTTGTCCCGATCGACGATACATCCATAGCCGGTGTAATTTACGACATTGACATTGCCATTCCCAATGATGACTTACCTAGCCTCATCAAGCCGGCAAACGAGGGCACGATCAATACGCAAGTGCGCCGCTTTGGGAATATGCGCTGTGTAAAAGTAATTTTCAAGGGGGGTTGTATACCATCCCACGTTAAAGTCGGACATTTCCGACATCCGGTTCGACCATTCATCCAGAAGCCGCTTCAATGTCATCAGTGTCTTAGGCCAGGACAGATCAAGGGCGTGTGCACAAACTCACTACTGTGTCCCCGTTGCGCTGAGCCTCATGCAGAAGGGACCTGCGGTACCACGGATGTGAAGTACGCCAACTGTAGCGGCCCTCACGCGGCCTCCTCGAAAGACTGTCCCCGCCGCATCAAGAAGGAGCGCGTGTTTCTCAAACAAATGGCCAGAGACAATTCGGCCCACAGGGAGGCAGCCGAGGTAATCCGGCGTCAGCGTCGACGTCGGCACCATCGCACGTCTTCAAGGAAAGCGCATGCACGGAGTGATACTACCCACTCCACTGCCGCACCACTTAGTCGTGCCGTGAAAGGTCCCACCACTTCCACGAAGGAAGCAGATAAGACTCTTTCTTTAGAGGAATGGCCTATGCTACTGAGCAGCTCCCTTGCTAAGGAACCTCAGAAGGTCGCGGCCCTACCGGAGCCTTCTCCAGCCATGGATGATTCACCTAAAACAGATCGTCAAGTCATCTCGGTGCTACGTTCCCTGATGGAGTCCATCCGAGAGATTTTAGTGGATATGGGGACAACGTCTGCTCGAAGCGCATTTAAAGTGCTGGACGCCTTAAGCCAAGTGCTTGAATCCTTCAACTAGAAAGATGGCTACCCATACCCCATCCTTCCGACAAGAAGGCAAGGCAGCGTCCGTCATCCAGTGGAACACCAGAGGGCTAAAATCACGTCTATCAGATTTCCGTCAGTTTGGGTACACCAATGTGTTTCCACTCATTGTCATTTGTGAGCCCAACTTGTCGCAATCAATCAGACTGTCAGGGTATGAAGTTATCATATCTTCAACAAATAGTGCATGCAGCAAAATTATCGTTCTTGTTCGTCGTGAACTTACCTATGTTTTGCAACCAATTGTGCCCCACGGCGACAATCAACATATATGCATCACAGTTAAAAAGAACAAACTCTTGTTTACTGTCATAGGCGTGTATATGTCGCCTTCAAGCAATTTCGATACTAAAAGATTAGCGTTTATCTTGAGTGTTTGTCCCGCTCCATGGGTCATTATAGGAAATTTCAACGCACACCATCCAGCATGGGGATGTACAAGGATAAATGCAAAAGGACAAAGATTAGCAAGCATCACCTAAAACTAGGACCTTACTCTCCTGAACAATGGTAGCCCTACCTTTCTTCGAGGCGTGACATACGGCAGCTGCCTCGACCTTGCCTTCGTCTCCAACTCTCTCGCCAGATGTGTGAAGTGGTTTCCAGATATTGAGACACATGGGAGTGATCACATTCCCACCTATTTGAACATCGAAGGCTTGTCGTATAGATATGGTCCACGGAATACCATTCGGACGATTGAACGGGCCAACTTCAAATCTGATAGGGAAAATGCCTGCGGCGAGGGGCTACCCTCTGGGTTAGAGCAAACAGTTAAATATACGATACAAAACGCCTCTCGCTTGATGACGATCTCTTCCGCGCGAAACAACTTCGACATGGATTTAGAGCTACTTCGAGCACTTCGTCGCCGGGAGGAACGTCGATATCAGCGTACAAAATCAATCCGTGACCTTAAGACAGCCAGGGTGATGCAAAAGAAGATTCAGCGTCGTAGGGATAGATTATCGTCGGAACTTTGGGCAATGTTTTGCCCGACACTAGGCTCCCGCAAGCCACTGTCTCACATTTGGAAAGTGGTGGAAGGTCTGCGTTACCTTCCGGAAGAGCGTTTTCCATTCAAGGCGCTGGAGTTTTTCCAAGGGCGGCATGACATCGATGTTGGAAAAAACTTCTGTGCGCGGATCGCAGACCAAGTGACTCGACTAGATCCTCCAGCCCAAGGTGACGTCTCCTATTCCCGCGATTGTTGCATGGACCTTCCTTTTACAACTAGCTCTCTGCAGGCGCCCTTCATCTCCAGGTCCAGATGGTATATCATACCAACCCTTGTGCTATCTCGGAGAATCCACACGGATAAAATTGTTGAGTCTTTACAACTTGGCATAGAAAGAGGGAAATGTCCCTGACGATTGGAAAGTAAGCCGCCTGGTGCCGCTCTTGAAGCAGGGCAACTCCCCACTAGCGCTCATCTCTTACTGGCCAATAGCGCTGGCCAGCTGTCTAGGAAAGATATTGGAATAAATGATCCTTGGCCGCCTGGAATAGTACCTTGAACACTACAAGATTTATCCGAATTCCATGGCTGGTTTCCGACGTGACCGCTCTTCCATCGACAATGTAGTTGATCTCGTTTCATATGTCCTGCACGAGAGGTCCCGTAAGCGTTTATCTGCAGCTTTATTCTTAGATGTGAAAGGCGCATACGAGAACTTATTACATGAGGCCATTATAGACACTCTTGCGACGGTTGGCCTAGATGGTCGAGTCTTTTTGTGGATTGGAAGTTACCTATCTGTAAGATCATTCTTTGTGTTAATTGACGATGGCCCAACTACGCGACGCTATACCAGCAGGGGCGTTCCTCAAGGCGGTGCTCTTAGCCTGACGCTATTCAAGCTCGCTCTTGTTGGACTTGCTGAATACTTGCCAACTACCATAAAAATTTCAATATACGCAGACAACATCTGTGTCAGGAATTGGCAGTCGCGCGTCCTCAGATACGTGCGCGGCTTCAAACAGCGGCAACTTTGACAGCGAGCTACTTGTGTAAACAAGGTCTCAGCATATCACCAGAAAAATGCTCACTGGTGGCATTTACTCGCATACCAATGACGCCTTATGTAATCTCAATCAATGGGCGGACCATTTCCTATGTTAGAACCCACAGATTTCTCGGCGTAATTATTGACCGAGACCTCAGATGGAGCTCCCACGTGGCCTACATGAAACGGTGCCTGACAGCATCTTTCCAGTTGTTTAAATACTTGAATGGAAATATGTGGGGGATGTCACGTACCACGCAAGAGTGACGGACTGTAACTGGCAATGTGTGTGCTGTGAGAGGTGCTCTCTCTCTCCTCCCCATCATTCTACCCCCCCTCCCGCTCCCATGTGTAGGGTAGCAAACCGGTTGAGCTAAACGGGTTAACCTCCCTTCCTTTCCTTCTCCACTTTTTCCTTCCCGCCTTTTATTGCGATAGCAATTATATGGAAACTTCAGGCGCATTTATGCCGTCGGCATCGGCGCACGCAACTGCGGAAAGTGGGAAGAGAGCGCGCCGCCTTCCGTCGCGCGGGACGCTTTGTGGGGAGGGTAGGGAGAAGGGGCGAGTTCTAGTGCGGGTGACGCTGCCGTTTGTACAGGCGATAAAACTACTGTCCTTACTTCGTGTATAGCTAGCTGTCCAATAATTTGCTATCGCAATCGATGCTTCGCCTTTCGGTCAAAACTGCCACTTTTTTCTTCCGATTTCAATTAGGAAGAACTTGAAATATGAACTAATAAAGCGAACGAATTATTTGTCTTGTCGATACCATAAGTACATAAAAGCGAACAATAAGCGGAGCACAAAACAATAGGCAGAGGATTTTAGTGCTGCAGTGAACTAAAATGGGTGTTTTCCAGTTCCTTTAATTATTGTACTTCTAGAAAGAACATTCGCTGTCGGCTTGAAAAGCATATTCCAACATCCCCTTACGAAGTTATGATTTTGATTAATATGAGGGCTACTGCAAAGTACATCAGCAACTGCATCGCCTGAAAAAAAAAAAAAAAAAACGTCAAGAAGAAACGCAAGCCGAGCGTTCAATGTTGTGATTTCTATGCATGCGACCTTGTTCTTCGCGGAACCAAATTAGGCCCGTGCACATGGACACGGGTACTCAAATAACTACGATCTAGCTGTATATGTCGCTATATGTCACTGTGGGAAAACGGTTCCTGCGGTATACAAGCGACGTTGGTTGTCTCACGCAAGCTCGCGCATGAGCAACACTGATCTGCTTTCCTTCCGGCGCGGCAGACGAAATATGTCCAATGATCCGGATTCCCCGGGGTATTATCTCTTGCGTGGACTCGCGAATGCCCTGGAAAGTGGTCTTAGGTCGCAGGCCCACATCACAAGGCCTCTTCTTCTGATGAATTATCTTTCCAGCAGCTTGAACGATGTTTTGTCTGTTCGACAACCTAAGGCTGGCTTTTCTGCCCAGCTCATTGTTTCCCCGTCCCTCCGTCTCCTACGCTTCCGGTTATAGTATCGATAATAGCCTGTCTATCTTGGTGCTGTTGCCAGGCCTCGATCGCGTTGAAGTAAGCTTTTGTGGTATTTAATACCGTGATTCCTTTTCATGTATACTTAAGCGAAACAATAAACTTAATTTGAATTGGCCAATGTGAGATATTGCAGACACCTTAGCCGCCTGAAGTAGTATAGTAGTATAGATTGCGGTAAGGTAGAAATGGCTATTTCAATAGTGTTGTCCACAGACCCCGAGTACATAAACTAGATTGTAGACAAAGAGGTGTCAGCAATGCACACGTGGCATAGAAGCAAAATAGTCAGTTCATATGCAGGATCTTAGCGGTATGCCTATGCATAAAGTCGTACAGTCAAAGTCAACGCATAGTCGCAGTTCGGCATATTGCTTCCTATGGTGTGGCTGCGGCAAATGTATTCGTGCACTCTTGTGCTGGCGGTCTTGACGTGAGATACGTCAGGTCCGGTTTATGCTGAAGTGCCCGTGGCTACCTTAAGTGTGAAATTCTGGGACAGAAGCTGCAAACCTGATGCGAGGTCAACTGGCGGCCGTTGGAAGAATAACTTGTACCGGAGCCTGTTTATAGTTTATTCGTGACTCGTCAATATTCTTGCTCTTTCACGTTGCAGGCCGTCTGAAAGCAGGTCATTTTCACTTGAGCGTTAAGTAGACGATCCCCCTTAGACACGTTCAGTGCTATAAGAACAGAGAAGGCGTTCTGTGCTACTTTTTCCAGAACTAAAACAGTATTGGGCGCGAGGACTTACGGAGTCGCCATCTGTCGGAAGAGCCTCCCTTGCGTATAGTATGAGGGATCACGCGGCGCGCGCCTCATAGGTTTGGCTTATGGCGCTTAATAAAAACGTCACAGGGCAGCCTTCCTGGACATTTCTGTAAGTACTCTCTAAACAAGCGAACGTTTTTACTGCCGAAATAATAATCTTGGGCAGACTGAAAGCACAGAACCGTTTACAGACGCTATCTCTTTAACGAATACGTACAGTGAAAGCCGCTGCGCGCGGTGACCGCGATGGAGACTCCCGCACCGGCTTCTTGCGCGAAAGGTAGGCCGTCGCTGAGCGCAAACTATGTGAAATCTGTTCTTATAGTAGGCTGTCTGTATAACCAAATGGCGCAGAACAGAATGAAGCCTCAATGCAGCGATCGCACGGGTTCGCAGCAACCAACTGTGCGTCTGCATGCATTTCCGCACCCAATGTTTGGCTGTCGCTGCGAGCGCGTTGTCGCACCGTGCCGTATCTTTAGGCCGCAGCATATGAGCATTTGACAGTACACTAGCAACCATTGTTGCGTGGACGCTATCAGAGCTGTTAAAAAAATTATTTCGTTATGGAGACTTCGACGCCTACGGCGACTGTGATGTGCCGTCGCAACGATTCAATCTTTTTTTTTTCTTATATATTCTTGGACGTTTCAATATTATTTCTCAAGTTGCGCCGCAGTGTATGTTTATCGGTATTCTCAGCGGGCGATTTCGCGCTCCTTCTTTTTCGTAATCCAGTGCGTTTATTCACAACCCAAACATGACCATATGCTATGCCTTTTTTTAAATATGCTTGTTAACACTTCCTTTCCATTCTAGTGAACTTGCCAGTATCCAGCATCAACACGTTCATAGACCAAACCATCGCGGCATTAGCCGGGCAGCGAGCGCGGACTAGCATTTCAGTGCGCGTTTTCTGCTACTCACCGAACATTGCAGTCCCGACGCCGTATCAGAAATCTTCCTCGCGTCTGTGCTTGCTGCATACCCGAGTTGTAGCCGATGGCTGTTTGCCGGTTCTAAGTTTCGCGAGCCAAGCTTCACGCAGCTTCTTGTCCTGGGACTACGTGTGAATAAGGCTGACACTGGGCTCCGTTGCGTACGTCCGGCACTGCAGCACCGAGCAGTAGCCTACCACGCTGAACGCCTCCAGAGGCAGCCACTACCTACTATAGTGATTTCAAATGTTGTCAAGCAGACACCCAAGACGAGAAAGCCTCCACCCCTTAATCAGAACCTCAGCGTAGGTGGGACTTTAAACTTTCGTTTTCAGCTGCTTCCGCGCTTCCCAAGCAGCCGACGCGGCCGCTGTGTCCGCGTGATCCCTCATGCCACGTCACGCCGACGGTGGCGCCAGCTTTTCCAGTTGTGGAGCTCGCCCCCAATACGCAACCTCAGCCTTCAAAGCCTGTAATCAAAAGAACGTAAGTAGGTGTCTTGCGTGGAGGCACGATGAATTCTAAATCTGCATAACTAGGTATTTTCATACTTAAAGCAAGAACCATGGCAGTTTCCGCAGCACCTTTAAGTGAATAATTGTTAGCCGTGACCAGAACCATGTTATATGGAAACTGCCTAGACAGTATATATATATATATATATATATATATATATATATATATATATATATATATATACATGGGCGGACACCACTGTGCAGTCACAGGCGTTGACAATGGCCAGTCGTCTTAAAAAAAAAACAAGAAACCCCCCACAAAACTGCGCCATTCACTCCGTGTTTCGTTCATCTCTTCATTCACCTGTGTTCTTTCTAATTTCGTGTTCTGCTCCCTAAATTCCCCTCCCTCAGTTCGTTTTTTTCTTCCACAGGCGAACTTGATCACTGTCTTACAGTACACTAGCGACCATTGTTGCGTGGACTCCATCAGAGCTGTTAAAAAATAATTTCGTTATAGAGACTTCGAGGAATGACAAAGGAATGAATGAAAACCTTTATCTTTTTTTAAATACGTGGTATTTAAAAGATGTTGGTGGTTTTAGGCGGTGCCAGCTATTCTTTTTCACATAGAACAAATGTATAGTTAATATGACCTAATAACCCGGCATTGAACAAAGAAAAAAGTAATAAGATAAAGAAAGTTGAATAATCAGGTGAAGTAAGTACACTAACTAGCGTTCATAGAAGAAATCCTCATGATCTCATTGTCTAACGGACCGGCCGACTTGGTGACTAACTCGTTGTTTACGCAGATGCAATTACTTTTAACATGTACTGCAAAATCTGCTTTTATAGAAAGAAAACGTACGATGTTGATTATTACGTAATGCAGTGTCACACAAAATTAATGCACAGAGTTTTTGTCGCTTGACTCGCGACCCTAAAGTTAGTTTGACGTCGGGCCTCGACGACACGTAAAATAATCTCTCGGTGCCAGCAAAAGGCCACGTGAAGCATATACTACGTGTCCGATAAGCACGCGTGAATGCGAACGCTGGCGAGGCGTGTATGGAAAAAGCGAAAGCACGAAGTAAAATCAAGCAACCGAGATGCACACCAAGTGGCTGTTTTTGGCGATGGTGGAGTGGCAAACATGAGAAATAATTGGAACTGGAAGTTAGGTGGCGCTTTTTCCAGTGATGTTACTTTATGGTTACCATTTCTAGATATTAGGGGAATTTACGACAATGTGTACAGGGAATTGCTACGCGGTATTTTCAAGCACGAGGGAATAGACGATGATTGCGTGGAGATGATGAGGAAGGTATGTAAGGACAACCCAGTACAAGTTGTTTTGGCAGGCTGGAAATGCCGAGAACTACGGAAATTCGCAGAAGATAGAAGGAATGATGCCCCCTGTCTCCATTCCTGTTCACTTATTGAGTTAAGAGTGTAGACAGACGAAGCGAAAACAGTGAATTAGGTTTCGATTTATTCTAGATCCGTAATGGGCAAATGGTACAGTAGAATTCTCCTGGGCTGATGTATGCAAACGGTATAATTGTAGTAGCGGATAACGCAAGATATTTACAGATACTTGCGAATATATGTGTTAATGCAGCGACAAAACTTGGTCTCAGGTTTATCAAGATAATTCTCGCATCATGATTTTTAATAAAGAGAAGAGTATTGACGTGTTATCAATGCATCCCCAGGCATGCCTATTGCCAAGCAATATAAAATCTTGGGAGTATACGCAGAGGAAAAAAAGGTCCTATACTCAAGTATCCGCCAAGATAATTTACAAGTGAAGGTGAAGCAGTACACATAGAACACTTTGGAGCTATAATAAGCAGGGTGTGGTGCGAGAAATTTGGAAAGGAGTAATGGTACCAGAGCCAACGTTCGCAAATGGCAATCTATGCTTAAAATCAGATATTTTCTCGGATTTGGAAGTTGACCAATCCTCGGTAAGCGGGTCGGCTTTGGGGGCCCACGGTAAAACCACAAATTAGGCAGTTCAGCGTGATATGCGTTGGGCATCTTTTGAAGTAAGAGAAACGCAGAGTAATTAGTTTTGAAGACAGACTAAGACAAATTAACGAAAACAAATGGGGGGGTAAAGTCTACATATATATTTGTACCTGAAAAGAGTGGACACCGAATGAAGAAATAGGTCAAGAAACTTGGCAACCAAGCACAGGATAACTGAAAGCTGAAATAAACAACCAAGAGCCATGAAAAATGAAGTGAGAGAAACCGAGACAGTACATTAGACGCGAAAGACGCAAACGGAAAATAATATAGATATTTACAAGAATTGCTAGAGAGAAAATATAAAGGAAAATCTGCACAATAACACAAAGGGCAGTACCTTGCTACTTGAGGCCTGAGATGGCTGCGTCGAGACAAAAACCGGAGCAAATATTCGCAGCAGGATGAGCCATGTGTATGCTGCAGCAAAAATACGATACAACTGAGTCCATTCAAATAGAATGCAGATGTAGTCACCAGCGAGACCCATAGGTAACATCCACATTCGAGAGGCGCTAAGATTCAAAGCGGATGGTAGCATAAACCGGTCAGCAGTCGAGATAAGCAGACTTTTAGAGTATTGGTGAAAAAAAATGAAAAAAAGTAAGGAGGCGATTGAGAGGACCGCATCTGTTACAGACATAGGTAATTGTGCAAGGTAATTATAGATGTTTTAAGAAATAAAGAAAAGCTTCAGGAGATGTAGGCAAAATACTAGGCTGATAAGCATGTGCAGATTACCTGATTAACGCAAGCCGGTTTGGTGACTATTTGTCATGACGGCGTTTCAATGAGGAAGCCAATAAATTAATCATTAGCCGTATCATCATCATCACCATCATCATCATCATCTTCGCAGCGGCAGCACATAGCTATCTTTCTTTGTAGTGCTTCGACAGCTAGTGCTGGTGGGCATCAGCCATCACCCAAGCTGCTGATGATGACGACGACCTTAATATTATTGGCACATACCCACTCAAGGGGAATGGCCAGTAGTCATGCAGCTTTTACGTATGTGTTAAGTGAATAAATTTAGAAATCTACAATTTTAATAAATAATTAAAACGAGTAAAGTCCAAGACTACACTGTAAACTGTCATTATAATAAAACACAGAAAAAGAAAAACAAATGTGTGCATCTAATTATAGATGAGGCAATAAGGGAAGAATCAAATAAAAACGATTAACAATGGAACTTATTTGTTTCAACAATGAATTTCTCTACGGTGATGCATACATTCCTGAGTGAGTCTCCAAGCACAGAAGCTCCGAAAGACAGGAGCACTGGAGAGTTCAATGGCAGGCCGAACTGCCGCATTGTAATTTGCAATGTCTTTTTTCTCAGGGAGGAGAAACGCCGGCAGTCTAGTAAGTATCAATTGTAGTAATGATCAATTGTTTGATATGTGTCGCAGAAATGGCACAGAGGAGAAATCGCCGGACCAGCTCGGTGCATATATAAATTTTGAGGTGGGACTCGACATCGCAGTTTCGTTAATGGCACTTCTGTCTGTTTTGTTTTGCAAACTTTCCTGCTCCAAGGGAATTGTAAGTGGTGCAGTTCAGTGGATGACGTTAGATTTGATTTTGATGTGGAAAGGGCGTTTCTTCGAAACCTGGCTGACATGGTAAAACCCGTAATTGGAATAAGTGAAAACACTTGACCTGTAATAGAAGCATTGGCCAAGCTGTTTGCCATGTCATTCACAAATATACGCATGTGTGCAGCTACTCATACTAAACATAAACTCCGCAAATGACTTGGAGCCAGTGAGTGTAAAGTTTTTAATTTATGTGACTCGCCGGGAGCAGTGTGCGAGTTTCAGAATGATAAAGAGTCTGTGATTATTACCACTGTTGTCGTAAAAGGCTGTAGCTTGCACAATGCTAAGAGAACAGCAAGGACTACCGCCAGGAATATCGCAGCGATGTTTGGGAGCCGAACTGAAAAAGTCCAGTCGAATGACGATGAAAAAATTCCAACTCCGGCCTTTTCCTCACACTGCGAAGCATCCGTTGCTGCAATTACGTTTGTGCGCAACTGGGGCCCTATAACGTAGCACTATTCCAATATGTTTTATTCCAATCTTCTGACATCAAATTTGCGTAACCGCCGACGCAATCATCGGGCGGTGACCCGCCGGGTTTTCTGAACAGACCAATCAAACGTTCTCCTCTTTTATAGAAGGTCACTTTTGTTTGCTTTAAAAACGAATAACATTGCCTACAGCGAGCGACTTGTCTTATCTTATTGGCTGACAAGAGGCTAGGAGCACGCTCAAGTGGAGAGGGATTCGGTGGGGCCAAACCAGCGCACTGACAATCGATAACCTGATGAAGAGGGTGGTGCCGGCGTCTGCGGTTGGTCCGCTTTCCTTTATTTTGCTGTTGGTGGCTGGTCAAAAATCGCGGCGGCATGCAACGGAAGGTTAAGAATGCTGCTAAAACGGATCATCAGGAGAGAAGAGTTCGCAGTACGAGGTCGTAAACGTGCCGAAAGTGCTTGAAAACGTTACAAGGCCACGCAGAGAGGTTTATAGTACGCAAATAAACCTATGCTCTCCGTCAGGTGCGAGTAGCCAGTGCCTGAGCGCTCGGCGGCAGCCATATTTTATTGCTTTCGGAACGGGGCAGCTTGTGGCTATTGAGGAAAAAGTTCAGTTTTGTTCGGCATATAATGCATCCTTAACGCATACACATCACTTTGACGGGATGAGTTCTCATGGTCTTGTGACGTCGCGAAACAGGGAGGTGAAGTGGGCGCAGCTCGAAAACTTTTGAGCAGTAGCTGAAGGTTAATGTCTAAAAGGCGTCGAATCACAAATAACTATTTGTTTTTGGTCCAATGATGCATAATCAGTGTGTATGCGTCATTGACATGGGTGGGTGTCGCGGTTTTCATGACGTTACGTGACAGACAGGCGACAGACGGGGTGGTTCAGAAAAGTTTTGACCAATCGTGGAGGGCTGATTGCAGAATTGGAATAGAAAAGTTTGGAATAGCTTTATGTTATAGCGCCCCTGGTTCAAGTTATCCTGGAGTAAGCCGTTAAGAATATGCCAGAGTAGCTCCTTTGAATTGTTGGAGTACATGCCATCATAAGCAATAACCAATAAATAACTAGAGCTGCTTCTCAGACGATGTCAGCAGCTTTGTTGTGTTCATAATATAGAGGTAACGTAGGCGCGGGAGTAATCAATGCATTGATCAATATCTGACTTGCTCCAATTCTGACATCGCGCACCAGCATCAATGATATCGTGCACCACAGTCGCTTACACTTCTTGAATCCCAATTTCATCGCTCGAGGAAAGGGCAAGTTCAAATACTATAAGAAATACTGAAGTACTAAGTACTAAGTACTAAAATATAAGAAATACTGCGCCCTTTTATAGAGTTGCAAACTTAACAATGACTAAGGTGACTTACAGAAAAAACTTTTTATTGGAACAATGCATGATACTATATATTCGGATGTATTTCATATTCAATGGGTCCTCTGAGTTTCCTAAATTTCTTACTCTTGGGCTACCCCATTCCGGAATCAACGGGTATGTGCCAACAGGCATGTGCCCATTATCCGGCAATCTTTCGGTATGGGCAGGTGCCATTGAGACACAAACAATATAGTACGCTTAATTGTATGCAGGTCTCCTGTTTCACTGTGCACACACCTTTCATTAACCTTCCCTCGCCAAGCATCCTACATTGGCTTAGTCCTCGAGACATCGTCGCGTCGCCATCTCACACTCTGCATTCACCTGTACGGCTGTTTGTACTCCAGCACAGCTTGAGAACAACGTACTGTGCAAACGTAAACGTAAAAAATTGGGTGAAATCGACGTTCTTACCTGTGTGGCCCAACACTGCAACGTTTTTTTTTTTTTTTTATCGCCGCATCGACATAAATCAGTCTCAGTGCGCTCACCTCGACGTTATATTATCGTGCCCACCGCAGCCACACCCGTCTGCATTGGTCATGCGAGTCCAAGCGTAACATCACGACGTCCTACGCGCTACGGCGACCGAATGAAACGCACAAAGATCAACCCAGGCGGCAGAGAAACGCCACCCAGTGCCACCACCAACGGCAGCACGTAAACCTTCAGGTGCCGCAAAGCTGTCGAGCGACATCACATGCTCTCAGTAGAGAAGTCCAATCACCGACCACGAAAAGGAGGGAATAAACAAAAAGAATGCTATTCGCTTTAAAACATTTCGTCATTCAAAGCTGAGTTAATCTTTGACGTTTGTCCATGCACAAATGCAGGAAAACCGGTGACATCACTTTAGCGCACACGGAATGTCGCCGAAACCAACAGAAAGGAAATGTGTAGGGTCGAATACAACAATAAAAAAATAACATGTATGAAAGCTAGTCGTCCCTATTGCTATATGGCACCACAGTATTGACGTGGCCACTCAGAGAATATGTGCGTACCGCTGTCCTTTGCGTAGAAGATAACGCTGCGCTCAGCGCCAATGATGTTTAATGACCCCTATCTCGGCTCATTTAAGGGCTCCTGTGTTGGGCGCTCGTCTTTCAGCAAACTCCGTCTTCAAGGCGGAGGTTATAAAGGCATGGTGTGCGTTTTCGATTTTCCTTGAACCCTTCCGGTCCTGCTATGTTTGTTCGAAGCTTTCGATTGCTGGGTTCATTAACCATTGAAAAAAAAAAAAACTGCCTTTTGTCATCAGGAGGAGCGAACTTTCACTAACGCACACAATCGATTTACAATATTGTCCATAACTTAGACGGAACACTAAATTATTCTTAAATGAAGATTTGCTTTCCCCTCTCACGCGTTTTAGTGAACAAATGAGAGAAAAACAAATCGAAACCACAGGCAAGTGTTAAGCATATGCACATAGAGTTTGCTACCCCTCACTGGAAATTCGGATTAAAGGGGCGAAATTAGTTAGAAGGGGGGATGGGCATTGGAAAGGAGGGCTATCTGTGCGCGCGCGTGAAGTTTCTAAAGTGAACTAAATGTTGAACGAAAATTTCCCGCACTCTGTGTCTGGCAGCCAAGGAGAATAAACAAAGAAACTGGTCAACATGGTGGTCTTCATAGATTAGACGCATTGTAATCAGTGAAAATCGTAATCAGTAACCGAATACAAGTACAAAAACATCTTTCCCCCTGCCCAAGTGTAGGGTAGCCAACCACGCGCGTCCTTGGTTAACCTCCGTGCCTTTCCCTGTTCCTTTCTCTCTCTCTCTCTCTCTCAAACGTGATATTGATTACTGTTCCTAATTACTGTCCCAAGAAAGTAACTGAGCAATTACTAAAATATAATCAATTACTTTAACCTTACGTTCGTCCCTACATTTATTAACATTGCACAAATAAAGCAAACAGATCGAGCTCGCCTGGCTCGTTCAATGCGTCTTTTGCAGCCGCTCAGATGCTCTTTACCGTCACCCAGAAATAGTTTTCAAAATTTTGTCTCGTAATGTTCCCTCCTGTTCTTTTGAAGACAGAAGGACTGTGTAGTAACGTACGAACACTTTGCTCAAAAGATTTTGGTTACTTCATGTCATGATACTCGAATATTGGTTCTCAATGAAGAGCAGCACTTCATTGTGCCTGGGGCTAGCAGGAGGATCTTCCGATTGGGCCCGAGAAAAAGGTAAAAATCGTATTACATGATTTCCTGGCACTGACGTCCAAAGCGGTCATCGCTATCGAAACATACAAGCGGCATTTCAATTTGTTGAGCATCTGGTGCACCTCCTCTCGGTGCCCTTCACTAGATAGCCATGTAGACTGAAACGACTGACTCTAACGGACGCCACCAAACGTTCACGCTGCTTGAAAAGCTGTCCAAAGCATTCACATAATTTAATATAATGCTGGTTATAACTGAGCCCTGTTCCTGTTCGTGTGTTATTACCTCCAAAAGAGAGGGAAGATACGGTAGAAGCGGGAGAAGGAAATCCAAGTGGATGAGCAAAACAACAACAAGGTGAAAGCAGGAGCCATATTTTCTACAAGTGGAGTCGTCTTTGTAGCGTATGTCGCCTTGTCGCCTATGTCGCCTATCTGTGTCACCTTGAAGAAGGCAAATCTACTTGTCGAAACGTTGGCTCGTGCACCTTGTTCTCGTTTTGCTCATAATCGCAAAAACAGGTGTGTATATGAATCGCGCGATATCAAACAGATAGGAACATTTGAGTTACACGGTCAGAAATATCTGTTTGTGTCAGAGAAGTCGTAGACCGCACTAAGCGAAGAAAAATTGAGCAGCAGCCCTTACCGCCTATGAATGCCGCGTACAAGAGTAAGAGATTGAAATTTATTGTAAGAAAAATACGTTAGAGGTCGGATTTCAAGGAGAAGTGTGCAAATGTGCAAGCCTGCTATGATCGGGTGGTCCAGACGTAACCGTACGACCTTGATTGCGAAAAGGACGTACCCTATGTACATGTTCTCATCCCTTTGGACTCCGCAGTTCCCGCCAGATTTGAGTAGTCAATGCTGCATCGCCTGTAAGAGTTTCTTTTTATTCGTCAAAAATGTAACTTGTTACATGTAATTGGTTACAAAAACAGTAATTGAATTCCACTGATCGTTACCGAGGAAACACCGTAATTATTAAATTACAAAAATACCAAGAACGCAGTTGTTTATAAATAATAATTTACATGCATATCGTTGCGTACAATTCTGGTGTTCTCATACTAATCAGGTCTTCCCTGTAACTTTAATGACATTTTGCGTGGCATGTTATTTTATGAATTTGTTGACAGTGTACCACTTTGTAGACAACATTTTCTTGATCTATCGAGACTACACCGTGCTAAGAAGTCGATGCAGTCAAGAAAGCCTTCGGAGCCTTACGCCGTTCCCATGACAACTTGGGAGCGGCATTGTTCTCCTGCGGTAGCACATGCATAATTACCCAACCACGGCTCCCCCACATGCAGATATCTTTCGCGCGCACGGTCGATACGAGCCAGAAGGCGGACTACAAGTGCTCCGGACCGAGGCGTTTCCTGAAGCACCAAAGCACACTTCGCCGGTTCTCCTACGCACTTGAATGTGGCCTCGTGCAAGTATATAGCGCACGGAGTCAATTAGGACAGGCGGTTTTCTGCGAAGGCGGCGAGAAAAATGCGGCACCGCTACATTTAAGAACATGCTACCGCTCACCAAAGGGGCGCCTTGATGTAACCAACACAGTTATTTTCCTGTAGCCGATATTCTTGCTTGAAGACATGGCACCTTCGATTAAAAAAAAAAAAAAAAGAATGACTGAAGTTTCCTTCTCGAACCCGCGTGTGGTGTGGTGGTGTGGTGCTATGTGAACGTCATTGTTGCGAAAAAATTAATTGACGGTTTCACCCGAAGGGCGAAGCACTGTCTCCGAGAGCAAGGTTCAGCGTTGCGCCAGAACTTCTCGGACGACGTTCTTAATATACGCGGGTGCGGCTAACGCGAACGGGACGTACGCGGGTGGGCGAAAAAATATCTGTTAAAATCTTCAACGTGCCGTTCAGGGCCTGTAATGACATGGCACAGGCGCCACTCCGCTGTCCGCAAGGAGCCGCTCCAGTAATGATTCACGACTTTCAGGTTTCAGCCCTCGTACATTTATTTTTGAACAGTCCGAGAAGATTTAGCGCAAAAGGCATGCGCTCTGAACTTTATTTTTTGACGACATTTGTTTATGAGCTGCCGGGCTAAAAAAGTTTGAGGAATCATTTAGACAAGAACGTCAGACCTGGCTTCAGAAACTTTGACGGTCGAATAGCACAGCAATATACCTTACATGTATGGCATGCAATTATTATTGTGACATTGTAAGGTAGCTATGTGAATGCCCTTCCTGTCATGATACCTGATGGGATCAACACTATAAATAAATAAATAAATAAATAAATAAATAAGTAAACTTTTAACATACATATACCTCAAGACCAGATGGGAAGTCCCATGGCAACGGCAACAACAACAGCGAAAATTCCCCCAAAGTGTCCACATATAATTGCTATCGCAATAAAATAGCATGCCACAGGGCGCACATAGACCATTTGCGTAGTGTACGCGTTGCAGAAAACGGCGTCGACGGAAAACCTTTCGCTTTCTGTCGATTTTTCACAATAGCACCCACCGTGGTGGCGTGGTTGCTGTGGCGTTCTTCAGACGAGTGAGAGATCTCGCGGCCTTGACTCACAGATACTCTGACTGCATTTCAGTGAGAGCTAAATAAAAAAAAATAAGAGGCTCGTATACATAGATTTATGTGCACATTGTAGGAAAACCAAGGTGGTCGAAATCAATCCGAAGTCCTTAACTTCGGAGGCATCTGTTATAGTCCAATTATGACTTTTCGACGTTGAATCCCTTGAAGAAAATCAAATCTATTAGTTTTAGAGCACCGAATGCAGTGCTTATTTGACCGCATGCGGAAAGGGGCGAATGACGTAGTCGTAACTATTAACTATGTATGCACAGGTGCACTTGCTTGAATGACAGTTCTTCAATAATAATAATAATAATAATAATAATAATAATAATAATAATAATAATAATAATAATAATAATAATAATAATAATAATAATATTATTATTATTATTATTATTATTATTATTATTATTGTTGTTGTTACACCCAGAAACGCCAAACTCTTCAAGTTATGTCAGTCAAAAAAAAGAAAGAAAAAGAAAAGGAAGGCAGGTTCCGCTAGCTTTGGAGTCTCCAGGCTCTCAGCTTTCATGTTTTGATCATCACTGCTGTTCACAGTGAACAAGAGAGAATGCTCTTTATTGAAAAGCAGCGGTTTCTTCAGTCATATCTCTAACAGCCTATGTGCTACGCTGCGTGGGAAATGGAAGGGGGGACGGAAAGGAAACTACAAGAAAGAGAGAGAGAAAAAATAAGAACGGTAGCAAAAAAAAAAAAATACAGTGAAGCTACGGCTTTTTGGAGTGATGGCATGACAGGGTCAATGCTTTACGGATAGAAAAATTTTTAAACGGGAGGTTCACAACGGAGAGGACAGCTTGGTTAAACCATCGTCCACGATTCGCCTACTTTCACCGTCATTTTATGCTTCTTTCTGATGACAATGCTCCGGCCGCAGATACTCTTCTTTCTTTACTTTATTACTTCTTTTCTATTTCAACATCCCCACGCGAGACATATATACAGATGTCCCTTTTTTTTCGTGCGGAGAAAAGGCATCGCGAATCTTCGGTGTGGTATTTTGAACATCTTTATCGCTCGCCATCCCCTCGTCGCCATTTGCTCCGTGGACACTTTTTCCGATCCCATCGTTCAACGGCAAGCTCTTCCGCTCTGCTACCCTTGTCACGATAATGCAAAAACGAGATTGAGCAGCCTTGTATGTCTGTGTATATCATTTCTTTGTCTACGTCAACCAGATAAAGAGAGGAAATGTCAAGACTGGTGCGAAGCGTTGGTCTTTCTCTTTTCATGACACTTTGTATCGGACGCGGCTCTTGATTTTCTATTGCCGTCCTGCATGCTCGGCCTTTTTTTTTTTTTGCTGTAACAGCGCCTAATGCGTTTTTGGCTTTCGCGTTTCGGTCTTCGCCATCACGATGTTCGTGCTTATATAGCATCGTTTATTTCGTCCGGAGCGACACGTTGAGAGGAAATGTGCGATGGCGCCCAGAACGCTCGGCCATTCAGAGCAACGCTTGCAGTTCGCCGAAATCCATCACCGACTGGCTGGAACGAGCGAACGAGCCTTTCGTTCATCTCTCCATTCATCTGTGTTCTCTTTAATTTCGTGTTCTCCTCCCTAAATTCCCCTCCCTCAGCTTTTCGCGCTTCAGTGGTGTGAACGATGCTCCGCCCAAGTTAAATAGGTAACCGGTAGTATCTGCTAGTGCCAACATTTCTTCATTCAGCATTGTCAACACAAACAAAGCCCAGGGTATTATAGTTAAGCCGAACTAAGGCGTCCCCTATAAGACACAGTGCAATCTTATGGCATTAAACTCCGCAATTTTTGTCCTTCTTGGTCATGTGTTTCTATGTGACAAAAGAAAGAGAAAGAAAAGAAAAAGCAGAGCGCTTTCTTTCTTATTTTTTAAACGTTACTTTTCACAGTGTTTCAAATAAGTACTGTGGCACTTGGGAATCCTTCTCAGTGCATGGACTTCTGTAACGGCTGCGCGGACCTTATATTATAAGTTCCTATTAATTGATTCGTTATTAAAAATTGTAAACATGGGACGCGTTCATTAGCCATTCAGCTAAAACCATGAATTGCAAGTGCCTTAATTCTTCCCGTCTGCAAGTATATAGTCCCCGGGGAGCACATTGATTTTGACATATTCCTTTTTTTTCCTTTCTTTGCTTTTCACGACAAGGTAACTCAAAAGAAGGGTGGGAGAGGCAAGCCACATGTTCTGGAAAATCACAAATTGTGAAACAAAACCTAAATCACTAAAGCGGGAAGCGTTCTAATTACGTCGGCGCATTCCTTTGTTCCAGTGACTTGCGCACGGCGCACGTTAACGAGCTCATTACTGCGGCAACTATGTCCTGAAAAACATGGAGACCCAGTGTGTTCCGACACCTGCAATAAGAACCTCCCGCCGAGGCCCGCCGGGTATTCATGTCTGTTTTGTGCATGAGTCATTGTTAACGTGGCACCCTATTAAACGGGTCCCCAACCTGCCTGCTTGCAAATCTTTTTCAGCTCGCTGCCAATTATGTTGGACAATTGAAACGCTAGCCCCAACCGTCGCGATACAGGGAAAGAAGAAAAATGCAAGACCGGCTCCCCTGGGCCTTTATTCGCAAAATCTTTGTTATCTCAGAGCTGTCCTTGATTGAACATTGCAGCAGAGATCGCATCGCTGTTACTCTGTTACTTATCAGCCGTAGCATAACGTGGAAGTCGCGGACCGCTGGCGTTGAACAAAGCACAGGCAACCCTGTTTCAGCGCCAAAATATGACATTTAAGTGTATAGTGCCCTGTACCTGCCCTTTGAAAGTCGCTATTGGAAATGGCAAATAATACTTCAGAAGTTACTGCTTCAGTGATATTGTGAACAAACATTAGAAAGAACTCGGAAGCATACTGTTTTGTAACTTGTTTGGGCGGTAACTAGCGTATGTAATGCAGTCCTGTGTAAAGCGTTGGGGGTCGTATTTAAGTTTTGACTGGTTGCTCGGATGATCTCGTTTTGTTCTCGCAGCGATTCGCGCATGTTCTCATTCCATTAGTGTCTTGCGTGCCCGGATAACGGCTCAGCATTTTGGCTCAAGGTCTCTTGAAGGTTGCTGACAACGGGAGCTAAGATCATTTCATGCCTAATAAAACACTCCGTATATAGAAATCAACAGCAAACAAACAGCGATGTCAGTCCTTTGTGTACGGCCTCTCTTGCATGTCTACAACTTGATGTTTGGCTGCGCAACACGGTTGGACGTGGTCAGCCGGAATTAGGCGAAATATTTAGGCTCAGGCATTGTAGATCAAATATCAGCTAATGCTGCTGCCTACGGGCGAGTCAAGCCATCAACGGCATTACCAGAAACGGCGGTGCGGGTGACTTCCTGACAAAGGGCTAACGGCTATAAACACCCACAATACAAAACGTCCTGCACCACCCTAATTGAGCGGTGGCCCTAGCCGTGCCGCAAAGGTTAGGTTGCGGTATCGCGAATGACTTTTAACTTTTTCTTGCGGTATGTATGAAATGATGGGAACAGAAAAAAAACAGACAAATGAACATCGCGCAAATTTACAACTTGTTTATTAGTGTCAGATTGCGTATATATGAAAGGTAAGGACAGAATTGAAATGGAAACATAAGGAAAGAAAAAGAAGAACGAAAATCAAGGAAACGGGAGCATATGAAAATATCTGATGCTTACACAAGCTAGACGGACAGGGTACTGGTTTTCATTCATTCGGATTAAAGGTTTTATTTTTCGTTTTTTTTTATTGTAGAAGAAAGTAATTTGCGCTTCAGTTAGCTGTATACCGTTGGCCTGCTGACACACTTTTCTCTTCCCACCATATTAGGAAGCATTCCATTAGTCTCTCTTAGGTACTTGCCACCCGCACGCACGAGAATCGCAGTCTTACCGAGTAGTGGTGCGAATGAGCATCTCTTGCACTGCGCAGCAAGGTGACCTGCTCTGTAATTGTTCACAGCATACAGATGTTGACTCTTTCTCTCTGTCCCCCTTTCCGCTCTCATTCGGTTTTTATCCCCCTACTCCTTCCCCCCATGCAGGGTAGCCAATCGGAACTACCTCTGGTTAACCTTCCCGCATTTGAATGCATAATTTCGCTCTCTCTCTCAATGTTCACACGTCAACGGCATCTTTGAGGTATTTCGAAAAATAAACCATTGGCATCAATTGGCACACACCTAGTCACAGGACAGTCTTTAGAAAATCCTATCGCGGCGTTGGAGTTACGGATACGGTAGGACTCTCATCTCGTGTGCCATCGAGGTAGGACTCCTGTAACGCCGCTAGCATACTCCTCATGACACCGCCGTTTTGATGCACCTTCAGCACAACGCTAAGCCTTGCTACCGCTTTCGGTACTTCACCTTCAGGCGAAACTGACACATTTGGTTGCGATAACGATCAGATGGACGCGACAGGCGAATTTCCACCATTGTCGTCACCCTCGGTATTGGTGTCGGCGTCGCTCTGATGTTCCGCGTAAAGTTCAAGTGGGATAAGGTCGCTCTCTGCGCGCCGTGTCTGTTGGGACCAGGAAAAGCGTTCGAGGGTGAGCTGAGAAGGATGATGGCTTGGTGCGCGCTGCTTTCTTGCGCACCCGGTGTTGGAAGTCACGTGAACAAGCGTGCGCTACGCTAACGCGCGCGAACGGCGTGGTTCAGTGCATACGCGGATCACGCACCCTATTTTCAAGGTAATCTGTGGCAAGTGCAAACGCTAGGCGAGCCAAGATGGTTGGTAATTTCATGTGCTATGAATTCCGGTGCGCCTACTGTTGGAGTTTGCGTAATCTCAAGATTTGGAGACGCCTTGAAACGACAAGCAGCACGAAGCGTTCGGCACCCACTGTCGGTGCTCTTCATCATGCCAGGTGTTGTGACAACGAGTGTTCGTGGTCTTTGAGTGATATCTTTTCAAGCTTGCTTGCGCACGCGTAGCGCCATGCTTGGCAATTTAGTAAGATCTTGATGAGGGCTAGTTGATTCATATTTAGAACTTAGGTTGAACAGCGCGAATGAAACAAGGACACGAGGAAACAAATAACACAGACAAGCACTTGTCTGTGGCATTTGTTTTCTCATGTCGTTGTTTTATTCGCGCTGTTCAACCTCAGTTGATAATGTAATGTGTAAGTGAATGTCTACTGCAAGTGATATGGACGACAAAACTATAAAACTTTGTTTGTGTAGTTGTTTACTACTTTGCTATCACTATCAACGCTTTCTCTTTCGGATTTAACTGCTTTCTTTATTGTTGTTGTTTTTAATCAATAAGAGCTATTTCAATTTTCGAACTTTATTCTTTACCTGCTTTAAGTTACATCTCTACTTAACGCCTTTTGTTTCAAGCTATATTATAGAACTTCCACACGCGATAAAACATCTGCCTCCCTTTTGTGAAATTCTTCTGGCAAAGTTTTGCACAACCATAGGTATATCTGGGCCCCTCGGTAAGAAAGTTGCTCCCAGCTGATGGCTTTGAACATATGTTTCGCGTTTAGGCAAGCGAATGGTTGGTTTGGCGTGCATCAGTCCTCGAGAGACTTCGGCGCAGAGCAGAGTGAGACGTCAACGTGCTGAAAGCATAGCGCCAATTGATTTCATAGATCGAAATTAAAATTAAATTATTTGTTATTTATTTTATTCATAAAATACTGCGGACAAGAAGTCCAAGCAGGGTGAGCAGAATACACAAGAGTATTTACGCAGAAGACCAGAATAAAACAAGTGTGTAACACGTTTCTTCACACAAATACTTTGGTCTTAAAGTAGACGATTGAGAAAAATTTAACTTGACTATAATACAACTGCAATTAGTACACCAAAAAACAACATTATTCACACAAATGGTATACAGGTCACGGGCGCTGGGGATATGCTTCAGTTAGTTTATTTCAGTAAGCTATTGTTTATGGAAAAAAAAGAGCACCGAAGAGTGTCAGGTCTTACAAATTTGGTGTTAGAGGATGAGGATAGTGGTGTCTAGTGGGTCTGCTTATCAAGGGGGATACGTATTTTGCGGTGTCTAAGGCTTAGCCTATGATTAAGTTTGTAAGAAACTCTAGCCGACTTCATGTGAGTCACGCTCTGCGCTCTCCGCAGCTGGGTCACTGCCTGGCCACGTGACTCGCCGCGCGCCTCGCTAAGAGGGACGCCGCGCTCGCCTAGTCAGTGCGAGCTTGGCCGTGGACACGCCATGGATGAGAGCGAGGCTGGGCCGTCTTCTCCGAGTGTTGCGCGGGAGCGGGAGGCTTTGAGCAGTCGTCGCCAAGCGGCGTCTGACGACCTCGCGGATATCGCCCAGCGAGCGGCTTCACTGAGGATGGTCCGGAATGCAACAGGCGTCGCGATAAATGTAGCGACCGCGTTCACGCCATGTCCGTTTGTGCTTCGACGATGCGCATGTTCGCGGCGTCTGTTTGCATGTTTAGCAGTTGCGCTTTCCCTGTGGCACAACACGCGTCGCACCGTCGAACAATGCGTGTCTACCCAAGCCTAATCACAGTCATGTCTAGCCACCGACTTAGGCCACAGCCGCCATACCTAACTTAACGATGATTGTATATCTAGGTATAATAACTATAACTAAACCAAAGCTTAACCAAGTGAAACCAAGACTTAACCAGGCTAAACCAAGCTTTCGCGTTGCATATTCAGGGTTAGCTGAGCTAAGCCGCAGCCAATTTTGCTTCACAGCCGAGGCTGCCTGCCAAAAGCCGTGTGAGGAGATTCAGTGCAACCTAAACCTCGTTTTCACGCTGTCACTTTTTTGTCTTTCGCCCTTCTGGCCAAACCGCCCATTTTTACATCGAAGTTGTACGTGACTCGGATCCCGAGATTCCTTCATCTCCGTCGACAGAACAGTCGACAAGAAGCCATTCCAAGAATTAAAGCGAAAAGTGCCCATCTACACTGGAATTACGCATTCAAGACACACTTCAGTATCCGTTTCAATGAAGAAAAGCACAAAACGAGCGTCAAAACCACAGGATAGATGATAAGGTGCGTTTGAACATTGCGAAGCACGTAGGGTCTGCTGCAGGCGTTTCCCGGTAAAGACTGCGGTTGCATAAGCTGCAGTTGCCAGAAAGCGGCCACTGTAGCATACGAAGCGAGGAATGACATTACTAAACATTCATTTGTAAAACAAGAACCCGCCTAGTAACTGATTTAATTTGTGTCGTGATTGCCCTATGGGAAGGCCAATGATAGGACACCTGAAGAGCAGCATAAAGACGAGTGTGTCGTGCATATTCACTTCCCTTGCAAGGGAAGTGGGTGAAACCCATGGGTGAAACTTGATCCTGTCACGTCGGTGATCATTGTCCGAAGCTTTAATGCGGCCATTTCAAAACCAGAGAAGAAATGGTTTATCCAGTTCGTGATGAAAGATTTTGGTCACATGTGCTTCACCAATGCAAGTCAGCCAACCACTGTGCACAGGTCATGTATAGATTTAATTTTAGCTAAAGAACCTCTCTAAAGTAGGAACGGAAAGCGTGAGTGCTTAACTCAGCGATAATAAAGCAGTTATCAATATTATTTCAAAGGAATAAAGTTTTCGTGCACTGCATATAATTTCCTTGCTGTCAACCATTTCATGTAGTGCATTGCTCAATCCTCCAAAGTTACGTTACATTGGTTTGGCCAACCACCTTCCTAGCGTGCATTGGAGTCCAATCTTATTTCTTTCTTTGTTTTTACTTTTTTACCCTTCTGTTTAAATATGATCCTTAGCCTTTATATATACGTGATCTGACGCTAATAGACGAGTTGTAAGATCGATCACTGTGCCTTGTCCACGTTTTTCAATTCCCGTCTTTTCGTACAAAGGTAAATAAACGTACGGAGATCCACCAACTAACTGCTTTCGGCTTACTTTTGTAGTGGACGAACACGATCATTTGGAGGGCTGCAGTAAGCGAAACGGGATGAAGAAAGGATGGCCCTCTTCCAGGTTTTGATTGTGTATTTTCGTCAGGAGTTTCACCTCACTATCTAGTTAGTGCTGTTGCAGCAGTTACTTGGCAATCGCATGAATTTCACTGGTAGTATCATTTCGCAACTGCACCAAATGTCTAATTTTACATGAGAAAACACCTTCATACCGTGCTCATTGTGATGCTCGTTCGCTTGAACCACTGTCGGCATCTAGGCAAGTAATTATTTGCGTGGTACTAAGATTCATTTAAGAATGCCTTTCAAACTCACCAGTAAAGTTGAGCAGGCGACTAGCTGTGCGTTGGTCCTGGCCGAAAGCAATCAAACGCACGCCCCCCCCCAAAAAAAAAAAATTGTGCAACCAAGTACCTCCACAAATTATCAGCATAGTAAAGGCTACATAAACCCTCCAACTTACGCCACGGGTAAAGTGTTAAAGCCGCTTACCGTCGAAGTCCTCTCTCGGTTGCCTGTTATTGGAGGCGTATAAAGAGAACACAGAATGGGAGATTAGAAACAGCGCTTATCAAGTTCATAAATGCTTCACTGAACGTCAGACCCATTTGTTTTACGGCGTACGCATTAACGCCATTCTGTAGCTCATAAAGGTATCGCAAAGGATACGCACTGCAGCAGCAAAGAGGTGCCCCTGCAGAACATACGTGGCAGCCGGGTACTCAATACAGAGACCGTAAAAACGTGACCTGGCAAATGGTCGCAGAGATTGCGGTACGCCCGTGTTGCTTTCGTGCGTATGCATCAAGCGAAAGAGCAAACAAGCCGTTTGGGTCAGTCGAGTTGCAGCGCTATGGAATAATGTGCATCGGCAAATGTCAAAACGAGAAGGTTGAAAAAATGGCTTCCGTAAATGAGCTGATCTGCAACACAGGCTAACGGCAGTGTGTGTTTATCGCAGTTGCACGGGAATATAATGACATGCGGAACATAACGAAAACAAGACGGGAAGGCTTAGCATTCGGAAGTCAGTTCGAGGTGCCATAAAATGTGCTGGCATGCGCTGCATGTTCCGTGCGACAGAAGATGTCAGTACACTACAATTTTGCTTTCGAAGAATTCTGTTTGAAGAGAAACTACTGCTGACCAAGTCAGCAGATTGGGTCAGCACCTAAACTGCTGCGATCCATGACAACCTGGCTATATTGGTGCATTAAGCATGCTTACAAACAAAGGGAAAATATGGATGGATGGATGGACGCTAAACTTTAATAAGGTCCTGAGGCACGCGACTCAGCGCGCTGCGGGCCGCGCCCACGTTGGCACAGTCAGGCCTTGCCCGACCGCCGCATCGTGGGCCCTCTGGACAGCCCATAGTTGAAAGGGAAAATATGCCTCATAGTAATTCTTCTAAACTAACACATTCCTTCTCTGTCTGTTGCTCGAAGTTTTCTCATTGTCGCATGACCGCTTCTGCGCAGCTCTGACCGCCTACCAGAAGGAAGCGCCAAAGAACGGCTCACTGTATATACGACAGTGTAGAAGACTTAGCAACTTGGTACCACATACGTTCATACACATAGCGCAAAAATTAAGCAAGTGTCAAAGGTTTGTGAAACGTTAAGGCGAAAGCCTGATTGCACACTTGGCACATTTGCCACGCGTTTTGTCAGGATTGAGGTACGTGTATGAAGAATTGTGGCAACTGTCCATCGGAGCAAACGACAGAACTCAGCGAAATCGTCGCACCGACTGGTAGTGGGCCAATGCTGTCATCGCCGTCGCAGAGGGAGTGGCCGAGCGCGTCTTTGTGACCACGTGACGTGGGCAATCAGGCACGCACTAGGCAAGCCAGAACAGCAAGCCAGCCCTTAGCAAGCCAGAACAGGGGAACAGCTGTGGCTTCAGAGAAACGTTCTCGTCTCGCACCCCGGTGGCTTGGACTTCATTCCCACCCAGACCGAAATGTAACGCATTTTCTTTTAAAACCCGCTAATTCTCTTCGTTAACAGGAAACTCGCTGAGAAGTTCGACGTCAATCCGATCATTAGCTGACGTGATCCTACTCTGCGGCCTCGGCCATTTTTCGCCACGGCGCTGTCGGACCAAGGACACCGCCAAGGGCACCGTCTAGATAGACTCCTAAGACCTTACGGCCTTATGTGTTGTTGGCCTTATGACCAAACAACACAACACAACAGAAGAGGTGCGTGCACATTGCCAGGTTAGCACTATGTTGTGTATCTGCCTCTACTCTTCAGGGGTGGGGCTATTGCGTTATCTGTCGGCGAGCACGCTCCGACTATATGCTTTGATCTATTTTTGCTTTGCTTCTCCACATTCGCCTTTTATTGGTTCGTTCTCCTTTCCCTTTCTTTTTTTTCACGTGAGACGTTTTAAAATTAGTCAGAGGGGGTTCGTCCTAAAACTGCATGTAACGAAAATATGTTATACTATTATTCCTTCTATTTTTGCCGCTTATATTAGCCGCGTGCCCTGCTATGCTATCGTTGTGTAAAGGAAAGAAATAATTACTCGATCATGCATACGTCGCGTGTGCAGATGGCGCCATTGTCGCACCACGCAATTACGTAATCGGGAGCTAAATGTAACCTCGCGCACGGCGTTCAGATAGGCGTAGCATGGCAGTGGATTTTTCCATCTGAGCAGTAGTGGTCGAATTTGAGTTCACTATGCCATAGTAAGTGTAATTTATCAAACTCAAACTGGTGCTCTTCAGGAGTTATGACGCCTATAAGTGTCCAGTTTGTGGCCGAAATTTCACGCATGCCCGGCTATGGTACTGTTGTATTCGACATGTATGTCCCAGAAATGGTGTTTAAGGCGCCCTGAACCACTTTTTATGGAAGTGGAGAAAGGCATCTCAAGTGAAAAATGGGCCATTTCAGAAATACTTTGCCGAAAACAGTACTTTAATGCGTTCAGCAAAAGGGGAGTCATTGACAATCAAACATGGCGTCCGCTGTGCTCCCGTTCCTGCAATGCCTTGCAATACGAAGGCTACGGCGGAGTGGGACATGTCCGCAACGCTCCGCCTTCTAAATGTGACCGTGGAGTGCAGTGAAAATTTTATATTGGATGTTAACGTAGACGCCACGACTTCCGGTTTTGGTGCCCCCGACGTGCGTAACATAAGCCAAACGCGGTTGTCCTCAGCGGGTCGCAGTGCGCTTAGTCAGGGGACTCGTGGCAGCACCCCACGGTGGCCGCGGTATCTACGCAGCGTAGCCGACCGCAGCTATCAATAGCAGCCGCGTATGGGAATCCGCTTGATTACGAAATAAAACGTCCCATAGAGAGTGAGCAGTGACTTCGCGGTCCGCTTGCGAGCTCCACGCACTGCGTACGACATCAAAAGTTGGTTGAGATGTTCCCAGCAGCGTGCGCTACCCGTAGACTGTTATTTCACCATGTCCGAAGGGTGGTTCAGGGCCCCTTTAAGAGATTCGGGCCACAAGACTATTAAAGGGATATCAACCTCTGTGACCATGGCGGAACACGTCCATCGTCACAAGGAGCGCAACTGCAAGAGCATGGAGCAAGTGCGTAAGGCCCAACCATCTACGAGTGCAGCGGGCTCGGGTGGCGCAGGGCAGTCATCGGCTCCACCAGTAGGGTAGGTCATTTTTTAACCCTGTGTGACCATACATCCTCCGTAATGCAAACGCGATCTCTACGAATAAGGAGTGCGCATGATTGCTAAAATAGAGCGTAAGACCCCCAATAATCGTAACATAAGTTAGCGATGTGAGCTTCCTAGTGCGTAAATAAGTACAACTTGTGTATTTGGTTACATAGTTTCAGTGCCCCTACACTGTCTCCAGCATGCATGAAATGTTTCACCTTCCGCGGCTGCGTCTGTGATACAGCTTACCCAAAGGTTCTTTTATTGCAAAATTATATGGACCGTCCAGGCGAATTTCTGCCTTCAGCTTCGCCGTCGCCGTGAGGTTCTGTACAAAATCCAAGGGCGATAAAATCTTCGCCGCACGCCGTAGGCTGTATGTGCGAGAGAAAGCGTGCAAGGGTGAGCCGGCGAACGCAGCTCACTCTCGCGTGTGCGAGCGAGGAAGGCGGCAGGGGGCACGCTCTCTCCTGTGGCGCGCCAGGCACGGGGGTGAAAGGAGGGAGGGAAAGAGGAAGGCAAAAGCGGAGGGCGAGGGCGTTCTTCCCCAGCGGCTGGGCGGCTGCTCCCTACCTGGCGGCCTTAAGGGCGCCGTATCTTGAAAGAGACCTGCGACGTGGCCAAAATACGCGCCCACGCGGGCCTCATCTTCTAAGCGGTCTGCGATGTTTCCAGGGTGCACGTAGTGCCGGTGCTTTGTAGGTGCAGTGCTTTCGACGTTCCGTTCGAGTTGAAGCGAGAAATATACCAAGGCCGATTCGCTCGCTGCTACTTTCGCGATTCCTCACCCTAGCGCATAGAGAAGGAAAAAGACTAAGAGTTTTGACAGCAACTTTCCGCTGTCTTGGGGCACGTTGTGTTCATGCTTACCTGTGCGCGCGTGACACCGTGATTGTTAATTTAGTTAGTTTAAAAGTTTATATGACCGACAAAGCTACTATCCTTACTTCTTATAGCTATCTACTAATTTGCTATCGCAATCAATGCTTCGCCTTTCGGACAAAACTACTTTTTCATTGATGCGAAAGCATCAAACTGCTCATTGAGCGAAGGAGCCGACGTCCGGCATCTGTAGCAGCTAAACGTCACTTAAGTTCCCATTGGCTGCGACGCCACTTCCCAAGCGCGCGTCGACGGAGCATAGCCTGCGAAAGGGGACATCTGCTGCCGCAGTAGCACGCGAGGTGTTGCGTTAGGGGAGAGGGCATCCCCGCGACGCCTAATCACGCCGGCTCTCACTCTCGGATGGTGTTATCCGCGCATTCTTTGTTGGCACAAGCTCTTGCCCGCGTTCTAACTGTGCCTCGGTAAGGCCAAACCAAAACGCTCCAAGTGTCTCAGCACGCTCGCTTGAGGTGTTCATAACTCGAAGGACCGCTCAGCGGCGTTCAGTTGCACATTATTTCTTTCGCATTCACAACTCTTAAGAAGTGTTTAGGTGTCCTCGGATTTATACAGCGAAGCTCTATATGGCTAGCTCATTCGTCCGTCCGTCCGTCTGTCTGTCTGTCGGTCGCCTGTACGCCGAAAACTCCTCCGGTGCACACCCATGCGCGTGCACGAAAAAAAAAAAAACAGAGACAAAGGCAGGCGCGCGATTAGCCGACACCACGTATCTAGCACAAGGTCAGTTTAATCCAATCCATGCCGTCACGCCACCTGGCCCCGAATTTCCGTTGACAGGGCTGGCGTGAGGAAAGCGAGGACGACAAAATCACTGGTGCTTACTCGGGATCATCCCCATTAGATTCTATGGCAGTTGGGCCAGGTAAGATGACGCCATGTATCGGAGTGGAAAGGGCATGTGCTATCTAGGTGATGCTGGATCAAGCTGCGCCAGTAGTGGACTCGTTGCCCTCCGTCGTAGCCAAGCGTGCGCGCAGCAGTTACTCTCCGGCTCCGAAAATGGTAGGCCACTCGTCATACGTACTGCTGAGGAGCAGGTAGCTTTCAATCAGCAATGCCGTGAGCACAACCGGGAACGAGCTCGTCTACGCCGAGCCGGGAACAACAACACGCTTGTTCAGCCGAGCGCAAGCAGCAACTGGGTAATGAGAATCCCGCAGCCTACCAAGCCACCGTATAATGAACTGTCGGGATTAACCCAGTGACAAACACCGGGGCAGCACGTTTCAGGTTCGCTGGGTAACCATCCATACAGAATGCTAGGGCGGTGAATTTTTTTAATATTGTTTTTTTTTTACAGCGGTAGTAGTTTTTCTCGAGGTCTCTCGCAGACTTCTGCTTCGCGGGAACTACGTAATCGCACCCCATGTCCAAACAAACGACAGCACACATATATGAAATCGCGCCTTTGTTGTCTTGCATTCACACTCAACGGGGCATGCGCGCACGCGCGTGGAGGGATCAACAATTTTCAGACCATAATGTGCCTTATTTTATTTAGCAATTGCTGTCTCAGCAAGTAGCCTAAGTAGCACCTTCTCAGGGTAGGTGGTTATAAGTCTGATAGGTATTATTTTCTCTGGCGCTCGCCAGCGGCCATATTCTACGCAGCCATTTCTTGTTTTTCTTAACGACTCTTAGTAGGATATCATTGAACAAACGTATACGCAGCGCTTAATCGCAGCTTTTTTTTTCCATCTACCTATGTTGTTCCCTCTTTACCGCTCGCGATGCACTCTTGCAAGCTTGCCATAAATTACCGACTCGCCCAAGAAGTTCACACTCTCCTAGTGAGTCTCTTCATTTATTGCCTCAACTTTGCTGGTGCTGACAAGTTCATGTATTCAGTACACGGCCGCAGAGCGGTGGCCGGCGGGTGCCTTAATCTAACTTATCATCCTTACTCAGACACCTGGAGTTCCTACAGGCGGCAAAGCACCGCCGAGGAACACAAGACGCCGCAGGCGACCCCGTGGATAATCAAAAGCGGATTACCGCATTGTCACCATGGTGTATAACTGAACCAGGGTATCTCCGAAAGGCACGCCTACCCAGTAGCGCGGGAGTTAATGGGCTGGCCTAATCCTGCGGGAAAGCCGTGATTCTGTCCGCAACCCCATTTCAGCACGAAAGGCGTCCGCGCTTGTGAGAAGTGTCCTCAAAACGAATCCGCAGAGTTTCCATGAACTTCACAGAAACCTCGTTGGAATCCTCCGGCAGATTCTTTCTTCCGTTGTGGCTTAGACGTCGTAAAGCCTCATCAAATAAGGCATCGTAGCATTAGGTCTACAGACATTGCTTTTTGATCTTGCGTCAGCGTAGCCGCTTTACGAGCGAATCTTGCCACAAGGCTAGACATAAAATTTTAGAGGGAGATAACCAAACGCAACAAAATGAATGAAAATTCAAGCTGAACACATGTTTAGCTTGTAGCTACTTCGCACCGAAATGAAAAAAAGATTGCATGACGACTAAGGGTACGGCGCCATTATAAAGCACAATGCCATGATTATATGGAGTGCTTACAGCCGTTTTTGTATATCTGCATCAAGAATTTATTAAAGTTACGAAGGAACTGGAGATGAAACTAATGCATAACAAGCTGTCATGGAAGGGATAGTGACTACAGCAACGTCAAGAGGCAAGTGACTTAGCGCACAAATGGGAGTAGCTGATATTCTATTCGACATCAAGAACAAAAGAAGGCGTTCGGTATGGAATGTTACAAGTAAAACAGATAAATGGATGTGTCAGAGTTAGAATATGAGTCTTAAGATAATAGGAAAAAGTCGAGGATGGCGGAAGATTAGACAGTGTAATGAGATAGAGAAAATTTTTCAGGAGCCGCTTGACGGGATACACGGTTGAATGGCGATTGCTGGCATTTGTTCTGTAGTGGAGATAAAAATTATAATTATTCTAACTACGGATGGCTTGGCATGTTGCATCTTCTTAACAAGAACAAAAGAAACAACAACGACGTCTACGCCGACAACAAGATCTTCGTGTAACGTCTTGTTGCAATGTCGCGCTTAGGTGGCAGCGAACATTTGCCTTTCGCGATGTGTCCCTTGAAGGTGGTGAAATTTTTTTCTTAGCGATAAAAATAAAAAAAAAACTCTGTCAACATGCTTACCATTACAAAAGTAATCGAAACCAATATTTACTTCTGTGTGAGAAGTGCTTTTCAGCGAGGTTCGCAAAATTGTTTTCCTTCTCGTAATAAGAAATCGTACACACCGTGCGACGTAAGGCAGTCGGCTATAGTTAAAACATCTTGCTTATTCCACGGCCCCACGCAGTAACTGGGTTTCGTTGACGCAGGGCTTTTCTTTTTTTCTTATGTGTTTTTGCAAGTTGTGGAGCACACAAGACGCCGCTGCTTCCTTCCACGAAACTCGTTTGGTTTGGAATGCTAGCGAACGAGCAATTGGCATGAATTTTGCAGTGCGTCGAACACATAGGAGCAAATGCACTACCCTTCCGCTTCTTTGCTGATTCGTCACACCTTAGGAGGTGCCTTGCGGAAGGCGCATTGCCTTTTCTTTTTCAGTTTACTGCGCCATACCAAACCCTAGGGTTGGTTATCTTGGTGTTTGCCCTATATACTGCCGCATAGATTGAACGCGTGGAGCTTAACGAGATTTCGGAGGTAGTCTTCCGAAAAAAGCAACCAAATTGCGATACCTGGCATAGGACTTCTATTTACTCTTTCATGCACCATACTTTTCTTAATTACAAATGCTCAATGTTACTGAAGAAAGGAGGCTAACCGAAACTATAAAAACAGCGTTTAGCATTTAGAATAAGATTTTCTGAGGGGAACTAAAATGACTATAGGTGATAAACACATGCAGCTACTAATAGGAGTTCCCTGAATTTCCCGTGGCATGCAGCGAAATTGTTTTACCCTTTCAGTTCCTTTAAATAAAAAGGAACATAGCATCTTCGACATGTTTGTGCTGATTTTCATAAACCCTCTCTTTTTCTTCCTTTGCATCTTCAGCATGACTTTGGCATTAAAGTGGACAATAAGACTCATTGCTGTTGTTAAGCTAGTAAAAGAAAATGCTTACCACAAACGTCATCTGGAACCTACAGAGTACCTTCTGATCGTAAAAGCAATAACGCTAAGATATAGCGTGTGCCCTAAAAATAAAAAAAATGCTATAAATAATGAAATGGGGTTATTTGTGGTAACTACCACCCTCTGCGCAATGAAACATCTGCAGCAGCACATATCGCAAATTACATTAACGGTAACAACATCTGAGGTGACGACACATTTTCCTTATTATCAACAAATTACGCCTGTATCTCGTCAAGGAAGCCCCAGTGCTGGCTTCGCGGTTAGGCAAAACACAACTAAGGAAAAAAAAGGGGAAGCTTCAAGCAGAAATGCTCGTCTAGGAAGTGATTAGGTGCACGAAACTAGCATCAGCCGGTATGAGGTCATAGCCATACTGCATTATTATGTGTTGCCTTGACTGGATGACAGGCCATTTACGGAAGCAAAGATCTTGGGAGCCTGACCTCATAGTTCATTAGCCCAGAAAGCAGTTGGAGTGCTTTTTCACTTCCTGAAGGCAACATACTTGAGTGCCCGACTATAGATATCCTACACCTAACTTACTGCATGGGAAAGTGCGATGTGGACTCATGTTTTCTCTCTCTCTCTCTATTTCACTCCCCATTCCCCTCCCCAGGTTTAGGGCAGCAAACTGGACTCAGTCTGGTTAACCTCCCTGCCTTTCCTTCTACCCTTCTCTCTCTCTCTCTCTCTCTCTCTATCTATGTGTTGCCTAAGGCACTCAAGGTAGAGACTCTCAAGACGTGCTCGCTATTTCGTTCTTTCTCATAACTACATTCCATACGTAGCAGTCAAGGCTGTGGAGGCTATGCAAGAAGTTCGATCAAGAAAAGTTATCATTCCACGAGTTCCGTCCATGCTTCGCTGCGCACCAACAGCATTCGCTCGCGCGAGCATGCCCGTGAGGCTCCTCCCGACGGGTTCCAAATGAAAAAAAAAAAGAAAGAAACCGAAAAGGACAACAAAAATAAAACTGACCTAAAACTACGTATTAGCAGCCGTATACCACAGTGTGCATGTTTCTAAGAATGAAAACTTGTTTCTTTCAATAAGGAGCCGATATAAAAAGCAATTGCGTACAATTGCGGTAAAAAAAAAAAAAAAAAAACGTAGAACTATATCAAAGTGCGAACAAAGCCGGTGCAAGAAGTCTCTCTAGCCTTCACACCGTTGACTGCTGTGCATGGAATGGAGTTAGCGCGTGCACTAAGTTATTAAAGCTGAGCTTTCTATAAAACTTTCACAGATTCGACTTATAATCCATGACAGCCAGGTTAAAGATGGTGCGGATTCCGACAGCAAAACAAAAGAGTCGCATCTGATAACTTCCAACATATCTTGCCGACAGACTACCCCTGTAAACTTCTCATGCTCATTATACGTCACCCGGCTACCATGGCAGAGCCTCGACTTGACCAAGATGTTTTGACTCCATGCACAAGAGGCGCGAATGTCCTCATAGAGCTGCATGTGCTGCAGGTGTGAACGTAAAATTACATAATAGCATTTTCGATGATCATATGACGATTCGAAATTTCTTAGGAGAAGGGATAGGTTAAGTGCCCATTGTTATTCGTTGCTCACTAAATTCTGAGTCTGTGAGTAACGGCATTGATGGGGTAAATATAATATTCTTTTAAGGTTTTCATGTCTTATTTGTCATTTTGTCAATCCTTAAGATGAAATGTTTTCGTATCTAGATATCACCATTTCATTGCTAAGTACAGAAAACAAAGAAGCTCCTTGTGCAAAAACGTGACATACTTCAGAGTGTACAGCTGCCTGTCAGCACAAAATAGCTTTGTTATACACAAACGATGGGATCTCTAGATCTCATACTTCGATTTTGGCAATATTTACAGATAGTGAAAAATCAGTTACGTAAGAAGTCATTTATGTTGAAACAAAATGCTTATTTTTATTCAATGCCGAATGTAAACGTGTTCAGGATGATCGTTTTGCCAAGCATACATGTGATATTCGGGTGGAATAATTTGAGAGTAGAAAATACTGTTACAGAGGTTATGATGCAGTTTCTCATTCCTGTCAACAAAATTTGACGGATGCATTAAAGCCCATAATTCTTTCTCATAGACAGCACATTCATACCGTTTCAAATATATCGACATTGTACAAGTCTAAGAAAAAAAACAGAAGTCCGTTCTATGAACAGTAATATACTCTGGTAACAGCAAAAGGACGTTTTTGTATACAATCAGCAACAAGAGAGAAGCTGGCTGAGTGAAGTGAGCGCAATTTATAAATATCTACGCAGCAGGAACTATCAAACTACGTTATCACGGCCCATTACAAGGCAGCGAATGCAGCAATCTTTCAAGTTGTCGGATGGTCTGTTCAGATCTCTTGTTTATTGTTCTTGTAACAATTCTGACTGGCACATAAATCAACGTGCCCACTATGTAAGCGTATGCTTGTTGCAACGTTGGGAAAGTGAAGACGGCAGTAACATTTTTTTGTTCGTTTCTTTTTCATTTTTCTTTTGGCGATGATGGGGAAGGATGGATGTATATTTCTGCAGTAACTTTTACAGCAGTTTTTTCTAGAGGATATATTGAAGACCAAGTAACCTTAACAGAAATTTGTTGTCAGCAGTGTGGTGCAATATTGCACTTTCTCAAGTCAGAATGCTCCGATTTCACTTTAACCGTACTGTTGACGTTTAGCCGTGACGGCACAATCTCCGTTTTACATTTAATAGCGATTTTATTTCCATTCGACCCTATACTCCCCTGTCAGACTCCTGTCCCCTAGACTCACCTAGACTCCCCTGTCATTTGAAGACTTCTTTTTACACTGCACCACAACCTATTTACTGCATTTTAGTACATTTATTTTGTGTGTAATTTGCACAAGAACGAGCTGGTATCCAAGATAACTTTGCTGCGCTGCGCTTCCGAAAAAAATGTAGTCATCAAAGGTAACTTCCAAATCTTAAATTTTAGAAATCCGCCACAGATAAACTTGCGGAAGGCTAGCATTTTAACTGCCTTCAACATCTGAAGATCTTGATCTACAATGCTGTGCGGATCAAAGAATCCGACATTTTGATGCGCAATCGCTGGCAGAATCATCATTGTTCTAGGGGGGAAAAAAAGACGCCATTGAAACTGAGTTTTTAAGTGCTTGAACACTATGATGCAAGGCGCCGGAAGATGCAGATTTGATGCCAAGCTCAAGATAGGGGTCTAATCTGTTAGAGGCTTTATTCCTTGTCTATATAGTGTGAGCGAACCGAAACTACTGAGAACAGCTCAAGAGTACTTGTACGTAGGTGGTGGTGGCCGTGGTCGTGGCGTTGCCGCAGGCGGGGTTAGCCTGGCATACATAGCCGGCAGTTGTTCCGCCTGAGCTGTGAGTGTTACTATGTGCGTCAGCAGGTGTCGAAGAGCCCCGTGTCTCGCATGAAGGCAATCAGCAGTCGTTGCACTCCCTTCCTGAAAGCCGCGGGTCATTCGGGAAAAATGACGTCTTCAAAGGTCCTGTGCGAAAGACAATTTCTCTGCAGACTGTCAACTATCGCTTTTCTTTCTTCGTCGAACTGCAGGCATAGCCAAATGATATGTTCGACGTGGCCGGTATCACCACGGAAGGCACAGAGCGGGGCAGCGCATCGTCCAGTTTTCAATAACCAAGCTGGGGTGTACGCGGAGTCGGTTCGGATGCGATACAACAGCATTGCTTCTTCCCGAGTAAGTCCATGGGTCAGACGGCTAGGTACTCTGACTACCGCCACAAGCATTTCGTATCTGAAACTCTATTTTATAATCACGCTTTGTATGTCATCATTGCTCGCTTCAAACACAAAGTTCTAGCAATGAAGTTTGTGACAGGCAAACTGCAAAGCAGGGAGCGGGGTAGCTAGCACAGTATGATGCACCATACGGAGTGAGTCGCTAACAAACACCGAAAAAGAAAAAAAATAGAAGCACCAGAGAGGCGCGTGAGTAGTGGGAATGGTGGTTCCGTGGTACCGTAAAAGGAGTGCCAATGACGGAACCAATAAGTAATAAAAGATTGATAGCGCTGGAAAACGTGAACGCCCACGTCTCTACCACTGTAAAGGACGCAATTTTGATTGCCCTAAGCATACGCGCCCGGCTTGCTTCACGTAGTGCGGATGACACACACACAAACACACACACACACACACACACACACACACACACACACACACACACACACACACACACACACACACACACACACACACACACACACACACACACACACACACACACACACGCACACACACACACACACACACACACACACACACACACACACACGCACACACGCACACACAAACACACACACACACACACCCACACACACACGCACGCACGCACACACGCGCGCACGCACACAGTTTTATCTCAATGTGCTCTATTCCGTCAATACTCTCAGACAGACAACAAAACTGGTGGGGCACAGCAGACCACGAGTTATACTAACTGCACACTAAACCCCGGCCTTGTTCTGCACGAATGTCAGACACTCTAGAAGAGCGGAGCCCGATCCATTGCAAACGCCGTCTCTGAAGCAGAAAGTCCAAGTCAGGTAGGATGATAGCAAGAACGAAAAATCTAAATAAAGCGGGAAAGTCCATGCTCTGTGCTGCTTGTTGTCGCATTCGTGCGCTAGGTTGTACGTTTTCCTCGCATTTCTGTCAAGTGGAACTCGGCGCCAAACAAAAGAAACTAAAAGAGAGACGCACTCAGTATACAAATGCTTCTTGGCCTTTGCGCGCTTCGATCGCTGTGCACCCACGTACAGAAAATAGAAAGAGAGAGAAATACAGGAATCCATGAATGTTTTGCGCAGAACCCCATTCTATGTTCCGCAATAGGAAAGAGGACTTGGAAAGCTTGCTAAACAACAAGACGGGGTTTGCGCAACAACAGGATGGCGTAGAAATCTGCTTCGCCTGAATCTCTTGCATAAGAAAGAGATTCAAGTTGTAGAAACGACATATCGACCATGTGATCGAATGTTTGTGGCAAGACAAGTCAGCTCATTAGGTAGGAGGTCACTATTCATGGTGTTTCACCTAACTTGAACCAGTGATCTTAAATAAGTGGTTAACCGCAGCTGGGTGAAACCAACGACTTATGGTTTGCCGTCATGTGGCGCCCCTCAGAATATTTCATACATTCTGGTGAATTACTTAATTAACTCAGGTCAAATATTCAAAATTTCTAATATTCACTTCAGGGCCAAGTGCGTTTCGTTACGCTGTAGAGGGGGGGTTCAGAACCAACCAATCCAATTTTCTGTGGCAGCATAAAGCTGCGTAGTGATATTTTTCGACATTTAAAGAAAGCCCGCTATATATATGAAATAAAACCACGTGACTGATGCGCTATCGTTTTGCAACGCTCTCAACCGTGCTTTGAGCCTATCGCTTATCAGGGAAGACGGTGAATCCTTTCCGTGTGCCACCGTCAAATATGCTGACGAACTGTGAAGCGCATGCCTACCGCCACGGCCGCTCACTTCGCCACGGTCCACGCGCACAGTTCTTTCGCTCGAAGCAAGGTTTGAGAGCGCTGCAATGCTATAGCGCATGAGCGCAATCGCGCAATTTTATTTCCTATTTCGTGGGCTTTATTTAAACGCCGAAAAAAAAAAACACCACGCAACATCTACATTGCCACAAAAAATTCGATTGGTCGTTTCCTGATTCTCTCAACAACATAACGAAATGCACTTGGGCCTTAAGTGAAACTTAAAAAAAATTCATAACTGATGTTAGTGAAATAAGTAATTAAATGGTATATAAAAATACTCTATAAAGAGCAGCCCATGACTGAAAACCATGCGTCGTTGTTTTCATTCAGCTGCGGTTAGTCAGATTTTTTAAATCCTTGGTTCAAGTTACGTGAAACACCCGGTACATTACACTAGAATGTCTTTGAACGCATCTCATTACGTAACAAAATGGCTAAATGAACAAAACAGAATTCCTGCTAGAGCGTTCCAGGGAGTCTCACAACAAACTTAATATAGGCCTTAAAAGCAGATGCGACTCTGCTGTCCTCCCTTCATTATTTGTGCTCTTCCCTTTTGAATTACCTCTCTTCCTAAATCGCTTTCGATGTTTGTTTTTTGTCTGCCTATGGTCTTTCATTTATTTCCTCCTCCATTCCTTCGTTTTTCTTATTATCGGCTTTCTGTTTCCATGTTTCTATTATTTACAGACTTCCTGGTTGGAATTTCTTCTACCCTTATTTCTTTTGCGACCTGAGAAGAGCACTTGGGAGCAAGAACGTCAAACGCAGGCTCGACTCTTCCGGAAAGCTCGTCTCACGTTCCTCCGTTCCTGCGCCAACACAGGATCTTCTATAGCGCGGGCGTCAAGTGAGCAGGAGGCGATCGCGCTCTTCACACGAACTGGCGCCGTCCCACGTCGCGCCATCAATAATGCGCTGCGTCTCAGCGCTCACATTGAACCTTGCGGACAGGCAATCTCGAAGAGCGCCAGAGAAGAGCAGAATGTATGGCCGTTAGATAGAGGTACACGCACTTTGCTTCGCTTTATACGGCAAAAATGCACGACAGAATGGTATAAGCGAACTTAGGTGACAAATTCGTCTACATAATGAATCGGAAAAGTAGCTACCGGCTAAAACTTCCGGTTGGCCGCCTGTTTTGTGAGGGCTCTAAATTATAGATGACCACACGCGAGTGCAGGCTCTAGCGTCAGTGCGACGTTGCTTCTTTCATTAATCCGGTTTGAACAGGACTTACTTTTATCCATTCGCCACCGAAGGGAAAAAAGTAAAAGTAAAGGGTCAATACACATTCCGCAAAATACCTAATCGCGTAAATAACGAAAACAGGCGCTTTTTATATTAAAGAAGGTAGAAGCAAATAGAGTTTTGCTTGCGTACTATATGCATGACGCTTTCTTTTTCTTTTAACGCTCACGTCGACAGAAAGATGTCTGCCTGGTACTCCGTTTTAGCTGCCCTTTGAACCAAGCAAAGCCTTATGGCAAACATTTCACAGCACTCATATTTGTAATTTACAGTGTGCCCAAAACGATTCGGACAAAATTTTGTAGACGTGTAGGGTACAGCTACAGTAAAACATTCACGCACAATTTCAGTGAAGCGTCCCATATTAAGAGGGCTACGGAGGATTACAAGTCACCCTCCTCCCTGCCCATGCTTTCTTCTCCTCAACTCGTTTGCCGAGCGATCGGGGCAAAGCTCCGCATGCACTGGCCCTGCGTCAGGACGTGAGGTCGTGTCGTCTACTTCCGGTCTTGGAGCCAGCCCGCGAAGTCTTTCCAACCTCTCAGCTGGCCGCCTCAGAGCAGCATGCGGTGCGAACGTTCTGTCGCAGCGCCGAATGTGCCCGGCATTCCGTAAGCGCCGACGAGCTGGGCGTTTCGGCGGATGGGCGGAGGTGTAGACTAAAGCCCCTCCATGCTACTACCGCTGTGATGAAGGTGCTTTAGCGTAAACGTGAGCGGCCTGAACGGCCTGCGTGGTGCATCCACTTGGTCACGCAGAGCTCAACGAGCCAAACACAGAGCCAAGATGGCTGTAGCCAAGTCTAACATATTCTGAACATTTAAAAAACTATGAGCGATTCCACTCTGTTGAGGTGGATGGTCAGCGAAGCTGTGTGGCACACGACTAAGAGGTGACACATAACTTACAACAAAGCTAAGAACACATCTACTGTCTTGATCGGCGGTCATCGTGACGAAATGTACGCACACACATTTATTTTTAGACATACGCGCTCATTCTTGTTATACATTCGTTTTACACATTCGTTATAGTCATTCATGTTTTCATTTCGCGATATATTGAGGCACAGAATTTGAGACCGAAATCACCACACCGAGTGGCAGTGGGCCACTGCCATCAGAGCCTTCGCAGAGGGAGGGGCAGTATGGGAACGCTAGCATGATGAGCGGCATCAGAGCCAGCTGTGGAAGAAGACGACGACGAAGGCGCGAGCGATATATTGAGGCAAAGAGTTTAAGACCGAAATCACCGAACTGACAGGTGGGGGGTCAGTGCTGTCAGGGCCTTCGCAGAGTGAGGGGCACTATTGGAAAGCTGGCATGATGAGCGGCAACGGAACCAGTGGCCACGGAAACAACGCGCCAGCAGTGGCACCAACGCGTTCGCGCGTTCACGCCGAGGGCGCCAACGAGCCAACTATAGTAGAAGGCGACAAACAACGCACGAGCATTGGTACGAGACATTGCTGATGATGATAGCTTTCGCTCATGCAGATCTGTTGACGGACACGAAACATGCACGGAAACCTAGCCATAAACTGCTTGGCTGTAAAAAAAAAAAAGTCTTCACAATTACACTGCTTCACAAAATTTACACCAGCAGCAACGTAACACATTTGGTTACTGCTATATTAGCTCTATGTTTGCCTGATTGAGCTCTGTGACACCAGGTGGCTGCACCCTTAAGGCAGATCAAGTTGGTGCCTCCACCCATCTGGCAAAACTACAAGTCCCCTGTACTTACCGGAATGCCTGCTTGCTAAAACTCTCTATTGTGGTAGTAATCCTCTGGCTTGAAGTTACGGCCGCCAACGCGTATACATCTTGGCACCGATCGGATACCGACAGCCCTATTCGCTACAACCACTCCACTCGCCTGTTGCCTTGCAGAAGGACACGATGTTGCAGCTTGACATGTTGCCCATCACTAGGTTCGCAGCCCACAACGCAACAAGGGTTATTCATGGTCTTCGCCAGAAAACAACAACCTCGAGACAAACTAACCGCGCAGCTCGTATCAATAAGGAGCACTTCTAACACAAGCAGGCGACGCTTGCTGTGTGCCGGAAATGCTTGAGTGTAGTGATAATTGGTCATTGTCACTTTCTGTTACTTTTTTCATAGAAACAAATTAACCAACATTTGAACTCTTACCAGCAACATTTGTTCACCACAAAGCTGGAAAAATGATCGATGACGCCATCTGAATGGCCAGTCGGATAACACGACCAAATGATGTCAACTGGGCTAACTACGCCAACTATATACGGCTCACAATTCACGGGAGCGGTACCGCTGCAATCTGGAGCAATGCACATTTTAAAACCTTGTAATAAATTTCACGCTTCACGCGGGGCGCTTAAATTTGTCACTTAATGATCAGAAGGATCTACCTTAACGACTCAGTGCATCTGTACAATATCGTCAAAATCGTTTCATAGTCCCCTTAAAGGTGATGGCTGGTGCGATTGCGTCATGGAGACAATACTGAAGTAAACATTCCTAGTGGACACATTTCATCGCCTAATACCATTGCGCCTACATTCAAAGTACAATGTTGAAACAGACGGCCCGAGGCCCTCTGTAAAGTTGATACTGGAATGCGACTCCCTATGCATGCTTCTGTAGCCGTCTCACACGACACCAGCTATGACGAACAAAACACACTGGAATAGAGATCAATGTACTTTAGCAAGATTGACAGCGCGAAACCCGTCCAGTATAATAATCTTCGGGTACCCTGTCACATCAACACGTTCATATGCTTAGATGGAACAAATGCTATGGACAAGAACGGCACCGAGAGCGGCGCTGCTGCGCCGGCGTTGAGAGCGCCGCACGCGAAGCAAAATTCTATTAGCGGGTGGTACCCCTCTCCCATCTCTCGTTCGCGCCGCCTTGATTGCCTCCTGCACTGCGCGTGTTTGGGCACGTATCGCGCCGCGCGCGGTATGTGCCTACGCGTGTGCGCGTTGGAGATTTCCTTCGAAGGGCGGCGTACAGTCTGTTTCACATTTAGGGGAAAACTCGGAGCGCATTGCATCGCGATGCGGCGAGCGCTTAAGTCAGGCGGCGGCAGCAGCTCGCGCAGGTGCTCGAGGGGCGGGATGTTGAACGGCGTCGTCTGCTACGGCGGCGCGCGCTGGCCGCATTGTCGGGAAACGTTCTACTGTCAGTTGCAGGGCGCCGATCTCATCGTTACGGCGTGAAATGAGCCGGTATTCTTTAATATGCGTTGTGCGACGCCAACTGATACGCCTCGAAGGTAAGTTCATCGCTGCAGGGCAGTCATAGACGACTTATTGATTCCATACATTCTTGACGGCCCGTTTCTGGAAGGCGACTATATATTCTAACGCGATAGGTCGCCGATCCACACTGCTCGTGTTGTGCAACAACTGCTAGAAGAGCGCGCAGTTACTCTCTTGGAGTGGCCGCCTCAATCCCCGGGCGCCAACATCATTTAAAACGTCTGGGGCTCGTTGAAAGGATCGCTGGCGCACCACCCCCTCTATCAGTCGCCCGAGGATAGGCTTCGATCCACCATCGTCAGCGACTGAGACGCGCTGCGAATGAACTCATACCTGATCAAGTCATTCCGCACTTCACTGCCTTCCAGGATGAGCGCTGTCATCGCTGCCGCAGGGGACATGACGAGATACTAACTGAAGTTCCGAGCGTGACATGTCCATTTCCCCGCCGGCGGGCAGATTCTGTCTGGTGTAGCGAATGATTGTCGAGAAAAATTATTTCCAGCTCATTGTCTGAACCTAAAACATTCATTTAATCGTATTCGTTTGTTTCATCGTGTTCGAATCCCATAGTTATCATTGTTGAGTGCCTTGTTTTCCTTTCGAGTCAAACAAAGACTGAACACGTTGCGCGCACATCTTGGTGCGTCTTGTCGCTGCTTATTACGGTAGCACACACAGTGAAGAAATATACGTGCACTGCCCCTGACAGTAACACGCTTCGCAACAATGCGGCCAGCGCGCGCCGCCGTAGCAGACGACGCAGATCACGACTCCGCCCCTCGAGCGTCTGCGCCTGCTCGAGCTGCTGCCACCGCACGACTCCATTGCTTGCCGCATCGCGATGCAATACGTTCCGAGTTTTCCCCTAAGTGTGAAGCAGACTGTACACGCTTCTATTTGCCTTTAAGAAGTTCGGTACGCTTGACGATTATTTTTATGGCTGCAATGCGGCGAAAGGGTAGCGTCTGCTTAACCATGTAAGTGACGCTGAGCAGGTGATTGCAAACGACATCGTATGTACCGCCGGAAAAATCGTCAGCACATACGATGCGGCACATACATACGGCACATACGAGCTAAAGTCATTTTTGCAGTTTCTCACAATATGTTTACTACAAATCCGTGTTGTCTCTGATGGCGACAACGGACTTCCATCGACACTGTGCGGAAATAAACAAAATATATCGCTGCATAGCACAAGTACGACATGCGCACACAACTTTAACTAGTGCGTCCCCTACAATATGGAATAGAAGCAGCAATGTAAACAGCTTGGCCATTTTTTAACAGTGCTCAAGAGACCGAAGTTGAAAGTATTAGTAATCATTTCTGCTTCAGCAATGCTGGCGCGACCAAGACGCGGGCGTGTATCGTCCAGTAACTCGATCGATCGGTGCAGTGGTGAAGCGGGAATGAACTCCGGTCATGTTCAATGCATCGTGCACATATTCAATTTCTCGGCACGCGTGAACTTTGGCCACTACTAGTGCATACAACAGAAGTGGTTTCCATTCTTGGGCAGCGCACACATAAACGAAACACGAGAAAGAAGACAGGACAAGCACTCGTCGAACAAGTTAAAGTTTTTATATGAATGATAGGATTATGTACCGAGTAATTATTAAATTCATGTGGGTTACATATAAAAACCGTCGTACACTCAGGAGTGATCAATGAACGAGCTCGCTTCGTTTGTCAGTTGTTTACTTCGCTCGGCGCATTGCAGTAATCCATGCGTGTCGTCTGCTTTTTTCGTACCATTTTCTTGTGAATCGGCAGAATTTCACTGGTGGCATCAACCCTTTCGTGTTTACATTGCTGTCGTGACAGTTAACAACACAATAAAAATTTCCGGTCATCCGAAGAGGCACCGTCGCAAACAAGAGACGTTTCGCGCGCAGCGCGAACTGAACGCGTGCGCGACCGCTAAGGGAAGCGGCGGCGGAAACCTACACCCGTTGGAGATGAAATCGTTCCGCCAGGGGAGAAACGAGCGCTGGCGTCTAGGATGAAACTTGGCGTGCGGTCGTCCATAGACAAATACGGGCCACGGAGAACGACAGAGTTAAATCTACGCTTAATAAGGATACAGGGCTCTTTCAAAATGTCTCGAATCTTCTCAAGGAAGAAGTAGGCTCTGTGGTGGCGTGGTGGCGTCGACGCAGAATTTCGAGTGGAATTCTCACTTTTATGACAATACCAAAAGGGGGTCAGGCAAGGAAACACAATCTCTCCAATGCTATGCACTGCATGTTTCGAAGTATTCAGGCTATTAAACTGGGAAAGTTTACGAGTGAGGATTAACGGCGAATATCTCAGCAACCTTCGGTTTGCAGATGACATCTCAGCAACACTGAGAAATAATTACAAGAAATGATTGAGGACCTTAACCGAGAAAGTGAACAGATAATTACCATGCAGAAGACAAAGGTAATGTTCAATAGCCTGACAAGAGAACAAGAGTTCAGGATCGCCAGTCAACCTCTGTTGCACGTTAGAGTATGTTTCTTTAGGTCTATTACTCCCAGGGGATTGTGATCATGAGAAGGAAAATTACAGAAAAAATAAAAATGGGTTGGAGTGCATATGGCAGGCATTCCCAGGTCCTGACTGGAAACTTATCACTATCATAGAAAAAAAAAGGTTTACAATCACTGCATGCTACCGGTGCTAACTTATGAGGGAGAAACTTAGAGGTTGACAAAGTAGCTCGAGAACAAGTTAGGGACCGCGCAAAGAGCGATGGAACGAAAAATTTTAGGCGTAAGGTTATGAGACAGGAACAGAGCGGGGTGGATCAGAGAGCAAACGGGGATAGCCGATATTCTAATTGACATTAAGAGAAAAAAATGGACCTGGGCAGGCCATGTGATGAGTAGGATATTTAACCGGTGGACCATTAGAGTTACAGCGTGGGGGCCTAAAGAAGGGAAGCGCAGTAGGGGACGGCAGAAAAGTAGGTAAGGTGATGAAATTAGGAAATTTGCAGGCGCAAGTTGGAATCGGTCGGCGCAGGAAAGGGGTAATTTAAGATCGCAGGGAGAGGCCTTCGTCCTGCAGTGGACATAAATATAGGTTGTGGATGATGATGTCATTTTCATGTTTCGGAAGTACCTCGTGGACTCATGTAAACGCCGCATTTTTTTTTTTTCACAATTTTGACAAGGTGCGGCCTTTACACGGGACAGAACTGGGTGTTCAAAATTGTGCACATCCCGGATCGCCGGATGCTTCATTACATAAGAGGTCATCACGCAGCTCTCGCTATCTAGTAGCGACGTGCGGAAGTGCGCAGTGCGTGCAAATTGGCCTATGCGAGCGCGCGGCATCGGGGTATTTAAGGTGATTACTTCTTCTTTGGAATGTTTTTTGCCAGAGTTCTGTGCTGCCAAGTGGGGGGGGGGGGGGGGGGGGTGGCCCTTACACGGATGCGGCCCTTACACGAGTCTATACGGCATTGTTAGTGCACGAAATGGCAAAAAAAAAAAAAATATACAGAGGCTCCAGCGTAAAGCAAAGTAGACGAAGAGCACAGTACCGCAAATTGAAAATGAAGTGATTTTCTTGTTCTTTCTATTTGCTTCCCCTTTACCTCATACCTAGTGCGGTGTAGCCAAACGGTAATATTCTATGTTTAACCTACCCATCCTTCCTAGACCTTTATATCTCTCTATAAGGGAACCGAGAGCGGGAGGTCTTCCAAAAAGATTTTGTTGCTTTGTTAGCTTTTATGTATTAAAGAAAGGACAACTGAATTTTGTATTATAATATGAAGGGGCTTAAGAATTTGAATGGAAATAAGCTGCTTTTCGGCAGCTTGATGAGGTCTGCAGTTCCTGAAGTCAGTGCTTGGCAGCAGCACAATGCGTTACATACAAAGGTAAAAGTTAAAAAAAAGAAACGAGAACACTCACGACAAAATGTTCTGAAGATCTATCAAGGTGATCCCTGTCACACAGCTGTCGCTACCAACAAAACGAATAAACATTTTTCGAAAATATCCTTATTCCGCTCTGCATCTATAACGGAAGCGCAGATCCGTAGAGGAGTCTGGGTTGTGCCACCACGGTGCGTTGTATAAACGTGGTCTCTCGCTTTCGCGTGCCTCATCGATCGGCCAATCGGCTCGAACATTAACGTTTCATCTTTCTCCGTCCCATCGATGGTCGCCTGCCGCAGACAGCTGCCCTCACTTTGTCCTTTTGGTGGCGCACCTGGTGGTGTATACGTTCTTCACTTCTTTTTTTGCGTTCGTAGCTGAGCACTCAAGGAGGCAGAATGTGCGATGGTCGCTCACTCGTACTTGTCCGGAACTAATGCGTAGCGCAGATGCCTGGCGAGGCCCCTTGGTTGAGCCGGGTACCACGAGGCTATGCAACCTGTGCCTAAAGCCAGTAATGGTGTGCCCCCTTCCTTCTTCTTCTTTTCTTTAATGCGACCCCATTATAAGCAAACTCTACCCTCGTTGGGGGCATCTGACAGAAATTGAGAGCCGATCCCGGATAGTGTGCACTATCCCGAAGTGGAAGTGTAGTTTAACACAAATCGACTTGAAAAACTTGTTTGGATTCTTTCCGTCACGTGGCATGTGCACAATGCACTCTGGAGATACCTGGGTGTCGACAAATTAGCCTCCTGACAGCTGTAATCATCCGTTACCCCCTCAAAAGCACTGCAGAAATTGCAGTGCTTACCTTTCAACCAACGTGCAAGTCTAGAGCGAGCGTAGATAGAACTGAAGAGAGGAGAGGAGAGAAGAGACAAAGAATGAGTAGAAAAGATGCAGTCGCTAAACGAGTGAATAACAGCCTTTCCAATCTCACAGCTCACATACATAAGGAGAGGGTGGGAGAGGGGAAACAGCGGTTGTGGGCAAACTGAAGGTGCGGTACGACACGCTTCTGCTATTTCTGAAAAGTAAAACTATCTATATATGTCTAGCGCACAACTTACGCAGGGTGCGAAGAAGCAGAGCCGCATTAATTAAAGCGCCCGGCGGGGTCTAGGCGGTAAAATGTAAGCGGTAGCACGTCAAATCAACACTTCTGTACCCGCCGCGGTAGCTTTGAGGCTATGGCATTGCTCGAAGTCGCGGATTTTATCTTGACTGAGGCAGCCGCCTTTCGACGGGCGCGAAATGAAAACGCTCGTGCACTTAGGTGAAGGGACACGTTAAAGGAAACCACGGTGTCAGAATTAATCCAGAGTCCGTCACTACGCCCTGCTTCATAATCCGATATTGGTTTTGGCACGTACAGCCCATAATCCAATTCAAGTTTAATGCTCCAGCCACTATGCGATCTGCCATGTGAGGCAGTGACAATGATCAACACTCTCAGAGGTTATGAAATATTGCGCACAACAGCGCCTGAAGCAAACACCTCTCCCTTTGTATTTCGTGTACTACGCAGACAGCAGTGGTGCACGCAAGGTAACGTTTAACATAAATTCGCCTCATTTTTATGTTTAAGTAGTCAGACTACCTAATTTTTTTTCGCCTACAATTTCGTATTTGTTTTTCTTTCCGTAATATGGGCTTTCAAGTTGTATTCTTTGGGTTGCTTTTAGATGTTTTTGTGAGTTAAGCTCGATGAAATGTCATATCTGCAGGCCTGTCTTAGTGTAGCTGGTAGCGCGAGGGTAAAAACGCTAATTAGCCCAACCGTGGGACGCTTTGCCCAATAATTACTTTTCGCAGCACCACTGCATCATGAAAGCAAAACAACCAACGATGTCTTTTGCCACCTTTCTACATTGAGAAGTTTGGCTAGTAACCGCACTATTGTCACTTATGGCAAATCAGTTCAGCTGAAGCCCGCAAGGTGGAGGAAGCTTCATAAAAGGGAAAATTCTCATCCATCCAACTGAACCAGGAAGGTACAAGAAAGCCAACACGGGTTTGTTCGAAAGAAAGCGTCGCAGTTGAAGAAAGGTTTAGCTCCAGTCACCACTACTTTTTCGTATCGGGTATATTTCTAGCCTCCTGGGCGCTGTGATGTTTCGAATATATATATATATATATATATATATATATATATATATATATATATATATATATATATATATATAATTTATCCACAAATAAAAGAAGTCCGACGGCAAGATTCGCCCAGAGGACCCATAGCACAGCAACCTGATGCTCTAATCAACGGGCGTCTTTTTTCTTTACTGGAATGGTATTCACATTTTTTTACTATTATGCCATATGCAACAGAGAGAGAGAGAGAAAAGGACCTATGCAGACTTTTTTCTTTCTCTCTCTCTCTTCATTTCCCGAGGATACTCTGTAGCAGGACGAGCATCAAGTTCCGCTTGGCGAACGAACAGCTATGCGTGACTTCCAAATACCATGCAGAACCAGTAACATGTTAATATCATATAGAAAGGCCATCTTCGTTATCAACCATTAGGTACTTTCTTCCCTGCACGTCCGAATGAAAATACTTCTTCAAGGTGCTTTGCAGGACATCCCAGAAGTGAATGCCAACCCAGCTTTCCAGGAATGCCTGCTCAATCGCTTTTGGTTTGCTGCGTAAAAAACACTGCTCGCCCCACGGAACGAAGAATCGCTGCTTAGACAGCCATGTCTTAACTGTAAAAACATGTGCATGAAATATAAAGAAGAAATTTTTCACCTCAGGGCGCGCAGCATGCCTGCATGCTCATACATGTTTCAGCACTTTTCGCCATGTTCACTAAGAAAACGGAGACCTGTACAATGCAACTGGGAGAAGAACATTGCGTAAATACTTATACAATATTTACAGTACATTGTGTTGAAATATTCAATTGAAAATTGTGCTTCTGGGAGGCGACACGATTCAACAATCTCTTTAATGCAACCTTGTAGTCGACCTTCCATGTTATTGGAAGAGATTAAAAACTAGCGCAAAACAATGGCCAGTTGTACTTGGCAAACAGTGCGCAGCAAAGGATCCTGAACATCTCGAAGGTACGAAAAACGATTTACAAGCTGTCTCAGAAATGAATTCGCTAAACTCAAGCCGCCATCGCGGACACGCTGAAAAATGTTCATCCGGCTTGTTCGTTCCAATGCAGATCCCCATATAAACACGGAAAAAAAATCCATGAAGTCTGCACGTTCGTTCGACGATCGTAGGGAACTTGCAGCACGTACCCCAATTTACTAATAAACAATAAATTGCAAGCTGTAGCACGAGCAAATATAGACAAATATTTGCCCTTCCATGTTTCGGATTCTCGGATTTCATCTGTCGACCTCCGCCAGTAAGGATCGCTGCCGGTATAATATTTAAAGGGTACGCCTAAATATTTCACCGGTGTTACCCACTGCACCTTCAGGAAAAACTATGACGTGATATCCCAATCCCCATGCCAAAAACCAAGACATTTTCTCTAATTGACTGCACTTCCGCTTACCTCACAAAGGCGTTTTACTATGTCCGTAACGCCCGCAGTGATTTCGAGATTTGAACAAAAAGCAGATATGTCGTCAGAATAGGCCAGAACGTGTACTTCACGCGCATGAAGCCTCAAGGCACTCATTGCACTGTGGTTTATAATACTTAGGTGAAAGGTTTCAATAAACATGCAAAAACGGAGAAGAGGAATAGGACATCCTTGACTGACCACCACCCTTGAAGATTTCTCCCCTCTTTGTTAACAGCCAGCCGAGTGCTAAAATCACTGTACGTCATATGAACAGTTTCTGTTATTACTGTACCGACATTCGCATATCTTAAGAAAGTTATAACGAAGTCATGTGGTGCACGGTCAAAGGTGTTCTCAATATCAATCTGGAGCATCGCAGCTTCACCCTTCATGATACTGTTACACTGTAATACACAGCTCCTTTGAGAATGTTGGTAAAGATGCTTCCAGCCTTTATTCCACATGTTTGAAGCGGGCCCATTATTTCTTTAATTACGCTCTACAACCTTCTAGCAATTACCTTCATTAAAATTTTGTAATCTACGTTTGTTAGGCTGATTGGCCGATAGGCTGATGCCTGCCGAAGTTTTGATAGAATCGTTCCTTTTAGGAATAAAAATAGCATGCGAAGAGAAAAGCGATGGAGATAGAGATTTAAACTCAAAGACTTCGTTGAGTAAGCGCACCAATATTGGAGATATTCCTCGCTTGAAGGTCTTATACAAAGCCGTGCTTAGGCTGTCAGGACCAGAAGATTTTCCTAGAATTAGGACATCGATCGCTTTTTCTACCTCCCCTAACGAGATTGAAAGTTCTGATCTATCTTTTATTTCGTCATTTAACTGTGGCATGAAGGACAAAAATTCACTTTTGAAGTGGTCACTATCTACAGAGCCTACCGAAAAAGAGCACTCGTGAGAGGCTTGCCCAGTCTCGTCTTTGGCGCTTGTCACTGCTCCATTGTATACGATTTCTGTTACTAAACCACGTTCTGCGTAACTTTTGTCCTTCCTTATAGTGCGCGCTTTGTACGCCTTTGAACCATTACTTTTTTCTCTGCTATCGCTCTTACAATTGCTCCCCGAAATCTTTCTATGTCCGAAAACTCCAAATTTTGTTTTTTAAATCTTCCAGGCGTTCGACGCTCTTCCTCCACAAGAGTTTGCAAGTTCGTATGTAACAGCTTTTCCCGAAATTGTTATCATATTTAACGGTGCTGCTTCTTTCTACAGCTTTCATACGAACTTTTTTGTTCAAGCGTTTCTCAGTTTGACCCAACTTCTGAGTTATTGTCGCGGTAAAGTGTTGTATGACCTCAAGTATCAAAGTTTTGACAGAATCGTCATCGAAAATTTAAATGTTAATTTTCCATGAATCACAGCTAATGTACCTTTTTCTTCTTTTTTTTACTGCAAATGCCAAACACGACGAGGCATGAGCCAGTGAAAGAGAGAGTGGTTGCGCAATAATCCTTACACAGAAGGACAATATCGAGCGACACATATACGCGCTCAAAGCGTGCGTGACTATAACCTTGAAAATGTGGGCATTGGACATCATGCCCATTGGTAATACGTTCTCCCACATCTTCAAGAGCGAATCAATGATAGTATCGATTAACTTCACCGAGCTAGTTCTCACGATGCGGCGTATAGTACTCGTTTGGTCTCGCGATGAGTATACACAATTAAAATCAGTGAGAGGTATACGATCAGTGTTTGAATACTGACTAATATGGCAGAAGAATTCTAGACACTGTGCGCCGTCAGTTCGAGCATACAGGAAGATCACACGGCATTCAGTGCGGGCGAAAAAAAAGTCACATACTAGAACGTGGCCTGATGGACAGCTTGTAACCGAGTGCACAACAACCCCTAAGCAACTACGTAGAAATAAAGCACGTTGTCCTCACATCCAAACAGCATGACTTACACAAACATTATAATTCACCGAGAACGGGAGTGACATTTCGTTGGTCTGGTCCTCGAATTCAACTTTCTTTTCCTGCACTGCGATTACATTTAATTCTTGTTCCGTCGCAATAGGATACACGTGAATTTGTCTTCTTGTAGTCGCTAATACACGTGCGTTAGTTCTCCATACGCACAGAAACCTCTTCAACGACACAATTTTCCTTCAGGACGACACGGATGGCAAGAAGCATTCCTTTGCCATCTCAACGTTCAGCTCATTCGCGATATAGTAGCGGCTGAAATTTAGCCTCTTTGCCGCCCCTTGTCAGGACGACTCACACATCTGTGCGTTTTTATTTTTATTTTTGTTCACCCCATTCGCTCCCACCGATGCTTCAATCTGCCTCAGTTACCAGGGCTTCCGCGTAATGAGGAAACAATGCTGTGCCGCTTACGCTTGGGCGTCTTATTTACGAATGCATATACGTTTTTAATTGGAATGGCTGATAGCGCTGAGTGCAATGCCTGCGGTGTCGAAGAAACTATAGACCATCTACTGTGCTACTGCCCATCATTTGAAAATGAAAGACAAGAACTCTGCACAGCTCTCAACCAGTTAGATAGAAAACCGTTCACCTTGAACAAGATCTTGGGACCATGGCCTCGCATATCGCAGCTACAAAAGGCCACAAAAGCGCTGCTGCGATATTTGAAAGATACAGGGTTGAGTCAGCGTCTGTGATCCGGACTGAGTGACTGAACGATATCCCCGGTGGACTTTCTCTTCTTTCTTTAATCTTTCCGTCCCCGTTTCCCTTTCCCCAGTGTAGGGTAGCCAACCGGGCTCAGTACTGGTTAACCTCCCTACCTTTCATTTATCATTTGCTCTCTCTCTCTCTCAATCTGCCTCAGGTGCTGCTCTTGCGACATGGACACCACATCATCACGGCTACGCTTTGCCGGGATTGTCTCCGCGTCCAATTTGTACATGAAAAACACTACACTATGTGCATAAAAAACTGCAAATGAAGTGCAGAAATGTTCTTCTATAGCAATAAATGCGGATGACAATTTAGTGTAACATAAAAATCTGAGTCATGTGTAGCTTGAACGACTTCGATGGGTAATTTATTCCACTTATTTATTGCACGCGAAAAAAAAACGAATTTTGATTAGTAGAGGTTCGTGAAGGTATAGCATTTATCTTAATTGGTTGGTCCCGGCGTTTTGAGCCATACGTTGGAGTGTGACGAAAATCATCGGTGTGAATCGCACTTCCCTTTGAAAGTATGTCAATGTCAAAGTAAGGCCAATAAAGCTGCTTCTTTATCACATTCACGCTGCTTAGAAGTCTGTATGTTTTAGCCGTAAATCGGGCTGCGTGGTTCTACATTGCTTCAAAACGATCCTCCAAGGATTGCGTTCGCGGATTCTAAATTATGGATGCATATTCAAGTATCGGTCGAATGTTAGTTTTTTTTTTTTAAATGATCTTTTTTTGATGCAATTCAAGGGGCGGCCGACTTTAAATATACAGCGTCTGTGTGGGCATTCCATGTTGTCAGAGGAATATGTTACCTTTAAACATTTCGCCTGGTTTACTTCCGAAATACTATAATTGTTTATATAGTAGGCGGAATTTCTTGGTTTACGTTTGCGCGAAAAACGAAAGTAGTTACATTTTGACGTATATAAAGACAAAATCCACTTTTGACAACAGGAATGTTCAAAATTTAAATCGGCTTGTAGCGCTAATCTGTCTGATTCATCCTTAACTTTCCTATATAGTGAGCAATCGTCTGTGTAAAGCGAGGTTTTGGAAGTTATGCTTTCCTCACTGTCATTGCTGTAAATGAATAAAATACAAGTGGTCCCAAGACGGATCCCTGTCGAACGCCTGAGGATACTGAAACATGAGCATATTGATCCCCGTAAGCAACTACTTTTTCAAAATGACCTGTTCGATAATTATACAGCCATGAAAGAACATTAGTGGGTAAACCAAGAAAAGCCAGCTTGAGAAAAAGAAGAGGATGGGAGACCTTATCAACTGCCTTCTGAAGGTCAATTAGAATGCAGCCGCTGTCAAAAGTTTAATCGAATGGGCAAAGTATATCGTGTGAGAACTCTAATAATTGCGTCACTCGTGAACGTCCACACGAACGTTCTTGGTATACCACGTGTCAACGCGGTGTTTCTGCAGCTAAGCACCGCGCCCATCACGTCGCGAAAACGTGCCTGCGTGTGGTAATTGTTAGAACGCCAGCCGAGAAGTTCCTGTGAAGCGTTAATCGCACTGAAAGCAAGCAGGGCCCGCAAACGCGCCTGACCACTCCGTGCACGTCCAGACGCAAGTAACAACGTGCTGCTGCATGTGCGGCGCACACTGCATCTCGACGCCGGGGACACCCAGACGCGGCCCTGCGGAACCGGCAGACCGAGGCTAAGCGACAACGTCCACTATGCCTTCCAGTTACAAGAACGCGAAACGGAAGCACATCGGGCCCGCCGTGAGCATGTCGCAGTACAGAAACGCCAAGCCGACGCATAGCGACGATGCCGACAAGGCCCTGTAGTTCCAGCCGATGCTGCTCGCATTCATCGAGTTCTTTCCGTCCATATATGTGTCTGCGCACGTCACGCCACACGTGTTTATTCAGACAGCTTGCGTTTGCTGTAATTCGTACTGCCACTAAAGCTACGAGCCTTACTTCGTGTAATATTCTAACGTGTTGTAATAGCATCGATTGTTCCGCCCTTACGGTGAAATTGCGATTTTTACACCAAAGCTGCTTATGGCTAGGTTCTGGCGGATCTAGTCTCCGTGGACATAGACTAACAATTTTGATACGTGGGCCAATCCCGAATATAGCGCAATATCGGGCCGACCCACGGTGGAGGTGAGGCAGGCGTTAAACACTCCCCATACGTGGGCCGATCCCGATGATAGTGCAATACTGCTATACCGGGCCGACTCGAGGTGGAGGTGAATCAGGCGTTAAGCACTATCCATACATTGGCCGATCCAGAAGGTGCTGCAATACCGGACCGACCCGCGGCGGAAGTGCAGCTCGCCAGCAAGCGGCCCGCATTCACAGCTTCACTGGTCATCCTTCTTGACAGAGTGGAAGGGCACTGGATTTTTTGAATAAGTAAATCAATAAAATTAAGCAAGTGAGCAAGTTTCTAAAGCGTTAAGGCGAAAGCGGGATTGCACATTTGGCACACTTTTTTCATAATTAGGATATGTTTACGAAGAATTGCGGCAAATCTCCATCGCAGCGCACGACAGAACTTACTGAAATCGCCGCATCTACTGGTAGCGGGCGAGTGCCGTCAGCGCTTTCGCAGAAGGAGGGGCAGTATGGAAATGTTGGCATGATGAGGGGCATCGGAGCCAGCGGTGGAAGAAAATGACGACGAACGCGAGAGCACTGGCACGAGCACGTCTCTGTGGCCACGTCACGCGTGCAATCAGGCACATGCTATAGGCACACCCTTCGTAAGCCAGAGCCGTGGAGCAGCCGTATGTTCGGAGAAGCGTGCTCGTTTAGCGCCCAGGAGGTTTGGCTTCGATTCCCACCCACACCGAAATGTGCCGAATTTTCTTTTCAAATCCACTAATTTACTATGTGTACAGGAACCTCTTTGAGAAATGGGAGGCCAATGCAAGCATATCTGACGTGATTTGACTCTATGCGGCGTCGGCCATTTTTCGTCACGGCACAGTTTCGCAAAAGGCACCGCCAACATAGACACCTAAGGCTTTGCCCTTAAAAACTCTCGAACGAGCGGATCTACCAGAGGTCATCTAGCCCAGAAGGCTGATGTTGTAACCATTATGAAACGGACGCTTTTCCCCATTATGGCATGCCTTCTGACATATTAAATCTCGGAAATTATTTAGAATAAATTAACACGTCTTCATACGACAATTTAGAAAATCTTCTTGCTAAGTGAGATGGTGCATGGCTATGTTAAAGAGATTTGCGTCGACCAAAGGACGAACACAGGAAAAAACGAAGTAGACGGAAAGAGCGCAAACTTTAACTTGCGGTGTAATATAATATATAACTTGCGTTCTTACCTTCTACTTCGTTTTTTCCCACGTTCGTCCTTTTGCTTGTGCAATTCTCCCTAGCGTAGCCATACGCCAATTGTTGCCTTATCCCGAAGATCGCGCAGTAAAAATAATTTAAGTCCGATGCTCTTGCTTCGTCTCTCACACGAGAAGTGACGCGAAAAAGTGCGGTGCGCAGTGACTTCACCCAAATCTCTGCACCTCCCCCCCCCTCCATCTCGCCCAGGAAGAATGTGATTCATCGACTTCAACTGGAGGTTGAAAAACTTTCCAACTTTTTAAACTTTTATACCCGAGGAGGGGCTGATCTTTCTTATTCTTACTGTTCGCTTTTTTCTGCATCAATTGTTTGCATTCGTGTTCATTAAGGAAATAAACTAATTCGATATGTTGATATTCTTTATAGCAAAAATAAAGTCGCAGTTTCGCCCGAGAGGCGAAGCATTGATTTCGATAGCAAATTAGTGGATAGCTATACTAAGTAAAGATATCGGTTTAAGCTTGTAAACATTCGCTTAAACATTCGCTAAATTGACAAACATGATGTCAGGCCCGCCCAATTAAACATGGACTCATCTCACTAGGATGCCTTGATGTCCTCCTTGACCGCCGCTCCGGCGGTCAAAGAGGACATCGAGGCACTCTACATTTCGCTCGGCGACCGCGCATACTCGCTGTCAGAACGTTGAAGTGAAAGAGCGCGGCAGCTGCAGCGAGCGAGTTTACTTTCGTGCTGCCTCTCGCTTCAGCGCGAACTAAATGGCGAGGACAGAGCGCCCACGAAGCGATCAGCCCTCGTTGCATCTAGACTCTGTACTCATCGCAGATTGCTTTGAAGATAGGTCCTGCGCGGCCATGCCGTACGCAGCCGCCGCCGGAGTGAAACGCCCCCAATGCCCCCGATGCCTTGCGCGTCGCTGAAGACGGCGCGCTTCCCCGCCGTATTCCTCGGTTGCGTTTGAACCACCATCGTAGGCTCACTCTCGTACGCTTTCATTCGCACATACAGCGTACGGCGCGCGGCGGCGATATTATCGTCCTTGGACTTTACACAGAACATCAAGGCGACGGCGACAACAACGGCTGAAATGCGCCTGGAGTGTACAAATAATTGCTATCGCAATAAAATCTTTTAAGTGTAAGAGCTTCAATGTCTTTAGGATGGCTCAAGTTTATGCAGAAATACCTTCATGCCGAGCCACGACTGAAATACTTCCCTCCACAAACGTCGTCATCGAAGTCTCTTATGCGTTGTTTCCTAGCATAGGGAATTACTTGCTGAGGGTAATTTACGGGAACGATTGATACTTTGGAACCACAGAAAAGCCCTGATATGCTTAGTTTTGCTATCTGAGTGCCCGAGAATAAAATACTCCTAGAAGTCCAAGAAACACAGCTTTCGCACGCACTACTTGAATGCCATGTATATGATGTCACTGCCAGCAATAATCTTTTCCATTTTTCTTTGTTCTTTTTGTATTCCTATGATTGAAAGCGTGTCTCAAGGAAACTATCCTGTCACCATCAGTTGTCTTCACCGTATAAAGTTTAGTAGCACTTGGGTTTTAGTGCATGGTAATCCCTGGAGCTCTGGGCTTTGTGCCTGAAATTATCTGTCACCTCGTCGAAGTGGGCAACGAAAGAAAAACCGAACATTAACTCTCCTCAAAGTGAAATGAGCTATAAGCAATGAAGAGAGAGAGAGAGAGAGAGAAGGGAAGACAGAAAGGCAGGGAGGTTAACTAGACTGAGTCCAGTTTGCTACCCTACACGTGGGGAGGGGAATGGGGAGTGAAAGAGGGAGAGAGAGAACTTAGGTATAGGATGTCTACAGTCTGGCACTCAAGTCTGTTTCCCTCAGGTAGCGAAAAAGCGCTCGAACTGCTTTCTGGGCCATTGAACTATGAGGCCAATGAATATTGTACAGGCCCGTACAGCTGGTTGAAAATTAGTTCAGATTATCCTATATTTAGAAACTATTTCAAGTACCGCAAGATCCACGTGTCGGAGAACTCGGTTCCTTGCTGCGCATGCATGGTAGTCATTTCCGCTCGACAGATAACACGTGTGTCTTAACGACGACATATACGGGTAGCCAAACTTCCTTCCCGGTCGACAACGTAATCTCTGAAACTCGACGACCTCTTTCTACGCGTTCGCTCTGGCCCACTGAACTAAAAAGCGAACGATTCTCCAATTGGTTTCGGACGTCAGAGTTCCCCCTTTCGAAAGACAATAGTGCCCGTTTAATGGAAGACTGCGCCCATCAAAGCAAGCCGCTTCCCTGCCGCTCCTTGCCCAACTCCAAGAAATTAAGTTATTGGTTTGCACAAAACCACTTGAGCCCTTGCTTGCATAATCAATCCAGTGCAACAGTGAACTGAGGACTCAAAGTGAAGCAAAACCTGCATGCTTAACCCCATCGAGACCGGTTGCCGGAGGGCAGAGAGCTCAAATAAAACACTGCATAGCAAAGGAATTTATTTTATTTTTTTGCACAGCAAGAGTACGAAGGCAAACCATGAATCAAGCGAAAAGACACATTTGCTCGGATGACTCCCTTGCTTTTTGAGTACGCAGGCACTTCTGGAATTATAAGAGCCACCGCGCTCTTGCAACCTTACTGGCTGAGAAGGAGAAGACAAGGAGGGAGAGGGGTCGCATAATAAACGTCCAAAGCCACCACTGCTGACGCCCGCAATGTCCTCCGAAACGTGCGCTTGATGCTGTTTCCGCTTACGCTTTGTAACGGCTTTTTTCGCTCCGTCTGCTACAGGAGGCGCCACCATTCACTCAACCCAGACACTGAGTGGATGTGGGAGGCCCTTGCATGTGTCGTTTCTTTGTCCCCTAAGTAACGCAGCAGCACAGTCGAGTAAACTTGGGTCAGTGTGCTTTTGTCTGGCGTTGACACACGCGCCACTTGACAGATAGCTTGGCTGGCCCGCTTCCGTCGAAGCTGGCACCGTGATGCTTCATTCTTTACGCGACCTACGCGATGTTCTAAGAAAGGGACACAAACGTTGAAGGTTACTGATATCTTAGTTCTTTCTTTCTTTTCAAATTTTGGGGTAAAGGTAACGTCGGGCGTAACAGGAGAGTGAGTGCGTGTTACTAAAATGAACATTAAATGTACCTGGTTCTCTTGCCGTACAAGGATGATCACGGAACCACGCTAAGTACATTAGCGATAGATGGAAGTATATGGGTGTCTGCAACGCGTCAGTACAGGCGTTATACATATTTTCCTGTATTTTTTTTATGAAGCGCTTCTATTTCCTATTTCCCGCGCGCATGGAAGTCTATTGGATTGTGTCTCATAATTTTGCCACCGATTAACAATAACTAAGAAAATATTCGTCAATCGTGTCACAATCTACATTTTTACCGTTAGTTGGATTAATTTGTTCCGATGTGTAAATTGGAGGTGATTGCGTGAGAGTTGAAGCTCTTAGTTTGTCTGAGCTTGCAAATTCGCTGCTGGTCTACGTGGATTAAAAACAGTTCGCGCGTTAAATCTTATTGCTCAATACTCGCCTGTATTTAAATATTAGTTTTTGCTGACATACTTACTCTAAAAATTGGTCCGAAATCATCAAAAAAGTTGATCGGTCGTTTCTGAATCCCATCTAAAATGTAACGTAACGCACTTGAACCTAAAATAAATAAACATTTTGCATTGTTTTTCATAGTTTTTAACTAATTACGCGGAATATAAAAGATACTCTAAAGAGCGCCACATAACGGCTAATCATATGAGTTGGCTTCATTCATCTGCGGGTAACAAGCTTTTTGAATCCCTGGTTCAAGTTACGTAAAACACCCTGTGCATGTCGGGAAGACCTTGAATGATTCAGTGTTTGCTAAATAGTTTAAATGGTGACATAAATTATATATCAAAGCCGTTGCGCCGCAAATGAAATTGTGCATTGTTTCGTGCGATTAAAACAGACAAAGCGGTATTAAATTTGGTTCACCTACAAATCTAGAACCGAAAACAGTGCTGCAGGAAGTCGTCGTGTAACTAACTGCTTCTGGTTATCGTCTCCTTGTTTATTTATTTTTTTTTTTTGTTCCGCAGCAATCTTTTGCTCTTAGAGCTGTCGCTGATATCGGTTCCGAGCTCTTCCGCCCCGCCGAACAAATAGCAGTCCCAGAGTCCCAGGACGATTTCTCGCCAACTCCTTTGTAGCGCTGTCACCTCGCTCACAGCGAAGGCAATCTTTTTGCGGCTCTCTTATTTTCCTGTCTCCTGTATACAACACAGGGTCTGAATTCAGTGCAGCTACGGTGCTTCGTGTTTCCTTTATTTATGCTCATCTCCTGAAGGCCGTCGTATATTACGTAGACGAGCGCGATCGAGGCCATGCCGAAGTGACCCAGTTCTGTAGTCACTACGACATGGTGTGCAGTGGAAATTAAGGAGGGGGGGGGGCAGCTCGGGTACAATCGGTCGAGATGCCGAAGGCGTTCATTAGAAGGGCGGCTGTCGTATTCTGGAGATGGCTGCGCATCTATCACAACCTTCGAGAAAGAAGACAGGAAGCGAGCTAGCAGACACGCCAACCCGTATTTGTAGCCTTGCGGGCAGCCTATCTTCGGACATTGCTAATGCGTAAGAAAATACGAATGGAGGCGCTGTAGGTAATACATATGACTGTAACGTGCGTTTCTCCTAAAGGAGTACCCAGACCACTGTATTGCAAACAGCTGGTTCCCTCACTGTGTGTGTGGTCATGGCTTGCCTCGTAGCGCTAGAGCACCGTTAGTGAAATTAAGAGTTGGCTCTCTGTTGGTGCGCAAACGCCTGTATCGTCAAGGACGTGTGGACAGTCCGTCGTGTAGGTCCTGTGGCTCCTTTGAGACACTTGAACACCTTATATTGGAGGGTTTGACATTCGTCACACAACGTGCATTGCTAATTAAGGAATATGGAGTGACTGGACTCAAGTGTACGACCCTTGACAATTGCTTGTTTCCGAGGGGGAGCGCTGCTCAACGCGACCGGTCCCATAGAGCCTTGCTAACTTTCAGGCAGAAAACTAATTTGGCCTCCCGTTTATAGACATGTTTTCCGTGTTCGTACTTTATTTGGTCCGTGTCTCTGTCATTTATTTATTTCCTATCTTCTCCTCTCGGTGGCAGTTGTCAGCTTGGTCCCTCCCTGTTTCCTTTGTGTGCTTGTGTTTCCGTGAATATAATAATAATAATAATAATAATAATAATAATAATAATAATAATAATAATAATAATAATAATAATAATAATAATAATAATAACAATAATAATAATAACTGTTGCCCTCTTACCCTCCTTTGTTTGTTCGTTTTATGCACTGAAGCGCAGTATGTTTCAACTAGCACGCATTCTCGTCCTATTTTTCGCCCGCCTTCATTGAAATAATTTTACGAATTTTATCACTGGCTATTACGCGAACATCTATAGTAGCATCTTCAGCTGCCACTTCTTATGAACGTTGCTTCATTTAAATCTGCTCAAATTGAGATAGGTACGCTTCAATGTTCGGTAAAAAAAAGACACTTCTTAGTCACGAGAGGCAGGCCATGGACGTTTTTCTGCGGCAAGGGAAGGGAAAAAACAAACAGACCCTTCGATCTTCATGTGGTAAAGAACAAAATGTCTCTCTTTTCCTCAGGTACGCGTGACGATAGAGAAATGTGCTGGCAGCATTTTTTTTTAACCTATTCTATGCGTTTATCTGCCCTCTACCTGATAATAGGCAATACATGTAGTGCTTTTATTAGTACAATGACACAGACACTACGTGCCTCTACAGACACGTTGACTAAGTAGTAACATGAAGCTTCGTGCTGTGGTGTACGCATTCATGCTCAACGTAACCTTTTCTTTACCTTAGTGGGACCACCTTCTTCTCATTTTGTAATCACGTTCGTCTCACGCTTCACCTGTCTCGCCGGAGGTTGTTTGCGTTGCGAGAAGTAATGCAGAGAGGTTCGTTAGAAGCTGTTAACCTTCGTAACACGCGCTGCGACTGCGTGATCTTGCAGTGTCTTAGGCAGAACGCAAATATCGCTGCTAAGAATTTTTGTTTCCCGGCTTGCCCAATAGTGCATAATTTTTTGTGCTTCTCTCTGGGGGATAGGGCTAACTTACGAATGGTACTCCGCACCACGCGGCCAGTTTAGTGGAATACAGGACGGGGGTGCCCCTTTACTTTTGAGGGACTGCGGGAGTGCACTCGTACTCCGAACAATTATTCCTTTACATTTTACGCGGTTGAGCTGCATCTGCCGTTCTAGGCAACATTGCCGGGGGAAGGGATTAAAAAAAGTACGATGCATAATTCCGCGAAGGCCATACAATACGATACAAAGTCGATGAAGATGCACAATCTGAGCCACCTACGTCTTTCGTGTAGTAAAAGCGATCCAAACTTTCTGACAAGAACTGTGAATCTCTTCGTGAAATCATAATCGCTGCACACACAACGGGCTGCACCTTTCAGGACGCGTTATAAATTATGGGTGTTTGATTTATTGGCAGCGTCCCAAGCGGCGCAAGAGTATTCTAGGGCGGGACGAATGCTTGTTGCGAGTACATACAGTTTTCCTCAGTATTACATGTGCGCTCTAGAAATATATTCGCATCTAGTTCAGTACTCTGCTCGCCTTTATATTAACTGCCACAGCGTGGTAATTCCAAGACAAACTGTTAGTGAGAACAACTTCTAAATATTTGAATTAAGTTACAAAAGACAAAATCGAGCCACCCATGCAGTAGTAAATAAGCGAAGGATCTTGTTCTTTATTAATAAACATAAAGATGTTGCAATTTGAGAAATTAAGCGTCATGTTCCATCACCCCGACCACGAAACTAAAGGGTTTATATGTCTTTGTAAATGTTTCGAATCAATCGCAGACTTAAATTCTTTGCATATGTAGCAGTTCTCAACATATGCATCAATCGTGAAGTGTCACTTCTATGACACCCCGTAAAGAATGTTATGCCGTGAACATGTTAATAACTGTTTCTACTTTCTGCGAGAGAGCCAGCACATTCGCAACGTTGTACTATTGTTTCATAACATAACACGTTTTGTAGCTGCTACGTTTAATTCTTTCTTTCGATCTTTGCATTCAGACTTTACTGGATAAAAGCCATTATTAGCCGACAACAGAAAAGCGAAATGAAAAAAGGAAAAAGAAAAAGACCGCCCTACTCGAACTGGCTTAACGGAAACAGGAATACCTGGCTGACTTGTTAATGAACGCAACGCCTGGGCTGTGTCTCGTGAAGGGCTCATTCACGACCAGCGAAAGCGGCATTTCGATGTTGAAGAACCGCCAACGATTTGTGAATATTTCAGCATGCATTTCCCGAACTCCTCGTGCGGCACCAGTTGGTGAAAGAAAAAAAAATCACAAAGGAAGTACACTGCCCCAGAGAAAAAGCACATAATAATGAATTGCTGGCAAAGCAATAGAGGCAGGGCTTTGGCAACAACTTTAACGGGAGTTACTGACAAAGAAAGAAAGAGAGAGAGAGAGAAAGAAAGAACGGCCGAAAAAAAGAAAGAAAGAAAGAAAGAAAGAAAGAAAATACTGTGCATGAGAGGAACAGACCATTAACCGAACAAGAAAGGCATGCTTAATAAAGGCGAGTGCTATCTTTGCTGTCTCTCATCGATCGGCAGGTCTCTCTGGCATGACCGCTTTTGTTTCCTGTGCTTTGTCTGCAATGTGTGCAGTTTATGTGCTGTCAGAATTTCGACTATGTTGGCTGTATGCTCTTTCACGTCCAGGACTGTTACTGTCCAAACATCTTTTTGTTTGGGCTGTTCTTTTTCCAGCAAGAAGATGGCCGAGTGGGCCGTCTCTGGCAAAGCTTGTATCCGTTACGACAGTTGGCTTTTCTGGCTCAGTGAAGCTGCTAGCTTATTGCAGAAAAAAAAAAAAAGAAACTGAGATGGAATGAGAACACTGTTCGAGCACCTCATACTCGTTAGTGACAGCCTTGTTAGCGCATAACTGTGTTGGATTTTCTTGTTTTCGCGCATGCTTTACGTTTTACTTCTCTTTTTTTTTGTTGCATTTCCTTTATTTTGCGTGACCATAGCGGGCGTATTATTGTCGCAAATTTTGGTTAAACACTCGCGAGAAGTAACGAGAACTGAGTACCCCCCCCCCCCCCCCCCCACACACACACACACACACCTTGGTTCTGAATTTCGAGATTTCAAGCTGGTGAAAATGGATAAAAAGACTATACAACCACTTGGCAGAATAAATGGAATTGGCACAACCTTCTTTGACAGGTGAATTCTGTGGACAGCAACTGCTGGGGAGCTCTCTCGTCTAATCCTTAATATTTTCTTTTCTATGCGACTAGGCGCTGTCATAACGCGATAGCTATGACATTCGGTTGGTGAGCGCGAGGTTTTTGGTTATATTCTTGATCGTGGTTCCGGCATTCCATGGGGAAACCACGTAAGAACGCTTATGTAAAAGCGCTTATGCAATCGCGTAAAAACTCTTGTGTGCCCTGCTATGGATTCACGTTAATTAAAAAGTAAACCAACGTGCTGGAATTTAATCCACGACCCTCTTCTACGGCGACACCACAAAATTATTTTCAGCATTATGCATTAGCATTATAAAACAAAAGAACAAATATGTAGCTGGGAGACCGAAAGGTCAATATGGACAACTCACGCAGTTTAGGGAGAACAGGCAACAGCAGACACTTTCTTTTTCAACAAAAGCCGTAAGTGATTAGAGCAATGACAGCCTTTGCACCAGAATCGCAACTAAAGTTGGATGTAGTTACTCCCGTACATGCATTGTACTGGCTGCTGCTCGTGACCCTCTGATCAGGACAAGCTGTAAGCCAACCAAGCGTAGGTTGCGTACACAGAGCGGTTGACGGTTGGGTGTAGAGAAGCGCAAATAAAGTGAGAGCAAACACGGTGCCAGTGGGCTCGCGTGACCTCCCTCTTTACTAGTTCTCGTGGTTTGTGTACTCTCCTGTCTGGTTCCTGGACTGTTTACCATGCTTGCACAAACAGACTGATTTCTAACATGAATTCGCGAACACCAGTAGCAGCAAACAAAAGAGTTTTGGATCCCTCGCCGCGACTGCAACCACTTTGGTCCTCGAGTACAAATGAAATCAAACGAATTACGCCACGCTGTTTTATGTTTCTTGGAGCGTAGCGTTTTATTATTGATGCTGAAGTTATCGTTACGTAGGTTTTAAAATTATTCATGTCCAATTATTCATCTCACACAAGAATTTGAAAATATTCATGCAGCTGATTAAAAAATAAAAGAAACACTAAAGCTTTGCTAAAAATGGCTGTGATTCTGCAAGATCTGTCGATTTCGAAAAAAAAAATTAATTATGGGGTTTTACGTGCCAAAACCACAATCTGATTATGAGTCATGCCGTAGTGGGGCACTCCGGATTAGGTTTGACCACCTGGTGTTCCTTAGCGTGCACCTAAAGCTAAGTACACTGGTGTTCTTGCATTTCTCCCCCCATTAAAATGTGGTCACTATGGCAGGGATTTGATGCTTCGAACTCGTTTTTAGCAGCGCTACACCAAATAGAGAGATAGAGAAATAGAAGAGCGGAAATGCAGGGAGGTTGACCAGACGCACGTCTTGTTTGCTACCCTCGACTTGGGGAAGTGCAACACCAAAGCCACTAAACTACCACGGTGGGTTGAGGCCTCTCGAGTTCGCAGACTTTTCTTAACGCGACAGCATTCTTGGCCTGGCGCAATTTACCATTCTTTGCAGTGCCGCAATATCCGTGACTTGGAAGTCCGTGTTAGGTTGCGCCGTTTGGTGCTTTAAAGAAATAGGTTATGAACAAATAGAAGCGCTAGCAGAGTTTCGGAACTTTCGTTGTGAGAGCACGTGTTCTTGTTGCTTCAAAGAAAAAAGAAAACAAAAGAAAGAAAGAAATATTAACGATAGAAGTGAACAACGTGCTCAGATGTTAAAAAGATTGAATTATGGGGTTTTACGTGCCAGAACCACTTTCTGATTATGTGTAGTGGAGGACTCCGGAAATTTCGACCACCTGGGGTTGTTCAACGTGCACCTAAATCTAAGTACCACGGGTGTTTTCGCATTTCGACCCCATTGAGATGCGGCCGCCGTGGCCGGGGTTCGATCCCGCGACCTCGTGCTCAGCAGCCCGGAACTACCCGCTGGACCAAAGAGCAGCACTTGCGGAGAAGCACCGGAGGCACCCCTCGGTACGCCCAAAAGTAGTCACCCTTACTTTCTCCCACCCCGCATTCACGAAAAGAGAGGGCGCTCGAAGCAGCGTGGGGCGCGCCGGCGCGCAGGCAGCGCCGCCCCCTACAGAGTCCGATCCCTTCACTCGGTGTTCGGACGTCCGTGTGGCGAGTGCTCGCACGCCGAGTGAAAGGCGCCCGCGGATCGAAACCGCCGTCCCGCGGCCGCCTGTTTCGGGCTTTGGCCCACTGTCGGCGTGCGCTCATCGAGGGAATCGCATTTCCGCCGTTGTCATAGGCGGCGTCACTGAGTGGACTCGGCGGGCAGCCGCGTCCATGGAGGCAACGTTCCGGCCATGGAGTTGTGCGTCGCGAGCCCCACCGGTGCTACGACCATCGGACGTAACCAGCGCGGTGTGCGACAACGTCGCTGGGTCGTCCTGTTTCTACTCCTGGCTGCTGCCGTGTCAGGTGGGTGCGCAGCGTGACCGGCCGCCGTGACGCGGAGCAGCAGCGCGCCCGGTCACGCGCGGCCCGTGTGGTCGCGTGGGTCCCGTGTTCATTTTGGGTGGAGGTCGAGCAGGCTCGGGCGCGCGCGTGCCTGCGTTCCCTAAACTCTCGCGGATTTGTGTCACCGCTTGGCGAACGCCGGCGATCCCGCTGGTAAAAGGTGCCGTTACACGATGAGGTTGGTCGACGTCCTTAAACGTGCGGAATACGAGCGATTCTTTGCCGCTAGCTGTGGTGTTTTAGGTTTACAGAGTACTGCCACGGGGAGCCTAATGGGGTGCAGAGTTCGAGGTGTAAATTTAATTTTTTTTACTATTTCGCACGCAGAAGTGCCCATACAAAGATGGAAAAGATTTAGCACCTTTCGACATCTCTCCCGGAGGCACACAGTTACGAGGTGATGAACACGTATGCATTTTCGATGTTACAGCGAAATTTTAAGAACAAAGATCTGAACTACGCGTTGCTTTTATATGGGTGCGTAGCTTTGAGTGACGGACAACAGCGATGTCTAAATCAAAATCAAAAGAAAATAAAGTTCTAAAAGCACTTGAATGCGCCTGATTTGTTCCTTTTAGCAAAAATATGGCAGGAATGCATCAATCGCGCACCCATTTGAGGGCGTAATTTTAGAAACTTTAAACACGTCGGATCTCATATAGGTACCGAATCGTAACCAGGCATCCACCCCTGCGAGGCCATAATATACGCGCAATTGAGAATCGATCTGACAATAGTGTATTCAAGCATACCAATGGGACATTCACTCTAATATATGTTATGTCGTTATATGTGTGCTTGGGGCGGGGTGTCACCCCTGTGCTGAGTTCGGTGTTTACAGATTTATTCCAGTTATGCGTGACCCAGCATGAAGTACATGGGCGTAACGAGCAAACTTAATTTCCACCGTAACCTGGCTTCCGCGGGCGGGAATTATTACGAAATCTTGTACACGCCAGCCACTGACGTTGCCTTCTAAGGTGTCGCGGCGGGAGCATTCCAAAAGGTCATGCCGCTGTGCGTCCACGCAGAGTGATGGTCTCCACCTTTAAGGAACACTGACAGCAAACAACAATGATACCTCAAAGTGATTACTGAGAGAGAGAAAAGGATGCATAGAAAGGCAGGGAGGGTAACAAAGTGATTACTGAGTGCTCTCACATGCCCAACGGACTAAAGAACAGAACTTTCTTAAGCGACAAATGAAAGCCAATTTTAGCAGAGGATTGACGCTGCCTCTGTGAAACTTGGTATAATGTGTGATGTCCAGCCGGTAATTTCAAAATTGCACTAAGTGATTGATGAAATTGCCACAATATTCCCTACGACGCGGCACCAAATTGCCGCAGTAACGACCACGTCGTTTACGCCATGATCAGCGTGGACACCGCCCTGCATCGTAACCAAAGGTTACGGCGCATCAAACCAACACTGCCGTACCAGAAACGCGGGCGCAAAAAGAACAAAGTAGCCATTGTTGTTTTTTCTTCCAACTGTTAGCTCATAGTACGCGACCACCATTGCAAACCCGAACAATCTTCCTCGTCTTCTTTCTTCGTCATCACGGCGCGGACGGTACCATGGCAATACGCCAAGAAGTTAACCGAGTCGCGTTGCAAGAAAATGAGGTCAGAAAATTTTACTGGACTGACGAGCTCACTTAAATGGCTTTTTTCGCGACCCTATTGACAATATTTGGTAAAGGGTAGTTTCTTTTATGTTCGACCAATTTATTCAAAGCAGATCGTAGGCACTCCAAGATCGCACGCGCAAGGTAAACTTTCTTCGTATGCAATCCCGTTTGTCGCGTGCTCTTTGATTTGAGCCGCTCGCCCAGCCACCACCTTTACTGTCCCTTTTAGCCGCTTTTTAGCATAAACACAGGGAGATTGTTCGAAACTAGCCATCTGACGGTCCAAATTAATTCTAAGTTTTGCATTCACCCTCTCTTACGAAGATTAAGCGCTGCCGGTAGACTGCACGAATAGCGTGTTTCATGCCTAAAGCTGCGCTGTCAACAAAGAAAAAAGCAAAAAAAAAAATAAAGCAGTGGCTTGTGTCTTTCTTACCTGCTTTAGGCTAAGTAGGAATTCCTGCATAGAATTTTACGCGCATTTCTCAAGTTGCAATTGTGAGGGCGTTAGTGTGCACATTAGCGGTAACTAGAGACAGGTATGGGGGCCTGCCAATAATAGTATTCAGTTGCTTCTAAGCGTCCCTTGCCATGCCACAGAAACGCTTCAGCAAAAGCTCTAAAACCCATCGCAACACTACGCCAAAGAATGTACACTGCAACACCAATAAAAACCTTTGAGCTTTGAGGCCTCGCCTTCCTACCCCTACTCCCCCCCCCCCCCTCTGCATTTTACATCCTTACAAGCGTGCTTCGCCACCTGGTTATGCTTCCTGCGAGAAAGCATCTATTCGAGAGCCCCGTAGCAACAATTTTTTCAGCATCTCCATAGTGATAGCCGTGGTGGATAGATTTTCCAATTTTAGAGTAGGCTCTCGCGAGCGTCGTCATAATATTTGCTGCCCTCATGTTTTGTGGTAAAAGAAACTTAAAGAAAAAGAAATTTTCAATTTAGCGCACGGGGTGTTCGCGAATAGAAAGCCAATAACGCTGCTTCTGCCGGGTTAGTGAAACTTTATTGCCTAGCGCTTTATCAGCGGCACATCAATGGAACATTCAAGTTTATAAAGGCGGCTTCTTGGGGCATCTGACAACATGCCGAAAATACATTTTGCAGCGTATTCTCGTGGCCACAGAGCTTCAACTGAAATCGCTTTCATCTTGGTAATATTGAAGTTGAATATATGCAGATTGACTCCAACGACTTCTGTATTCGAAAATCACAGCACAGGATCATACGCTACATCAGAATAGTGAATGAGAATTCTCGCGATTGCTATATTGATACATAACTACGCCGACGCAGCCGTCGACAGCATATGCCGAGTCAACGCCCTCGTCTCAAAAACTCGTAGAACGGGAACACGAGCTCTGATGATTACATCAAAGGAACAGGCTTAGCAGCATACAAAAATATAGAATCATACACTGCGTCCACAGTGACCCAGAAAAGCTGGGTATCTCTACTTCTTGCCGAGCGGACAGAGTTTCACGATTTTGAAGACCCGCATATTGGTTTCTCGCCATAGCGTCGATTGCCTTCTGTGTAGAGCGCTTGACACCTAGCTCGTGACCTTCCACCCCACTCTCCTCCCCCCCCCCCCCATCTCTTTTCCTTGGCAAATATTGACAGAAAATGTAAAAGAGTTATGAGTCGTGGCTCTGTAAAACGAAACAGGTCAAACTGCAAGCTCGGCAATTCCAGTGCAAGTATGTTTTCGTGCACGTTGTGTGCGCTGATTCTAGGATGACGCGCGCGTTTCCAGGTAACGGGCATCGACAATGTCGGCGTTGAGCGAAAAGCAGATGTTCATTCAGAGGCTCATTGTGAAATCAAGAGTTTGACGAAATCTCGTCCGCTCGGGAAGTAGCGGTATAGTAGGAATAAAAACAGAACGCCGACCAAAATGGGGTTGCCTAAAAATTCTTAAGAACTTTTCGGCTCCCACACGGAAGCCTTGTTCCCTGAGCTGAGAGGCACAAAACCTTCAGCTGAAATCCGTGTCAGTAATCGTTTCAGGCATCTTGCGTATGTTGGCGCGAAATTGCCATCGTTTCGATTAAGCGTGTGTGCGGTTGTTTGGATAGTATGGAATTTCCAGATGCTGTCGCTTCGTCCAGTTATTTTCTTGGGCAATGACTTAAGCTTGACTCCAGTTGACTCCAGTTTTGGGTGACGAGAATCTTTGTGAAGATACAACAATTGAGATGCAGGACCTCGCAAGATTACTGGAGTATTGCTTGAAAAATACTCCTATTTCCGCGGTGTCACTTACAGGCAAATGCACGGTACCCCTATAGGTGCGTTCATTTCTGTAACCACTGCAAATATGGCTTTGGTTACCATGGAAAACAGGGCTTCGGCTTCCTTTTATCCTCTTTCGAAAGTTTTCTTCCGCTACATTCACGATCGCATTTGCATCATAAAACAGGCGCCGTGATTGCCTTCACGGATCGCCTAAAATAGTATTGAGCAAGCCATAAATTTAACCGTCAAACAGGAGGATTCCGGACGGCTAGATTTTCTAGGCGTGGTGATAGGACGGGAGAGACAGCGGTTATCTTTCAAAGTTCACTAGAAGCAAGAAAGGGGCTTACAGATGGAATAGCACACTGTGGTATAAAGTTTGTAAACAGGGATGAAGTGCCTCAGACAGGCTGGCCAACGTTTCGATAGGAGGACCTATCTTCGTCAAAGGCGGCCTCGTCATCCTCGGCATGTTAGTTTTAAAGGGTTAGTGCAGTGACGTCACGTGCGGGTGTTGTCGCTGGCGGCTGGTTTTAAAGAGAGAGATTACAAGAGGAAACAAGCGCTGTCATCCGACGTCTGTGAGCTTCATTCTCAAGACGAGGGGACAAGACCGTCAGAGTGGGCACGCGGGGCGAAAAGAAAAGGAATAGAAGCAGAAAAAAAGGAAAAAAAGGGAAAAAAAAGGGGGGGGGTGGGGAAAGCCAGGGCGGCACCAAGACAGACAAAAAAAGGGGGGGAGTGAAAGAAAAAGAAGGAGAAAAGTGAAATCTAAGAAATACGGGGGCTTGGGAGCGTGTTGGGGATGCGAAAGGTTAGGAGGTATTCAGGGGGAGTCGTTGGCGGCATGTTTTTGATGCACTAAAACGGCCGGTCAAGCGGTCAGCGCGCGAGTAACACAAAAGAAAAAAAAAAAGGAGAAAGGACAAAACCCAGACACAAAACAAAAAAAAAAAAAACATGAGTTGAAAGTGACTTGAGTAGCATAGTAGTAATACGTCGAGTAATTTTGAAATAGTTAAGGTGGCGACGAGGAGTCTGCGGTGCAATGTAGCACATTCAATCTACTACTACAGTAAAAAGTACAGCGTCGAATTACACACACAAGGTAACTTCGGCTTTCACCTGCACATCAAGCAACGTTGTCTACTGTCTAGAATGCGCCGCTTGTAGCAAACAATACATAGGTGAGACTGGACAACAAATTAATACAAGACTCAACGGTCACCGCGCGGACACAAAACACAATTTACCCAAAGCAGTAGCCAGCCACTTTAATGAACATGGACATATGTTTGACAAAGCAAGGCTCTATATACTACAAACAAATTTCCGTTCCCCTCGCGAAAGGAAGTATACGGAATCATACCTCATACACAAGTTTAATTGCCTACACCCGACAGGAATTAATTTGGCACGCGGCAACTTAGAATCTTTAAAAGCTGTAACTTAAATCGGAAACTCTCATATCATCAACCAATACACAAAACACATTAGGCCACCAGCCAACTTTAATTCTTAACCTCACCTACTCTTCCATTTCGAGAAAAAATTTTTTCCTGCCTACTATTCAATTTAATGTACCCTTGCAGGTTTTTACGTCTATACCAACTGTACGATCCCCTTCTTCCATGTACACTTGCCCCCTTCTGCGCGCGTCACCCTCCTGTTTGTTATACCGGTTTCGGCCCCCCTCCCCCTCTCCCTTCCCTCCCCCCCTTTTTTTTTTAATCCTTTTTTTTTCTTGAAATCCCCTCGACAACACATTCCGAAGTCAATATGCCTTTTTCGGCGCCTCAACCCAGAGTATCGACATCTCTGGATGCCGCCGTAACGACACCTACGTTAAGCGCGTGGGGCAGTGCCCCTTGAAAGACCATGCCGCTGCCTTTGTCACCCCATACATTGCACCGCAGACTCCTCGTCGCCACCTTAACTATTTCAAAATTACTCGACGTATTACTACTATGCTACTCAAGTCACTTTCAACTCATGTTTTTTTTTTTTTTTTTTTTTGTGTCTGGGTTTTCTCCTTTCTCCTTTTTTTTTTTCTTTTGTGTTACTCGCGCGCTGACCGCTTGACCGGCCGTTTTAATGCATCAAAAACATGCCGCCAACGACTCCCCCTGAATACCTCCTAACCTTTCGCATCCCCAACACGCTCCCAAGCCCCCGTGTTTCTTAGATTTCACTTTTCTCCTTCTTTTTCTTTCACTCCCCCCCTTTTTTTTTGTCTGTCTTGGTGCCGCCCTGGCTTTCCCCACCCCCCCTTTTTTTTCCCTTTTTTTCCTTTTTTTCTGCTTCTATTCCTTTTCTTTTCGCCCCGCGTGCCCACTCTGACGGTCTTGTCCCCTCGTCTTGAGAATGAAGCTCACAGACGTCGGACGACAGCGCTTGTTTCCTCTTGTAATCTCTCTCTTTAAAACCAGCCGCCAGCGACAACACCCGCACGTGACGTCACTGCACTAACCCTTTAAAACTAACATGCCGAGGATGACGAGGCCGCCTTTGACGAAGATAGGTCCTCCTATCGAAACGTTGGCCAGCCTGTCTGAGGCACTTCATCCCTGTTTACAAACTTTATACCACAGTTCACTGGAAGGAAACGCACACAGGGCGGTATCTTCATTTCACTTCTGTAAAACCTCTCTCCCACAAGCGGTCCGTGGCTTTCTCATTAATACAGAGAGCCCAAAGGATATGTAGCAAGCCGGAATATTTGTTTTCTGATTTGGCCTTCAGTCGACGCGAGCTCGTCCCGTGCAGCTACCCAAAAAGCTTTATTGCGTCTTCAGGAAAAAAGCCTCGCGCCCACGTAACCACGTGATGCCTCCGACCAACGTCACGCCGCCATGGCGTATCTTCCCGGCATCAGCGTTGCTTTGGCACGTGCTCTGCGTAAATGTAACGTGCAAGTCGCCCATGTTCCCAGCCTCAAGTAACGTAACGAGCTTCTCAGCATCAAGGAAAAACTAAGAAAGGTTCCTTGGCGTTGCATATAAGGTACTGTGCGCGGACTGCAATTATGTCTACATTGGTGAAAGTGACAATTTTGAGCGGCGCCTAAAGGAGCACTTGAAAGATGTGAAAAAAAAAAGTCACGCGCTCTGCACTCGCTGAACACGCAGAATCCAAGCAATACGATTTCAAGTGGAGCCAAGCTTCAGCCATCGCCCAAGAACTGGACGAAGCGACACTATCTGGAATCTTTGACTATCCTAATACGCGCACACACGCTTAATAGAAACGATGGCAATCTCCCGCCAACATACGCAAGAATACGCAAGACGCCTGAAGCGAATACTGAGGAGGATTCAAGCTGAAGGTTTTATGCCTCTCAGCTCAGTGAACAAGGCTTCCGTGTGGAGACGTAAATGCTTAAGAATTTTTAGACAACCCTATTTTGGTCGGCGTTCTGTTTCTATTCCTATTATGCAGAGGTTTATTTTACGCCGAGCTATGCATCGGCTGTCTCGATGGCATCTGCTTCGGTTGCAGATGCCATTGGTTGCAGAAGCCTTGGTGCTGGCATAATACTGGAAGGATGCTGCTATTCCATGCCGGTAGTACAGCGACAAGCGCTCCCGAATAATTGTTGCCAATTTTCTTCCTATGCAATCATCGCTCGGCCAACACCTTCTCCACGCCGATATTGGGAACCCCCCGTCGCTTCCACCCCAGCCCCCTTTCTTTACACATATTATCTCACAGCTGCTGCTTTCTTATTCCCCATTTTTCCAGATCAGACTCAAGCCTAAGCGTGCCTTTTATTCCTTCATTTCGGCAGACTTTATTGCCCACATTACTGACATCTCGCGGAGTTACAAGCACTTTCTAGGCGAGTGAGGCAAGAAATTGAGTGTTGCAAACAAAAATCGCTAGTATAATAATATTGTATGAAAAGTAATCATCATAATGTAAATGAGACGCATCGACAAAGAGAATAGCTGAGCAACAACCCAACAGCGCTATCGGACAAAAATGAAAAGTAAACGAAATGAAAATGCAACCCAATTCGGTAATTCAATACGCAGTCCTTTTCGGTTTGTCGCACAATTTTGGTGATGTACTGGCGCGATGGATCTAAACCTAACTTATTACTGTTCCCATCATTAGACCAATGAATTGAAGCGTTTCGATTGGCTGTGCCACGGGGACAATAATGCCCTTTCCAACGTAAATTTGAAAGCAGGAAATACAAAGGTGCATGATAGCGGCAAACTGAAACCGCGTGTTACTTGTGGTGCGAATTAAAATGAAACTGCAGGGTTACGCACTCGCACAAATCTCTTCAATCCCAGAAGTCACCATTTAAAGCGATGAGCTACCAATGGTTTCGGCATTTTTGAGCATTGCCGGATTATCTCGGAGGGATATAATGTGCGAGAATTGTTTTTATTCAGATTGTCAAAGATTCAGTGCAAATGTCCGACACATCACAAACTGGCTTCATATTACTTGTAAGGAATGACTGCTCTATGTATGAAAACAGGAAAAAAAGAGAGTCAAAACATGCATACAGGCACGCACGCACGCACGCGCACACATACAGACGACGTACGCAGATGCATCAACACCAACTAGCCCAAATGTCTGCGTTAATTAGCCGTCAACGCATCACGGTTTCGGAGGCAGTATGCGCCTACGTGCGTAGCGCAATTCGAATCCATTCTATCCACAACAAGCGTTTACTTCTTCATTACCGTTCAGCCGCGGATGCGCGAAGGCGCGCTTTCTGGTTCTGTTTGTTCACCTTCTTCCGCACGGCCGGCGCCACCGCTGCCGCGGAGATGAAGAGACGAGCGCCATCTGGTGGTGATGCAAGGAACCCAGCGGCGGCGACGCACACCTTGCCTATTGCGACAGAAAAGCCTATTTGGCCTATTGCGATAGAAAAGCCACGCAGCTCCCACGGCCACGAAAGCCCGATGATGTTCGCAAAGAAAAGCTGCGCTTTTAAAAATAGATTGTAATCATTCATCAACAAGACAAGAAAAAAAATGTTAGCAGGGCTATTGACAGGAAAAAGCAAGGAAATTGTCAACGGCATAGATCTTATCGAAACCATATAGTTGTTTCCATGACGACGTTTTTACTCGTTTTCCTTGCCACCGAAGTCCCTGTGGTGTACTTTTCCCACTTTATTTTACTTGCACGGAGCCCGTTGCCTGTGTCTGCTCTTGCTCTCAACCCGTTTTTCTGTGTAAGTTGATCTGTTCTACGTTGCAGAAGCGCCGTTGGCACGCTTGTTTGCTTCCTCACAGTTCGCTATTACGCGCAGTGTTTTCATCGAGCCGTGTAGATGCCAGCGCGCAGCTTTGAGGCTGAACGCAAAGCGCGAGAGATAAGGAAGCCTCGCATCTACAACACAACTTTCGGGCCTTCTACGAGGAAGAAGGATAAAATGTCGGCCCGAAAACAGAAAATTGTGCCACTCTAAGGCTGCTTTATCTATTTGTTTAACTCTAATATTGCTATTTTATTAGCCCCCTTCCCTATTTGTTCTAATGTCTGCCTCCACTCTTGCTTTGCTCCTTTCATGCGAAGTCCTAATGCGCTTTCAACACCTTTTTGGCTTCGCAATTTCCTAGTCGTCTTTACGCAGCTGACTGTTTTCCCGTCGCTTCGCCTTCCGCCGCGACCCGACCAAATGCGAGATGGAATGTCCGCCGTCGAAAATGTGTGCGAGGCAATTTTCGCTGACGGCGTTGTTGCATTCACGAGTTGAGTTGAGTTGAGTTGAGTGGTTGTAGGCTACTGGTGGGATTAGTCTTGCAGTTGCTGCCGGCAATTGCCCCACCGCAGCGACACTTAAAATAAATAAATCACATAAATCAGTCACAGACATCACAATTACAAATAGTCACTCCTAAGGTCACCATGCGGAGGCCAAAGCGATGCCGTGCAGGTAATCTTAAAAAAGATGAGAAACCTCCTTCCTACACAACTGGTTTCTGCGCGGGAAAAGAATGTCCTGAAGAGAACTGTGAGGAACTGCTGTCTTCTTGAGGGACCAGAATAACACACTCATTTCCGCGTTGTATAGAGTACAGCACATAAGGTAATGTTCTATGTCACCGCACACACCACACGTTGAACATAATGGAGACAACGATCTTTGTCACCTTACCCACTGCAACGTAGAGAGCGTGAACTTGTATCGTTATGAAGTAGTGCAAAAAGGGTAACTTCCCGTAGGGAATGATAACCGAAGAAAATTACGGTTCGGGCACAGGGACAGCTCATCGGAGATGAAAACCTGTTAGTTTTATTTTCCACGTTCCACATTCACTGTTTTGGTAGATAGAATTTTAACTTAGTCCAGTCAGCAGGATTCAGAGTAACGGATGCAGACAAAAATGCTCTCTAGAGGGAAAATTTATATGCATGCCACCTTCACCCAATAGCGAAATTGATCGCAGCAGCCGCCTCGGCACCAATTCAACCACTGTAGAGAGAAAAAAAAAAGCGGCAAGGTGAGCGCAAGATCTTTACCGATGGTCGGCCTGTCACACTTTGCCATTTTCTGGGTCGCAGATCTGTAAGCTCAGACCTGTCAGTAAAGTCGGCAATCGGAGTCTCTCAGTTACCTAATTCTAAACCCCTGTCATTGTAGGAAATGAACAACTCTTTGCCCGAGGTGCCTTTATTACTAGTTCGAGCTGAAGAAATGAAAGCAAGGCTAAACTGCGTGTGTCTACCCAAGTAAGGCTCCTTGGGTTAACGTTTACACAACCAAAAATCTTTTGTGTTTATGCAGAGGCAGGAGTGGTATGTCTGGGTTTGAAAATGGCTGAACAGTATGAGCGTCGTCATTTTTCGAATGACTTCCAGTTATGTAAGCTCATACCTACGTCATTGCTCGTAATATCTTCAAACCGCTTGCAGACGCAAGGGAAAATTCAAATCGTCTCGTCGGTGCAAGTAATACGACGAAACTAGCTAAATGAAGTAGCTTTCTGACTGAGACTGCAAGCAACTGTTATTCCTATCATGAAATATTTTTGACTCCGCATATTTTTTGCCATTTGTATATTTTTTCACTAAATATGCACAATGCTCCTATAGAAGGAATAGCTGTTATTGTTTCTTTTTGTTTTTGTATTTTTCGTAAACTTGTCCCTATAAGCTTTACAACAAAGTTAACGAGATTGACCGCATAGTAATAAAAATGAAGTTTGGTAAATCCGTACCTTTTTGGTAAGGCGTAATTGTTTTCTAACCTTCCAGTAGACGTGCATTTATAAGTTTGTTACCACATCATCGCGAGCTCCGGTTGCCAAGGCAGCATGTACTGATCAATCAAACAAGATTCCTGTTTTTGTGGTTGAAAGAAAGACAGCCCGACAGTTTTTTTCTATTATCTCTTGATTTCACTCTCTTATGGCTCTCTATGACTGAGTTTTATGTTAGGGAATTGTTTTCCCTTCTTTTTGCATAATTGACAGACCAGCAAAACAAGAGCTTCTCAGAAAATGATATACAACATAAAGTAACTCTTAGCTTTCTAGTTAGCGACAGAACGAAGCATTTTCGCCTTTGTCCGCTCGCATTATTTCCGGCGTTTCTTCTGAAAATAAGAATCTGACGCTGGGGCATCATGCGCACAGCGTCATCCCACGCCAATCCTCGGTGTAATTATCCTCGTACGTTTCTAAACTTTGCCAAAACTACAAAATATACGGAAGAGCACTCTTCAGTCAGTGTCCTCACTGTTTCCTCCTCCCTGTGTTTGTTGCGGTCTGTATTTTGACAAGTAGCTCGGGCAATATGACGTGATTGCTTATAATTGTCGTTTGTCGTTTTCGACTAAAACCGAAAAAAACCAACCGATATCGTTTTTTAGAAGTGTTGTTTTATCATAAAACGATAACTAATTCAGGGAAATTTGGCATGCGAAAAGCCCAAGTGCACAGGCAATTAAACAAAAATTGCGCAGGTTCTGCGTTTCATCTCAAGAAGGCGCTGTGCACTTAGCCTGCTATTTTCACTGCGAAAGCATTAGCAGTACACCTCGACTTGTTTTCGTTATAACAGTTTTCTCATAAGAAGGAAACGTCACTGTAATTGAGGAATGGGTTGAGCTTAATTCTAGTAGGTCTATAGCAACGCTCCGTCTAACTCATTCCGTTTACCGCCTGTTTTGTGCACGTGAATGATTCTTGAATGAAGTAATGTGAACGTGTCATTGTCAAACCATGTCATTAATCAGTTAATCGAGAAATCCGCAGAGTACAATAAGCCTCTCTATATGGCTTTCGTAGATTATGAAAACGCATTTGATTCAGTCGAGATACCAGCAGTCATAGAGGCATTAGGTAATCAAGGAGTACAGGACACTTACGTAAATATCTGGGAAAGTATCGGCAGAGATTCCACATCTATTTTAATTCTCCATAAGAAAACTGGGAAGATATCCACAAAGAAAGGGGTCAGACAAGGAGACACAATCTCTCCAATGAAAATTCAGTGCATGCTTGGACGAAGTATTTAAGCTATTGAACTGGGAAGGCTTAGGAGTAAGGATTGACGGCGAATATCTCAGCAACCTTCGGTTTGCAGATGACATTGTTTTATTCAGCAGCACTGCAGACGAGTTCCAACGAATAATTGAGGACCTTAACAGGGAGAGTGTAAGAGTGGGGTTGAAGGTTAATATGCAGAAAAAAAAGATAATGATCAATAGCCTGGCAAGAGAACAAGAGTTCAGGGTCGCCAGTCAGCCTCTAGAGTCTGCGAAGGAATCTGTTTACCTAGGTCAATTACTCACAGGGGACCCTGATCACGAGAAGGAAATTTGCAAAAGAATAAAATTGGGTTGGCGCGTATACAGCAGGCATACTCAGATCCCTACCGGAAGCTTACCACCATCACTAAACAGAAAGATGTACAATCAGTGTATTCTAACGGGGCTAACATAAGGGGCAGAGACTTGTAGACTGACAAAGAAGCTTGAAAACAAGTTAAGGACCACGCAAGGAGCGATGGAATGAAGAATGTTAGGCCTAACGTTAGGAGACAGAACGAGAGTGGTTTGGATCAGAGAGCAAACGGGCACAGCCGATATTCTAATCGACATTAAGAGAAAAAATGGAGCCGGGCAGGTCATGTAATGCGTAGGTTAGATAACCGTTGGACCATCAGGGTTACATAATGAGTACCAAGAGAAGGGAAGCGCAGTCGACGACGGCAGAAGACTAGGATGGACGGATGGATGGAATAACTTTAATGAAAGGTCCTGCGAGCTACGGGGCGCAAGGTCCCATAGAGCGGGCTACTCCCACATTGGGACGGGGAGTTGTAACTCCCTGGCCGCATCGTGGGCTCGCTGGACGGCCCAGAGCTGCTCCGCCAGGTCTGTGCTGCGTAATGCTTCTTGTAGCCTGGCGGAGTCTTGATCCTTGTTTGCGTGGATCCTCCCACACGGCCAGAGTAAGTGAAGAAGACTAGGTGGGGCGATGAAATTAGGAAATTTGCGGGGGCTAGTTGGAGTCGGTTGGCACAGGACAGGGGTAATTGAAGATCGCAGGGAGGCCTTCGTCCTGCAGTGAACACAAAATAGGCTGCTGCTGATGATAATGATGAATGTACACTGCTTATTTTACCCAGATTAACTATTTCACTTTTCGCAATATTGTTGCGTTGGGAGAGCAGGTTTACACGGTCCCATGAAGATATTCGCACTTTAATGCTGCACCAACGGGGGAACAGCACAACATCAGAGCTCATTTACAATTTCGAGAGGAAGACGGAGGTGTCTGCGAGCCAGGACCCTATTTCTCCAGCTTAGCTATTCTCTAGTGATTTCTGCGTAAATCTTAGGAGAGCCGCCATGCTTCGTGGCGCGGATGCAAGTTGACGTCTGCGTGCCTCTGCCGGGGGTGGGGACTTTCGCGGCGGCTGCGTCTAGGACGCGGACCGGCTTCCAGAGCGACACCGACGGTGACGACACCAGCGTCTACTCGCTCAGCAGTGAGGTCTTCTCCGATGACGCCTTCGAGCTTGTGGGGAGTCGCAAGGCGAAACTGAGACACACCACCAAGGCGCCCCTGTCTTCTAGCACGCCAACGGCACGGCCAACTCGGAATGCCGCAGCCAGTACGATTCTGTTTGCACCAGAGCTCGCTACTGATAACCCGAGGTGACTCAACAGACAGTCGGTCTCGGTGAAACTTGAAATGGTGGCTTCAAACAAGTCACAGAGATTAGAGGCGACCCACGAAAAAATGCGTTGGCTATAGACGCCGCAGATGAGACTGCGCTGAGCATTTTGTGTAAACTTACAGAACTTACTGGCATAAAGCTCCATGCTTATATCCACATGGACATGGGTTCCGCTACTGGTGTCACCTACGATGGGGACATCTCCATCTCCAGCGCTGACTTGCCGATTCTAGTGAAGCCAGCCGTTGATGTCGTCGTAATAACCCATGTGTCTCGCCTAGGCCCATCCCGCTATGTGAAAATAATTTTCAAGGGCAAGTCTTTCCCTTCGCACGTCAAAGTCAGCCACTTGAGGCACCCTGTGCGACCATTTATCCCAAGGCCCCTCCAATGCCGCAATTGTACGAGCCTGGGAAACGTGAACGCCCTGCGCGAGAACACGAGAGTTTGTTCGCGCTGCAACGAGCCCCATGCTGCAGGCTCCTCTGCAGCCACGGTTCTCAAATGCACCGATTGCCTTGAGTCTCATGATGCTTCCCCCAAGGACTGCCCCAAAGTGAAGAAGGAAAAGGCGGTCTTGAAGCAAATGACCAGACACCATTCGCCTCGTTGGGAAGCTATTGCGGCTGTCAGAAAGCGACGCTCCCGACGCAGTCGGGCTTCAAAGAACGCCGATGTATCTGTGAAGAGTACGCCACATCCGACCACACCTCCTGCTCTGTGCCTTAGGCATAGTGGAATCCAATCTAAATCTTACAAGGTCATGGCGGAGAACTTGGTACGCAATACTAAAGCCACACCGAAAACCAGAGCCACAGCGCAAGTCACAACCGAAGTCACAACCGAAGTCACAACCGAAGTCACAACAGAAGTCACAACCGCAGCCGCAGCCAATGTCACAGCCGATGCCACAGCCGAAGCCGGCGACACTGCAAGTGATACAATGCATCACTGTAGTGTGCACAGCCCGGGTTCCTGACAATTTGCCCAAAGATGACCGGTAAGTGGTTATGATGCTCCGGTCTCTGAAGAATACTTTTCGAGTGCTCTTGAATAGCCTACATGCTCCGTCAGCGAAAGTGCAGTGCAAGTGCTGGATGATCTCAATTCAGTGCTTGCAAGTCTTCAGGAAGCATTATGGCTCATCCGCAGCGTTCTATTTGCACTGGAGTAAAAAAAGGCTGTGGTTTACTTTAACCATATATTGCCACTGTTGGAATCGCACCGCTGGCACGAGTTGTTGGAACCTCAGTGCTGACGCCCGTTGTTGCAAATGGGTCGCAAGCCCCAAGGGTAGCGTTGGCCTGGCGGCCTGGGGCACTGGAAGCATCCGAAGGTCCCGGCAAAGCACGAGTCGACTGGTAACAGAACAACTGGTTTATTCTAACATCGCAAAAGAGCGGGCGGTCAGGTCGACCGACGTGAGAGACGGGAGAGCACGTAACCCAACAGAAGAAATCGGAGCCTCTCTCTTGGCGTCCGGGGGCAGCTGCTCTGATAGTCTCGGCGTCGCGGGCAAGAAGGAAGGTCACGGGGGAGACCACGTGACGGCGGGGCACGGACGAGCTGAGATACATGTTGAGACGAGTGTAGTGACTCAACCGCCGGCCGGGCGCCGGACAGACCTCCTCGCTTCACACTTGGGGAGCTCCTCTCCCCGGCTGCCGCGCTTTGACAAGCGTGGGCACACACACACACACGCACACACGAAGACACATGGCACTGAAACACGCCTGGACGCGCTTGGCGGGGAGACTGCGGGAGCTCCGAACGGGCCAAAATGTCCGCCGCTTTGAACGAAGCTCCGGCGTCCGTTGCATCCGCGCCGGCTATACCGCGCGTTGTAGGCGAAACGTAGATCCCGATGGTCAGGGGACTGCATCCGCTGTCCGGAGGGATGTCGCTTGATGATGCTCATAACCGAAGTCGGTCGTCCTTCGGCGTTTCTTGAGCGCAGCGCACAGAGAAGGCCTCGTTCTCTCGTTCAGGTTCACACAGGACACTGCAAAGTGACTTCGGGAGAGTTGACATTTTTGTTCTCGTTCCCGGCAAGCGTTAGAACTACGACGAAAGTCAACCGCTCAGTCAGCAAGCACGGCACAACCCTCACTAAGCCCTGCCAGGCTCTTTCCCCTTTTATACTACTGCCTAGTTCCTTACAGTAGTTTAGCAGCACTCAGAACGCGTCCACAAATCGGAAAATTGCACGAGAAAGCACATCATCACTTTGAAACACTACACAAAAGCAATATGTTAAAAATCCTGCCTCAGGAAGAAAAACATCAGTAACAAACAATTTTGAGGCTGATTCCCACGTTAGAGGCTTCGACTTAAGCCATCGGCGTTACCGTTGAGACTCCCCTTTTTGTAACGCACCTCAAAGGAATATTGCTGCAAAGCGAGGCTCCAGCGCAGGAGGCGGCCATTTTTGGGAGAGATGGTCTGCAGCCATTGGAGAGGGCAGTGATCCGTCTCAATGATAAACCTCGAGCCGGCTAGGTAGCATGACAATTTCTGAACGGCCCACACGATACACGCACACTCTTTCTCGGTGGCGCTGTACGCCTGCTCACGACTGGTCAGCTTACGACTAGCATACAGGACGGGGTGTTCTACTTCTCCATTTTCCCGTTGGCACAGTACAACGCCCATGCCTCGCTCACTAGCATCACACTGAACAACGAACCCTTTTGTGTAGTCGGGCGATCGTAGCACAGGCTGGCTTGTTAGGGCGCTCTTTAGGGCGCTAAAAGCTCTTTCCTTTGTCTCGTCCCAGACGACTGTTTGCGGCTCTGTCTTTCTTAGAGCATCCGTTAGGGGAGCCGCGATATCAGAGTACCTGGGGATGTACCTCTGATAGTAGCCGGCGACACCTAAGAACGACCGAATATCGGTCTTCGTGCGCGGTTGCGGGAAGTCTCGCACAGCGGCCACCTTTATTTCAGAGGGGCGGCGACGACCCCGACCAATCACGTGACCGAGGTAGACAACCTCGGCCTGTGCTAACTGGCACTTGGGAGCCTTGACTGTCAAGCCCGCATCGCGCAGGCGGGTTAGCACTGCCCGCAAGTGGGCCATATGCTCAGGCCAGGATGCGGAGAATATCGCTACGTCGTCTAGATACGGTAAAGCGAATTCTTGCTGTCCCCGCAACACTTTATCCATGAGGCTTGAAAAGCAGTATGGCGCGTTCTTCAAACCAAAGCTCAACACTTTAGGACGGAATGTTCCCATTGGTGAAATGAACGCCGCATACCTACTAGCCTCTTCTGTAAGTGGAACCTGCCAATAACCCCTGACAAGATCTAGGGTGGAAATAAACTGAGCGCTACTCACTCTCTCAAGGCGCTCCTCGATGTTAGGGATCGGATAAATTTGATCCTTAGTGATGGAATTAAGCCTGCGGTAGTCGACGCAAGGACGAGGTTCCTTGCCCGGTACCTCAACTAAAATCAAAGGGGAGGTATAATCACTCTCACCCGCCTCAATAACACCGAGCTGTAGCATTTTCTTTACCTCAGCCTCCATGATATCGCTCTGGCGGGGTGACACCCGGTACGCTTTGGATCGTACTGGCTCTGGGGAGGTAAGTTCTATGTCGTGAGTAAGGACAGAAGTCCTACCAGGCCTCTCAGAGAACAGACCTTGAAACTCTTGTAAGAGCTGGTGTAGTTCGGTTTTCTGCTCAGGCGACAGCGATGCTTTACTGATTAAGTCACTAATGACTTGATCGGTGTCTTTCCTGTTCGTCACTGAGACTAGTCCCGGAAGCTCGACCGGAAGCTCTTCGGGAGCGTTTACCATCATACACACTACTGCTTCCCGTTGCTTATAGGGTTTGAGCAGATTACAGTGGTAAACTTGCTGTGCTTTCCGTTTTCCTGGCAGACTCACCACGTAGTTAACGTCCGACAGTTTTTGAACAATCCGTGCTGGGCCCTCCCACTGCACGTCGAGTTTGTTCTTTAGCGATGTGCGCAATATCATGACCTCATCGCCCACCTCAAAACGACGGGCCCTGGCTGTCCGATCATAATAAACCTTGGCCCTCTGCTGGGCCTTTGCCATTGCTTCACCTGACAACTCCTGTGCCCTTCTTAAGCGTTCGAGGAGCTTAAGCACGTACTCCACCACGACTGGGTCGTCGCCCCTGCCTTCCCGCGATTCTCGAAGCATGCGAAGCGGAGATCGCAGCGAGCGACCGTACACCAGCTCAGCTGGCGAAAACCCCGTAGCCGCATGCGGCGCGGTCCTCAATGCAAACATCACCCCAGGCAGACACAGCTCCCAGTCAGTTTGATGTTCAAAACACAATGCTCTCAACACGCGCTTCATGACGGAGTGGAGCTTCTCAACGGAATTCGACTGGGGGTGGTGCACTGAGCTGTGTAACAGCTTTACCCCGCACCTTTCGAGAAAGGCTGTCGTCAAAGCGCTCGTAAACACCGTGCCCTGATCTGACTGGATTTCCGCAGGACAACCAACTCGCGCAAATATGGACAGTAGTGCATTGACTATCTCAACTGAGCTTAGTTCTTTAAGCGGCACTGCTTCAGGGAACTTTGTCGCTGGGCAGATCACAGTCAAAATGTGTCTGTACCCCGTGGCTGTTACCGGCAGAGGTCCCACTGTATCAATAACGAGCCGTCTGAAAGGCTCCGTAATGATAGGTACCAACTTCAACGGCGCCCTCGATTTGTCCCCTGGTTTGCCCACCCGCTGACAGGTGTCACATGTCTTCACAAAGTGGTCTGCGTCCCGAAAACACCCTGGCCAATAGTACTCTTGCAAGAGACGGTCCTTAGTTTTCTTAACTCCTAGGTGTCCGGACCACGAACCCCCATGCGACAAGCGCAACAGATCCTGACGATAGCATTGAGGCACGATCAGCTGATCGAACTCCATTCCTCTGCGGTCTAGATACTTCCGGTACAGGACCCCACCTCTTTCCACAAAGCGAGCATTTTTCTTGGCGATACCTTCCTTGACAATGCAGCGTATGTTTTCTAGGCTGCCATCCTTCTTTTGCTCGGCTATCAAAGCCGCCCGGCTGACTTTTAGCAACCTATTAAGTCCGTCTGACGTAGGCGCGATGAGCAAATCTGCAGATAGCTCTTCTAACTTTCCCGCATCGGGAATTTCCTCTCCAGTATCTGGTGCCTTTAACGCTACAGGCTCAATTTTATTCAGTTCGGACGTGCTCTGAATATCAGCTTGCTGCACCTCTGACCCTTTCTCATTGTTCGACAACGTCGGCCCCGCAACTACCGCCTTTGCAGCGAGCTCCCGAACCTTCGATCTGGTTAAGGCCTGAACGCTAGCCTCACCAAACAAAAGCCCCTTCTCGCGCAGGAGGTGATCGGACCTGTTCGAAAATAGGTACGGGTACTGGGGGGGCAGCATAGATGACACTGCCGCCTCCGTCTCAAGTGCTCCGAAAGGTCCTTCAATAAGCACTTTTGCTACGGGCAGACACACGCTATGAGCTTCCACGGCTTGCTTGATCCATGCACACTCGCCCGTGAACATATCGGGTTCTACGTAAGAGGGGTGAACTACATCCATCATAGCTGCGGAATCGCGAAGCACTCGGCACTCTTTCCCGTTCACGAGGAGGTCTCGCATGTAAGGCTCGAGAAGCTTCATGTTCTCGTCAGTGCTGCATAATGACAAAAACACGACTTTTGTTTTTGTTTCTGGACACTGCGCCGAAAAGTGACCCGGCTTCTGGCACGTATAACAAACGCGCGCTTGCCTCGTCTCGAACCGCTTTCTGTGTTCGGCTTCGGCTGCCGCCGTCTCCTTACGTTCGGTCGGACACTGCGCCGAAAAGTGACCCGGCTTCTGGCACGTATAACACACGCGCGCTTGCCTCGTCTCGAACCGCTTTCTCATGGGCGTGAACTTCGGCCTCTCAAACTTGGAGCCAAATTCACCCTTTTGACCGTCCTTAGCTCCGCGAGCCCGACGCGTCACAAACTCCTCGGCTAGCTCAGCGGCTCGAGCCACCGTACTAACGTCTGGCCTATCCAAGACCCAGTACGGCACGTTCTCAGGTAACCGACTATAAAACTGTTCTAGCCCGAAACACTGCAGAACTTTCTCGTGGTCACCAAACGCTTTCTCTTCTTTGAGCCACTCCTCCATGTTTGACATAAGCCTGTACGCAAACTCTGTATATGACTCACTTCTGCCTTTCTCGTTTTCCCGAAACTTCCGACGGAAAGCCTCCGCTGACAGCCTGTACTTTTTTAGCAGACTCGATTTCACTTTGTCGAAATCCTCTGCCTCCTCTCTATTCAAGCGAGCGACTACGTCGGCCGCCTCGCCGGGTAACAAAGTGAGCAAGCGCTGTGGCCACGTTTCCCGAGAGAACCCCTGCTTCTCGCACGTTCGCTCAAAGTTAACCAGGAACAAACCAATGTCCTCTCCAAGCTTAAACGGCCGCATCAGGTCAGTCATTTTGAACAATACTCGTTCTCCTGCACCGTGTGCCTGACTTCCATTACGAGCGCGTTCCATCTCAATCTCGAGACGCTTCATTTCCAAAGCGTGTTGACGGTCGCGCTCTTCTTTTTTCTCTTGTTGCTCCCGTTCTATCTGTTCTTTACGTTCACGCTCTTCTTTTTCTTTCTGTTCTTTAAGTTCACGCTCCTGTCTCTCTTTCTGTTCTTTAAGTTCGCGCTCCTGTCTTTTTGCCGTCTCCCTCTCCTCAATGGTCTCAAGGCATTCCGACAGCTCGTCATCCTCAGCTTCTAACTCAAGAATAGCCCTTAGCAGTTCTGGTTTTCTGAGTTTGTCTGAGACATCCAGACCCAACTCTCTTGCAAGCTCCAGCAATTTCGGTTTGCGCAACGACTTCAAATCCATGGCTGCTCTGAATGCTGCTTTCTCTACTGCCTACTATTGTCTTGCCGCAAACTAACCCGGCAGCAACGACAACCACAATTACCAGCTCTGTTTCTGACACTAACAAAAGCCTGGCAAAACTCAGAAGAAGAAAGTCCCGCACTCACCAAACCTCGCAGCCAAGAATTCAGCGCAGTCGTTCCGCTGCAGGCAACCAGTCATCACACAGGGCTCGTTGCACTGCTCCCGGATGGTCGTTGTGCTGCTCAGCATACAGTCAACCGCATCTCTTCGCTGCTGGCCTCCGTTGTCGCGATCCCACCGCTGCCACCAGCTGTTGGAATCGCACCGCTGGCACGAGTTGTTGGAACCTCAGTGCTGACGCCCGTTGTTGCAAATGGGTCGCAAGCCCCAAGGGTAGCGTTGGCCTGGCGGCCTGGGGCACTGGAAGCATCCGAAGGTCCCGGCAAAGCATGAGTCGACTGGTAACAGAACAACTGGTTTATTCTAACATCGCAAAAGAGCGGGCGGTCAGGTCGACCGAAGTGAGAGACGGGAGAGCACGTAACCCAACAGAAGAAATCGGAGCCTCTCTCTTGGCGTCCGGGGGCTGCTGCTCTTATAGTCTCGGCGTCGCGGGCAAGAAGGAAGGTCACGGGGGAGACCACGTGACGGCGGGGCACGGACGAGCTGAGATACATGTTGAGACGAGTGTAGTGACTCAACCGCCGGCCGGGCGCCGGACAGACCTCCTCGCTTCACACTTGGGGAGCTCCTCTCCCCGGCTGCTGCGCTTTGACAAGCGTGGGCACACACACACACACACACACACGAAGACACATGGCACTGAAACACGCCTGGACGCGCTTGGCGGGGAGACTGCGGGAGCTCCGAACGGGCCAAAATGTCCGCCGCTTTGAACGAAGCTCCGGCGTCCGTTGCATCCGCGCCGGCTATACCGCGCGTTGTAGGCGAAACGTAACACCACGTACTGTAACCTAATGCTAACGACCAGTGCCCCCTGGATCTTCCCAGGGGACTTCACCGCACATTACGAGCTACGGGAAACACCAAGATTAGCTTCAGACAGCAGGACGATGGCAGCCCAATATATCAGCGGGGAACTACATTGGACTTGACTGATTTTAAGATGCTTTGTTGCGTGCACACGCAGTGTTCACTCTCTCCCGCTTTCTTCTTTCTATTCACTCTTTCCCTTCCCCCAGTGTCGGGTAGCAAATCGCACAGTCGTCTGGTGGACCTTCCTGCCATTCTTCTCCTTGTTTTCTCTCTCACAGTGTTCACGCTATTCTGAAATCTTCCTTACGCTGAAAGTTTAAATTATCTAGGAACTGGTAAAAAAACAGTTTACAGCATTGCAGTTATTATAACGGCGCTTAGTAAGGATGACTGATGGTAATCATAAGGCTGGCAGACAACAAGTTGCATAGGCGCCGTGATGACAACACCCGAACATTACAGCGCAAACAGCGCCATAAATAATAGTCCTGACTTGTATGTGCCATCTCCTGCGCAGCAGCCTGTTTTGTGTACCCGCAGTGGTTGCGTAGTGGATTTAGTGTTGCGCTCCTAAGCCAGACGGCGCGGAATCGCTTCCCGCTCGCGGTGGCCGCATTTAGATGGCGGCGAAATCAAAGAAAAAACCTCCTGTGCCCCGGGAATTTAGTGCCCATTAAAAACTCCGCATGGTCAAAATTAACCCGGAATCCACCACTATGGCGTACCTCATAATCATATCGTTTTTCTGGCACATAAAATTTCACGATTATATTTTTGTGTTTGTGTTCTGTGTGCATGACAATAGGAGTGCAAATTGCCGCTGTCATTCCCTACAACGCTACCATAAAACCCCAAACTGCCGCGCACTGTGACAGTTGTCTGATCGAACTACTAACTTGCTTGTATACATCCGGAGTTGTCATGTATTTCTGTTGTAACACCCTGATGCATACGTTTTCCTAAAATAAAACTGTAGTGGCTGCGCAAAGTAAATATATCACGTTACGTACACGTTTGCACCACCATTTAAAGTGATTTGGGCCGAACTAGAAGCATTGGTAGCACTGTAACAGCACCAGAAACTTACGTGTCACATGCGTTTAATACTAGCCCCCTCTTCCCCTCCCCCTCCTCATGAATCGTTAAAGCGTACGCTTCATAGTTTGGTGTTACATTAAGCCTGTAGTCAAGGCGCTTAATGGCAGACGTGCGACAATAAATGAAGGACGCCTGCCCACGTGAATCACACCTCCGTTAAGCACATTGCGTTCATTACTGGTGTCTCTAGAGGGTACTACAGTATCTCACAATGACTGTCGCTGTTTTGGTTCTATGTGATACACTCAAGACTCTAGTAGTTTCTTTCACGTTATGATTAAGGCCATACGAGAGAAATATTTGCGCTGAGGACACATGCCCTTGTGAGCGCTGTCGGCATAGCGGGTCAAGTTAGAGCAATGGCGCTCGCATTCATGTTTTTAATAAGTCCACGCTGCAAACATGAATGCTAGCTCCAGCAACCAGCTAGCCCGCCTCGCCACCTTGACTGGTTAGAGCAGTGGATCGTCATCCCCATGACAGGCGCCAAACTTACCAGTTCATAGACACTCTTCGTTCCAACACCGTAAGGAGACCCGTGAAATTGATGAAAGGCACGCCTAGCGACCCACCAGGTGCTTAATGGCTGCAGAAAGGCCCTTTTGCATTCAGTAATCATTGAATTACCCTCCCAGGAGAACAAAAAAATCAATTTCCGCCCACGGGAATCCTCCGGCGCAGCCCTCGAGACCAAAGACAGCACTTTTATAGACCAGCTTATTTTCTAAATTTTATTTCTGTCTAATTGCATTTTTCACGTGCCCAAAGGCAGCCCCCATTAGAAGAGCAATCTACTTCTGCGCGCGAGCACTGTAAAGTCGTAGCGGCCAGCATTATCGACTGAAGCTTCTCACAGTGCATGTTTCAAACTTATTGCTCTACTAGCACACAAAGGGCGTCATCAAGCGGCAAAAAAAAAAAAAATTTCGTGCATGTTTTATGCATACTCCGCGTATTCCAGTTCAGATAAAACTCAGCGGACTATACCAATGAACTGTTGTAAGGTATGCGACCCGGCTAGTTGTTGTTGATCCATGATGCTTGACAGCACGAACGTAATTAGCATTTTAATGATTGCTTTTATTTTAAATTGAAATCAGTCGGAGGTCCGCGCTTGCCTTCATTTGTCGACTCTCTAGAAGTCCTTCGTCTAAGTTCGCGCTGTAAAACATTATGATACCAATGAAAGCAGCAAAATAAATGAAAAGGACATTAATTAACATATTTTGTGTACACCAAAGGAGATCCATAGGAATTGCCTTTTTTTTTCCTGCGCTGGAGCATAAAAGGAAATAATTATTGGCAGGTCGGCATGCTCCGCATTCATGATGGTGACGGTGTAGTGGAAACCGTTGTTGAAATGTCTACTGCACGACCGCTTTCACTTCCCTTTTTAGGACATCTCACCCGGCGCCAGCTTGAGTAAGTCATTGAATGAATACCACCAGGTGCTTCGTAATCTGCACTTGATGACCAGGTGGTGGTGGTGGTGGTGGTGGTGGACTTGCAGCTTTGGCGCTTCAGTTTATAAGCGTGTGATTATCGCGACCGCAATGCTCGGCACTTTTTTTTTTTTTTTTTTCAGTGTGAGCGTCATGGCGCGCAGTTAGCATACGTACAATCCAAATGAAGCTCTGGAGGTAGACTGCCAATTACAAAACTACAGAAAGACACTTGATGAGAAAATGTTCGGAAAGTGAGACAGAGGCGTATGCGCTTTTTAAAACGAGGCCGCCGCTCTTAATTAGTCTCTACTGCTTCTCAATTAGTCGTCGTAATGACAGTAAAGGTTTAACTGACATCGAAAAACGTCAGGATAGAAAGCGGTCACTGTATACGCGCTCTTCCCATTTTCCATGATAACCCTCTAAGCCCCTTAATTGTCAAAGTGTTATAGTTAATCCCTCGCTATTCAGGAAGATAGTTCGGCAGAGCGCTCGCGGAAGCGACCACAAAAGTGTTACGACGGTGCAGCCCAACAAAACAATAACACGTTAGGCGTAAGTAAGAGGCCGTTATGTTGGCCTGTGTTTAGCACGAAGGCCGACTTTAAGGTTTCAAATGAGTCTCTTTAAGCACAGAATCTTATCAAAAAAGGACGGCCCTCTATGACAATAGAAGTTTAAATTGATTCTTGCTACCTTGCCGAGAAGCGCCCGTAAAATTAATTCGATTCCGGGTGCGATTTGTTGCGAAGTAAGATGTGCATAAACTTCCTATATAGCGTGCGTTTACTGATCAGTACAGACTCGTCGCAATGTTTGCGCCACCAAACAGCATGCCCGTGCAATCACGGGAGGCATTTACAATTTAAAAACGGGTTTGTTTCTCCACGTTGCCATTTTGCACAATTACAATTCCATGTCCGTGCTCGTCCGAGAGAAGACTGAATGCTTACCAAACACTCCGGTGAACGCTCTGGCCGCGCGAGTCGCTCAATAAAATTCAATAGCCGCGCTCATTTCAATTCACTTGAATATTCTCTGCGCGGCCGTTATGTTGGCCTGTGTTTAGCACGAAGGCCGACTTTAGGGTTTCAAATGAGTCTCTTTAAGCACAGAATCTTATAAAAAAAAAAAGGTCGGCCCTCTATGACAACAGAAGTTTAAATTGATTCTTGCTACCTTGCCGAGAAGCGCCCGTAAAACTCGATTCCCTCAAACCACGCGACGCGCCCGTCCGTACGCCGCATTTTACGCAGCGCCACTCGGTACGCCCACTGTGATGCTCCTCCTTAAAGCGTGGCTTCTGTAAGTACATCCTCGGCCTGGGCTTGATCACAGAGAAAAGGCGCCGTCGGCGCTTTTGTGGAAATAATTTCATCGGCAAAGAGAGAGACAGAGAGAGAGAGAGAGAGAGGGTTAATCAGAGATTACCTCCGGTTTGCTACACTGTACTGGGGGAGCGGAAAAGGGATGCGATAGGTGAGAGAGAGAAAATGAAAAAAAAAGAAATGAAAGGAAAATCCAACACACACACACAAACGTACACAGGATGCACACAAACTGTTTCTGTGGGCACTGTCACGCAGCCTGCAAAGGCGTTCCGAGTGTTACGCAGTGTCACCGTACAATGCTACGTCCCACAGTGTACAGTCACAATTTGTCAGAAAGTCCTGTGTCTTTTAAGTACCGCAGCAGTGTCTTCATAGCGGATCGCGCTACTCTTCGCGTAGGCCAGTTTCCAAGGATGTTGTTTTCTGTCATTGAGCGCTTCTCCAGTTTGTATAGGGTGGCTGAGAGGACAGCTCTGTGCGGGTTGAACTGAGGGCACTCATAAAGAAGGTGCGCGATTGTTTTATTGCACCCGCAGAAGTCACAAAGTTTCACCGGCAAAGCTCACTGCAATTGCCACCGGGGCTCATTCAGGCACTCCTAATAGACTCCGCCTCTGCGGAAACCACACGAACGTTCGCTCCCCAAATGTTAAGACTCCTCTTCGGGGGCCCTCCTCCCTCTCATTGGCGCAGCAGCGAGCGAGGTAAGTCGCCATCGATCTCGATTTCCCGATAGCGGCATTCTGTCCAGCGGGGCTTTGACCTCGCAAGCATCCACATACCGCGCCCTATTACAGCGCGGCAGCTTTCTTTCAGCGTAGCGTAGCTTCAACAGCTACCACGCATACGTTGCATTCTCGTCAGATTCACGTCTGCGTTGTTTGCATTGAGCCCCTAGTCATTCATATGGGTCCATCTTTCACTAGCCCTCCTTGCAGCCCTTCAAAACTTGCCTTCATCGTTTTCCTTGGAAGTTTGTAGAGTCAGAGCCTGCTACCCAGGTCTCTTGACCCAAGTGAGGTGCACCGCATGCGCTTGCTGCGCGTTTGGTCCAATGGCAGTATGTTATTTCAGAGCCAGAGAGAGAGAAAGAGAGGAAAGGGGAAAGGCAGGGAAGTTAACCAGAGGGGAAGATCCATTTGCTACCCTACGCTGGGGAGAGAAGGAAGGGGGAGGTAAAGTGACAACAAAGTAGCGATAAAGAAATAAAGGGGCAGAGACATACAATTACAGTCGGTCATTGTCGCCGCATACTGTCACTGCACAGCACAGTAGCACTTGCAGCACTATACACCTCTGTTCTGGCTACAGCCGCTTGTCCAATTCTGTTGCCTTTAAAAACTGCAACAGTGCCCTCGTCGCCCTCCGCTGCGATGGCCCTCCCCCCTTGTGATGGCGGCATCTTAAAATAAGTCCCTCCGTTAGAGGTCTTCGGTGAAAGCGCGCTATCGCGATTGCGAGCGTTCGTCTCTGTAAAATGTAGCGAGGACAGTGACAGAGAAGGTGTTGAAGAGTCTCCTCGTTACCACAGTCATCACACGATGCGTCATTGGCCCACCCGATTCGGAAAGCAAAATACTTCGTGAAGGCCACCCCTAGCCATAGTCGACAAAGCAGGGTAGCTTCGCAACGGCAAATTCCAGCTGGAATGCAAAGGCGTAGAGAAGAGTCTAGGTTGTGCAGCCGGTTGCTTTGAAAACTTCCTGCGTTCCACAAGGAGAACGTGATGTCACGGCTGAGCATTGGAAGGTTTCTGCCGGCATCTGTCCTTGATAATGGTATCGGCTGCTCTTCGTCTCCTTGAAGAGCCGACCGAGCAGCGTTATCGGCGTGTTCGTTCCCTATGGCGCCCCAGTGACTTGGAAGCCACTTAAGTGTCACGTGGTGTCCTTTCTCAGTCAAGGTATGGATTAGTTCTCTAATCTCGAATACCACTTGCTCGTGTGGTCCGCGCCGCAGGGCTGATAGCAAAGACTGCAGTGCTGCCTTCGAGTCACTGAATATTGAGCATCTTCGAGGTTGTTCTCTGCTGACGATATGTAGTGCAGCTTGAAGAGCTGCAAGTTCCACAGCTATCAGTGTCGTTGGGTGACATGTCTTGAAACTGATGGCGGTGGATTTCACTCGGAAAACCACGGCTCCAGAGGAACACTGGAGAGTTGTCGATCCATCAGTACAAATATACACGTGGTCGGCGTACCTCTCGTGCAAAAGGAGCAGAGTTAGTTGTTTAAGAGCAGGTGATGACAGCTCAGATTCTTTCCTGATTCCTGGTACAGTGACGTGCACTGCAGGTTGAGCCAAACACCATGGAGGAATTGATGGCTTAGTTGCGGGGGGTAAGCCTGATGGAAGGTAGGTGTAATAATCCGAAATCGTAGTACAAAATTATGCCTGCAGCCTTTCTGACGGTAGTGTTGCCAGATGGTGGGAACGGGCGCGGGCAAAGTGCCTAATGTGTACTCTCAACACTTCCACCGCAATCTGTGTTTGTATGGGTTGGTCCCGGGCGATCGCAATAGTCGCTGCTGACGATGTGCATTTTCGTTAACCAAGACTAACCCTGAGAGCCCGAGCTTGAATAGCCTGTACAGTACGAAGATTTATCTGGCAAGTGTTGGTCAGTACGGGCAAACTGTATCTCAAGAAGCCCAGAAAAAGAGCCCTGTACAATTCCAACATTGCATGCACTGACATTCCCCAAGCCTTTCCGCCCAGAAACTTGAAAAACTGGGAGATTGCTGTCAGGCGCTGTTTCAAGTAGGTCAAGTGCGGGCTCCATGAGAGATCACTATCAATGATTATGCCAAGAAATCTGTAAGACTTCTCATAAGCAATTATCTGGCTATTTATTGAGATGGCGTAGGGTGTCTTGAATATCGAGTGAATGCCATCAGCGCACATTTGTCTGACGAGATTTCAAGACCCTCGTTGCGGAGGTATATAGGTCTCAGAGTAGCAGCTTTTTGAAGTCTTGCGCGTATCTGAGGACGTGTCCCACCTAAAGTCCATATACATATGTCGTCGGCATACATGGATATTTTGATAGCTGCTGGCAGATGATCAACGAGACCAATGAGTGTGAGGTTGAATAAGGTAGGGCTTAGTACACCGCCTTGAGGAACACCTCGGTAGGTGTAGAATCGTACGGTTTGACCATCGCCGGTACACACAAAGAACGATCTCATAAAAAGTTGATGAGAAACTTATTGGAAAACTCGACCACCTAGGCCCACCATCTCAAGAGCATCGAGGATAGCCTCGTGAGATACGTTATCGTATTCCCCTTTCACATCCAAGAACAAAGCTGCAGATAATCTTTTCCATGACTTTTCATGCTGGACATACGTAGCGAGTTCCACAACACTGTCTACTGATGAGCGATCTCGACAAAAACCAGCCACGCAATTTGGTAACATGCTGTGGTGTTCCAGGTACCACTCCAAGCGGGCAAGGATAATTTTTTCCATTATCTTTCCCACACAGCTGCACAGTGCTATTGAGTTATATGAGGTGAGTACAGTGGGTATTTGCCTTGCTTCAGGAGAGGGACCAAGCAGCTTGCCTAACATTTTTCGGGAACCATGCCATCTTGCCAAGATACGTTGTATAGATGTAACAGTTCTCTCCGTGCGCCTTTACTCAGGTTGTTCAAGGCGCTGTAGGATATTCCATCTGGTTCCGGGGATGAAGAACGCCTGCATAGAGCAAGAGCCGCTTCTAGTTCCTCCATAGTGAAAAAAAGATCCATGCGGGAGTCGCGTGAAACAGGGATGTCACTGGGGGCTGGAGAGCCTGGACCGGTTGCTTGGCCAGCGGCCCTTGCAGAAAAGTCTTCTGCAACTTCAGAATCCATTCGCCTCTGGAAGTGTGCCTGCGCTTTGAATGGGAAGCGTTGTTCAGGGAGGCAACGCAGGCAACGTATGGTTCTCCAGATGTGGGAAAGTGGCTTTCGGCGTTCTAATGACTGGCAAAACAGTACAACGTCGAGATGCCAATCTATCCATGCGACGTTGAATTTTCTTTTGTAGTCGTCTGGCTGTCCTAAGGTCTTCGATGAATTTTATACGGCGGTAACGCTGCTCTGCACGACGGCGGAGTGCACGAAGTCGCTCCAACTCTATAACCAAATCCGTGTGCTTCGACGAAACCGTGACCGCGCGCGTGGCGTCTCGCATTGCAGACTTGATTGTTTCCTCTAATCCAGAGGACAAGTCCTCCCGACAAGCATCTTCCATGGTGGAAGTAAAATTTGTCCAGTGAATTAATTTAATGGTGTTCTGTGGGAAGGACCAGGACATCCCTTTGATGACAAGGTACGTGGGAATGTGATCACTCCCATGTGTCTCGATTTCTGAAAACCATTTAACACATCTTGTGAAAGAGCTGGAGAAAGAGGCTAGGTCAAGACAGCTGCCATAATTCACGCCTTGTATAAACGTCGCGCTGCCGTCATTCAAGAGTGAAAGGCCGTGGTTGCCGGCGAAGTTTGCAAGTCTTTGCCCTTTCGTGTTTTTCTTTGTGCTTCCCCATGCCATACGGTGCGCATTAAAATCGTCGATGATGACATATGGAGCAGAGCACACCGACAAGATGTTCGTTAATCTTTTGGGATCAAATTTACTTGAAGGCGACACATAAACGCCTATAAGTGTAAACATGAGTTTGCCTTTTTTAATTGTTAGGCAAAGATATTGATTTTCATCATGACGCCTAGTAATATAGCAGAGGCGAGTGATGTGGAACGAAATTTTCAAGTCGCAATATGAATGATTGCCGATTTGTGTCGTCGTGTCCAAAAGCGCATTTAACATTGAACAATTGGTGACCGATCGAGCAAGATTGCATCCCTGGCTTCTGTAGCTTTTAGCGAGATTGCGACAATTGAAGCGTCACGTGTTAGTTATTCATGTGGACACCATAAACGATACTCGGCTGACTGACAGTGGCATTCTGAGGGACAAACCGCACATTCAAATGGAGAATCTAGCTTCTGCTGCACGTTCCATAGTCCTTTTATATACTTGGCCTTACAGTATTTCATCACTTCTAATTTTGGATGTAAGAAAGATAGGTGAAGCAAGTGGGAGGGGGCCATGTGCGGGAAAGAGGCAGAAGATAAGCGCCTCGCATTCGTAGCTACCTGATCAAGCCTGGATATTTTTTAATCATCACATATTTAGCATACCTGAAATACTGACCGAAACATACTGAATTGTCCCTGTGTTGGAATTCCTAAAGCAGTGAACGCCGACAAAAGTTGACAGAATTTTAAAGGCATATCAGGTCTGAATGGTCTCAAAAATTCGACAGGGACACTTACGACTGCTTACGTGTGATAATGTGAAAGCATTATACTCCCTTTGGTGAAATGTTTCGTCCGCGTGTTCCTTGTTCGTGCAAGCTCTCGCCTGTATCCTAACTGCGTCCTGGTAAGACCAAATCAAAACGCGCCAAGCGTCTCAACGCACTCGCTTGCCAGAGAGAAGTTCAAAACTCGTGCAGGACCACTCAGCCCCGTTCGGTTGAACGTTTTCTATTTTATACCCTCATTTTATACACTCCTGAAGTGGCGCCACTTCCTCAACATTGTCTGCGCCGTAACGTGTGCAATGACGTACACACTAGGCACACCTTTGGTCAACCAGAACCGCGGAGCCGCCATGGGCTGAGAGAAATGTGCTCGTCTCGCACCCCGAAGGTCTCGGTTCCGATTCGCACCCAGACAGAAATCCACCAAACTTACTTTACAAAGCCAATAATTTACTTTGTTTACAGGAACCGCCTAGAGAAATCTGACGTCAATCCGAGCATTTTCTGACGTATTTTTACTCTTTTCGTCGTCGCTCATTTTTGGTGCCATCTTTCGGTCCCGCCGACTATGCCAACGGATTTTTGCACAATGGGGCTTATAATGATTTCACATTAAAACATAAGATAGCAAAACATAATAAGCGCAGGTTAAGTCTATCCCGTTATTCCCCGTAATATTGAACGGTAAATAAATGCTCAGCAATCTTCGTGAAGAATGTCGTAATGCGCGCTGGAATTTAGTGTTCTGGCGGGACACGCATGCTACGAAGACTGTTATATGCTGTCTTATAGCGAACGTTGTTGTGTGGCCATTCCGAGTGTTGTGTGGTCATATACCGAGAAGACACCACACATCGTGTAAGCTGCTTCATGTCACAATTTAATGTGCGTGTGCTGCTCAAACGACCTAGAATAAGCAGTTACGCGTCTATGGCTCCCCAAGCAGCGATGTCCTCTAAAAATGATGGCCTACGTCGGTGCATGTGAAGGCCACTTGCCTGGCAGGTGATTCAGCCCACTCTGTGCATTCTTAACGAAGCTTCCGCTCCTACAAAATTCTAACGAGCGGGAAAATGTTGTCTTAATGTCAGAGTTGTAATGGGTGTTCGTATCACGCCAGGAAGCTGTAAACGTGGCCGTAACTACAACTAATGCCGCTGAGAATAGCTCTAGTGGGCGCAGTTGGGCTCGGTACTGGCTGTACTAGAATATTGATTATGAATGCTGCACACGGTACAGCCAAATGACCTTTCTCATCTCTGTCTGCAGAATATATAGTACAGCGTAATACATTCGAGTTAGCATCTTTGAGAAAGCTTTGTGTGTGTCGCTAACAATGAGGTGCCTTAAGGCGTGTGTAACGTGCGAGAGTGATCAAACCAACAGATCGAGTGTGAATCCTTCATTCCTGTGACAACATTGGATGTCAAATGCGAATTCTATAAAGCAAACTCTCAAAGTATACTCCCATATTGCATACTCTCAGTGGCACCTAAATAAAAAAGGTGTAGCTAGGAGCCAACGTATCACTCCTTTTTTATTATTTCTGCTGCTCTGCAATTAATACTAATAAATCCGTATCTAGAAATTGTATGACTACTGTCGCTTATTACAGTGCAGGAATCCTGCTGATAGGAAACATTTGTTTTTGTGGCGCGAACGAAGCTATAATACTTTGGAATGAAAATCCAGGGAAGGTATTGAATACCTTAATCAGGAATGAGAAACCGAAAGCTAGCTTTTTTGCAAAATCGTTCGTTGTACGTTCTGCGAGAAGGCGCATAATTTTGGGCACTAAGGTTCGAGTACCGTTTTATACAAACCTTTGAGCAAGCTTAATGGCCACGCCAAAAAATTCTGCTTTGGCTCACCGATAATGCTCATCAATGGCACCTATCAAATCAGTAACAATGAAATCGGTAAGAAGCAAGCAGGGCTACGGAACGCAGAATTTCAGCTTTGCTGCGAACTGTCGTGTATTCGCTCAAAATCGAGCTTTCCGCTGCAGAGCCACAACCGAGATGCCTTAGGTATTGCGGTGCAATGACAATGGATGAATGAATGGTGGGGTGAAACCCTGGGTGCTGGCATGTGATCATTCTCTAGCCAATGGGAACAAGATATTTGTGAGCGATGGCAGTAGGTATTGCGTTGTTTATGCATCGTACAGCATTGGCATGTTTTCACAGCGCCCTCGTAATGTTAAGACGGGGATGTCTGGAAGGTCACAAGTACGCCTGACAAGAATGCACAGACTATAGCAATCCGTTGACGTTGCTCGATGTCCGCTGAAAAATCCGACAACCCCTAGGTCCTTTACGGCTGTTCTCAGGCGCTCGCATAACCAACCACTCAACCCTTTCGTATCATCACTAGAAGGGGACCTGGGCTGACGTTTATGAGAGCACAGATATATAGAATGGTGTCTCTATAGTCCACATAAACGCAGTGTCAGCCGACAGAACAAGCTTCCTTTATGACTCACTTACACTAAGAGCTCCAGCGCCAATCTGGGGACGCGTTATAGGCATCCGATGCCTCAGGTCGACATACACGGCTCATAGAGGAATAAGGTAGCGAGGCAGGAAGCTTAATAGGCAGAAGCTTGCTTAACGTGATACCTTGATCTCTTGCCGAAAAAAGGATGAAAAAGAAAAGAGTTCAGAAGGGGCTTATTGAGGCGGAAAAAGGGGTCCATAACGGGGTTTGTAATCTGAGTGCTCAGCAGCCCATACGTAAACCACCGGATAAATTATTAAAATACGCATCGGGACGGCTTTGAGGTCGTGCAAGCTTTTCATCCTCTACTCGTTAGGGAGTCACGCGACGGATTGCCCGAACCAATAATCAATGTCTTCGTGACCGCCTGATAAGAAGCGTAAATTTGCATCTATATGAACGCAGCATTTCACGAAGTGGCAGAGGAACGTAGTACTTGCGGGATAGGTTAGCATGTTACCGGATCCTCATCTACTGACGTGGCATGGTGAAGCGTACATTGCGATCGATTAATTAAGTAAACTTCTCATGAGGGCTAATGGGCATTCAAACGGGGAAGATTAAAGAGGGCTTATACTAATTGCTCGAAGGGAATAATAATTAAACGTACATTTACAATGGGCACGTTACACTGTGCGACGAGCATACTTGTAGTAGGTAGGCTTGAGACGAGGCCTCTGAGACCACCCGAACGGCTGCGCTGATCGGCAATAAAAAAAAAAAGAAATCAAACTCTGCTAAGTTAAAATGTCGCACTGTTTCCCAAATTACATTTCCGTTCTTCTTCAGTTGATCTTAAAATTTTCTAGGAATACAAGAGAGAAACCGAGAGAAAAAGCATAGGCGGGGAGACAAATATAACAAACGACAGCGATGTACTTAAACCACGTCTTGCTGCCGGTGCCACGTTCACGCTGCTACTGCTGAAAAGTTACAAACCAATAGGCTCAAAATAAATGCCATCCAAAAGAAACGTTTGTATTTATCGCGACCCCGTTTCAACCTAAGTAGTGTATCAGGGCTTACCCAGCCTCTAAAACGAACGCAGAATGAAGTTATATCGCCAGACACTGAAGAAAGTTCCATCGACGGAGAGTTTCAACAAAAAAGTTTTCTTTAGTTTTGATCTCCTTCCACTCTTCTCGCATTTTCTCTCTTTCATCGATCCGGCAAGGAAGTTGAGAGGCATGCTTTCAGTGCTATAGAAATTTCTTCCTATCACAGAAGCACGTGAGATCTCCAAGATTAGGTTCCCGGAGCGTACGCTGGTGTGCGAGCGCATGATTCGGGGTTGCTTTGATTGCTTCCTTTGTAGTTTGACGTAAGGATGACTTCTTATCGTAATGCAACCTCGAACTTGGTTAAGAAACGTTGTGAAAAACTCGCTGAATCAGCCAGGCTAAGAGCTACCCAGTGCACTTGAACTGCTGACAGTAGTCCAAGTGAACATAGGCAGAAATTCAGAATCGGCAGAAAAGTATGATGACACAAAAACAGCTACTTACAAAGAACAGCCCGCTCTAACTGACATTACAAGTTTCTAATACACGCATTTGAAAAGTTAGCAGAACCAGTCTTTAATGATCAATAGACTGCAATGGCAGTGTTTGCAGTATTTTTGGGCCTGTTACGCAGAGAATAATGCGTTTGGCTTGCCGATATTTATCTCCTGAACGATATTTTTCGGGCGAAACACCGCGAACGTAATGTATAACTTTTCGAGTAAAGCAATTGAGTTTCTATGACAATAAGGCAGAAAAAATAAAATAAACATGCGTTATATCTGTGCAAGAATTACAGGATTCTTAGGGAATGAAAGCTTTCCGTGAGAATTTGAAACATGATAACATTTATAGTAATCCTTTATCAAAAAAATACAGCCTGTTTTTATGACAAATAAAGAACTTTTCAAGCGGGCAAAACCCGCTACAATCTTTATATAAAAAAAGCAAACAAGCGCCCTTCGCGCTAGAACACGGCCGTAATTAAGGGCGCAATCCACATCCATGTTAAAATAACGCTATTTCAAAGACTAGCTTGCCCTGAACACGTGCCCTGCTTAATCCTAACGAAATCGTTTCGCTTATTGAAACACATCGGCTCACGAAAAGTGCTTTGGAATGGAGGGAAATACGCAGCGGCATCAGAGGCTGCCAATGAGAGCCGATGCGCAATAGTGGGCCAAGGAACTGTTAACACACCGGCCACTCTTCGAAGCGTGACAGCCAAGGGGAGTTTTCCTAACTTGAACTTCACGATGCTTCAGTGAACATGAAATGGATCCCTCGTTCGCTTATGCGCTCGTACCCTGGCATTGCTTCTTTCTATCTTCTTGAGGTCTCGCGTGCCGATATGGCTGCCATTTGGTTGCCGTTTGCCAGAGTGTGAAAGTTCTTGAGCTTCTAGAAAGTGCGTCGAGCGATAAGTCGGGCCGGAACAGTTATGCGCCAGAACAAAAGCAAGCCCAGTGAATCACGTAATTGCATTTCAGTGGATACCCGCGCACTGCGATATTCCTGGTAATACTGCAGCGAACGCAGCTGCGAATCGGGGCTTGCAGTTGGTCGGCGGGATCAAGCGGGTTGTACCCTTCGCCTCCGAAGTGGTGGATTCTCCACAATGGAGCTGCTGGAACTCGGTAGTGGAACCACGTGGTGGAACTCGCTGAACAGCGACGTTATGATATATCACTGGAGGTGGTGCGAGCGGCGTGCAGAAAACAGTAGTGCAATTCTGACTCCTATATAGCCATATAGAGTAATTAAAACCGGAGCCATATAACTGTAACCGCAGCCATATAGAGTAACTCTAACCGGAGCCATTTTGAGTAACTCTAACCGGATCCATGTGGAGTAACTCTAACCGCAGCCATACGGAGTAACTCTAACCGGAGCCATAAATAGTAACCCTAACTGGAGCGGGCAGCAATAGCGCATTACAGAACCATGAACCGCACGGTACGCACTTCAGCGAGGACATGTCAGCCGATTTTCGTGGCCAGCTTCTGTAAAGAGCAGCCGACCTTGTGTCGATGGCTCCCGAGTACGAACTAGCGCATGCGTTCGCATGCTCGTGCGTGTATTTGTCGTTCGCAGATGGTACATGACCATTCTTTATTGCGTCAATGAAAGAGCGGAAGCTCTTGAGCTTCGGTTTCATTCAAACAGCATGGTGACAAATTCATAGCGTCAGAAAACAAATGAGCACGGGAATTACACAGAAACAGCGAACGACCTTTTCTATAGACATTCACCTTTCCAAGAGTGTTATTGGATCAAAATTGAAATTCTTTGGTTACCGGAATAGGCACTATCGAACACCTACCGATCTTGTAAAGCAGTAGAGGTCGAGCGTTAACATCGTTCGTAGGAGAAGAAGAGGAGTTTCTTCCCTTACCTACGAACATTGCTTTCTTGTAATTGCGTCGGTAATCCAGGTCAGATAACGTAACTAGTTCCCTCTGTGTGTATAAGGTTTAAAAGCCGCTAGAGATTTGAGTGCAACGTATTATGTACTATGCAGCCTGGTTTATCGAACTCCCATGGCTCAGAGATTCCAAATTCTCGCTTTCCACTCCATGGTGCCACGTAACATAACAAAAAGAACTGTAAACCAGTTTAAAACCATAATAACAAACTGCAAAATTTTCAGTTTCATATGCACTCGGGAAGAAGTGGGGCCACTTAGCGCAGATCGACATAAAAATAAGGGGAGGAAGGGACTTAGTTACAGACCACAGTTCCTTATGGTTAGTAATTCAGTACGAACCGACTAGCGGCGCAACACGTATTACTTAGGGAAGAGACGGGGATGCCTTATGGTCTCTGCGTTGGTATACACTCATTTATCTCCACTACGAACGCGACAGAACTGAAATGTGATGTAGTGACTAATAACAGTTTCAGTGATACCCCCCCCCCCAACGCGAACTCTACAAAGAAAGAACGTCCCCGGAAGTACTTAAAGAAGCTTCGTGTTTCTACCCCTTCCCCCTGCGCAGGGTAGCCAAGCGGAGCTACCTCTGGTTAACCTCCCTGCATTTCTCTGCATTATTTTCTCTCTCTCTCTCTCTCTCTCTCTCTCACGTTTCTAGTAAAGGTAATATATTCACCTAGAAAGAGAAATGCTAGGCAGAAATACTGCAATCAAAATATCTGACGGTTTTCTCGCGGGAATTTACCGCAATTGGCAATGCCTCAAGTTCACGTGACAAGAATACAAGCAGCTTAAAATCACCGTATTTCTACTTCGCTAACATCATGGTTGCGGACACTTGAGGTTATATGTTTATTCAACTGATTTCGTTACTTGCATTTGTATGTGCATATATTTTTATGTTGGATGCGGCGTTTATATTCGATAAACCGTTGCTGATTAAGGCCTGTTTACGATTGACAGTACAACACATTTCCTAGTCTAAATTGTATTAACTAGCAACTTCGGAGCTTTGATTTAATGAAGCGACCGTAACCTCCCTATGAGCATACAAGATTAATCAATAGTTCAGTTTGTTTTCTCTTTCAAAGTCACATACTCCGCAAAAACGTACTCTTTCTACTTACCTTACTTCACTTTTCTATCTCAGCCTTCTCGTCATTCTAAGTGCTGCACCGAACAAGAAACTCACTCTGAAGCGCTTTTGCGTTCAGAACATCCGAGCCACCGCGAGGCTGCATATAAAGCACAATTGACGCCAAGAACCTCAAAGGAATGAAAACGCACAGAGGAACTCACGAAAAATACGAAATATGCACAACAGTCAACTGTGCCAGGACGGTTCCGCTAAAATTATGGTCCAAAGGGTAACTCCCTAATTACATCTACTTCGCCACGTTGCTGCAAGTTTAGCGCGTCGCCCCGGCCATGCAGAAACTAAACACAGCAAACGGTAGCTAACCATTCTCCCTTGGTTCGTAAATAGTGTTACCGCTGTTTGCGAAATAAACTTGGGCATTTCACACTCCGCCGAGCTGTTGTCGTAATTCCCCATTTACATTCTCGAATTCCGCGTAGAAAGCGCATCTGAAGCGCTGAGAGAAAAACAAAAAGAGTACGTGTTACATGCAGAAGCACGGGGCCTTGTCGAAAAAGCGTGTAGATATCCATAGCAGTATGCAGGAATGAAAGAGAATGGGAAAGAAAGAACAAAAATGTGAAAGAGCAAGGCTGGCAGCCGATGGCGCTTTGACACTTTTACTTTTTTTTTTCACTTCTCTGTTATTTACTCTAAGTGCTTTATTGACTTCTCTTGTGGATTGCAGTCGTTTTCCTTTTCTCTTTCCAGTCTCGAGTGAAAAAGCATGTGTAAGGTCAGGTGAAGAAACGGGCAGTTTCCTTCCGTCGCCTAAGCAAAAGAAAGACTCTTTATGGCCACAGGAGCTTCCAAAACGCAAACAATAAAAAAAATTACAGGCAGTGAAATTTTAACTTAAGATATAGAGCTACACGTGTCAGGCCTTCTTAGCAGCTAAACCGGATACGAATGTTGGAAATTTCTACATTCTGTTGGCCCTTATATGGTGTAGTTGAGGAAATTAAAGAAATGCCGCGAGGCACATTTTTTTCTTCTTATGGCGACCTTCACTATGACGCATGGGTTCTAAAAGTGGGAATCTGCATCGCTTTTGAGTCCTCGCGATTTTTGGATGTCGTAATACGTGGCCCGTTTTTTGCCTTTGTCATAATCTTTCTTCTTTCTTCTTTGTGGTGGGGCACTTGTAGAGTGCCTTGACTTCATGCTCTTCATGAAGTAAAAGACCGATTTTCATCTATAGTTGATGAGGAGTACCTGCTTTATAATAATGATATATGTAATCTTTATTCTCTCGTACCTTTTTTTTCTGTACTACCAACAACCTACGATATATATGTGCCTTAAATCAAAGTAAACTTGCATATTTTTGCAAAGAAACTGCATGCCGCCCTGTATGACATCGCCCGGCAGTGAAAAGGTGTTGTATTCATTTTTAGCTTCTACATTGCAACAATAACTGGCCTCATGTTTAACAAATTCGCGTTTGCCGAAACATTTGCTCCATCTTTCCTTTCTTCAGGGGCAGAGAGGACGTAGGTACGCTTACATTAAGCTGAGCAGCACGATTTTCTAGGTGCGCATACGCTGTCAACACTTGTTGTGGTGATCGCCTTTGATACGTACGTCATCCATAACGCCATTTGCATTTCATCCTTGCCGAACTTGGCGTTGAGGCCCTCTTTACTGTCTGTATTAAACCCATAATCAGTGCTCCTACTGACAGCGCCATGAGAATGCACGGAGACGACGTGTCGATCGGTCACAGAGTTGCACCGAGGGCGCCTTTGTCAATTGAATGTGGGAAGTATCGACGAGCGAAGAGTTTTCTGGAGTTGCCATGACAACACTGCGAGATATGTAATTTGTTGCACATCAAGCAACGTAATTACAGGCAATGTAACGTCATTCCTACAACTCCGTCCCCAAAGTCAATTTTTCTTCCACCAGTATTTATCGGTGCACACATAGGGCGATTGATTTATCAGTAAAGTTGCAAATGCTAGCAGTGTCTATCAGTGCCCATTTCCGACTTTTGAATGAAATCGACAGTGCGCATAGTGTAGTTGAGATGAACTAATGATACAAAGTAAACGTGCTGCATAAAAGACATGGTGTCTGACATGCTTGACGCAGGTGTGCTGGGCATCGTGGTCACCGAGGTGCGGCTCCTGTCGGACAGCAACAAGACGCAGTACGTGCTTCAAGGCGAGGGCGCCACGCTGCTCTGCTTCTTCGTGCTGTCGCCGGGCGAGGACCTGCGGCGCGTCCTCTGGTTCAAGGACGGCGCCGAGGTCTACGTGTGGCGCAAGGGACGCCGTCCGCTGGCGCGCAACCTGTTCGACAAGCGGGTCGACCTGAGCAACCGGTCCCCATCCTTCATCACCATCCTCAACGCCGACATGTCCATGCAGGGAAACTACACGTGCAGGGTGGAGACGGACGCGGGCGTGTCGCAGAACGACCTCTTCCTCACAGTTATCGTCGGTGAGCCCTTAGTGGGAAGCTTCGAGCTACTTCGTTGACTTACTGAGTTTACTGTTGACGAACTGCAGTGATAGGAGCGAGCGCATAGTCACCGCCGTGTACCGGTGGAGAGGGCGTAACGGAAACACAAGTACAATGTGTTCAACAAGTCCGTGGAAAGCCTTAGTGTTTTTATTTCAGAGATTAATAAATGGCATTGCTCAAAGGTGCGCCTAATTTCGCTCATTGAAGACATAAGCAAACATTAGCATGTCCTAAAGTGCGGCAGACGAAATCTAATGTTTTCGTGCCTTGCTTTCTCGCATAATTAAACATTCTGAAGCTGACTTATGTCTGAAATGGTGATATTGTCCCGTGGTAGTGACGGTGAAGAAAGCAGAAAAACTGTGAATGGCGAAACTAGTGTTTTGTTGGACGAACCTGCGCCCTCAAAAACAGACTACACTTAAAGGGAAGCTGAAGAGTCTGTCGAATTCAATAAGACGCTCATATACGGATGCGGGAACCTTATAAACCATGTAGGTAAAATTTGGGTTTTTTTTTTCCAATTAGGAGCGACGTAATCGTCGGTTGAAATTGCGCTGTAGCTCCGCCCTCCGTCGAATGCCGCGCGCTGCTGCTGACGCTGACGATGCGAGCGGAGACCGGAAACCGCGGTGTTGTGACGTCAACTCTAGTGTTTCGTTCCTTCGCAGCGTCCGCGACCGCGCCTGACCGCGCTTGTTCCTGCGTGCGTGCCATCGTAATCTGCTTCGATCGACCCTGCATTCCTTTGTTGGTGCGTCTGCGTGTATGTAGAGTGGTAGTCAACGTGCGTGGTAGTCAATGCGAGTGGTAATCAACGTGAGTGCTACTCAACGTGGTAGTCAACAGATGAAGGTCACTACACGTACTGCATGAACCGGGAAGCTTTTCACGCGTTTAAACCGTCTTTGTAGATTGCCGACAGCTTTGGACAGCGCACAAATGCCGACGATGGCATCCCGGCTTACGTTCCACGAGGAGGCATGCAGGAACACTAGACTACAGTTGTTTGACCGGAAACGAGCTCACTAGATCGGCGAAAGATCGGCGAGATCACTAGATCGCTTTGCAAAAAACATACTCACCAAAGAGCATTTCCAACACGAGGAGATCCCAAGACTTCGCTTTCGTTCGCGTCGAAAGCACTGCTCGCACCAGCATCGTTTGCTTCTTCGAGAGGCCGGCTCTTCGCACTCGGCTCGTACATCTAGGGAGTAACGCCGAACTCCTCAGAAAAACGCAGTCTCTCTAAATTTTCCATTACCGTCTCGGAAAAACAGCACCAAACTACCTGGAACCGCGCTTCATGTGTAGCGGCAGCGGTCGGTTACTAGAGTTGACGTCACGAGGCGCCCGACCAATCACAGGCGGAAACGAGACGCGCGAGCTGGGCGTGTCCGCTGCTGTACTTTTCGTCGAAATAAAATATATTTGCGCTTTCTTTCGCTCAATTTCGATACGATATTCGAATTCGGAGGGTTAAAAACCATTATGTACAGATGTTCACTCAATTTTTCTGGAAAACCTTTCAGCTTCCCTTTAAAGCACAATAATAGTGGCGAACATAGTCGGCGATCGTCAAAAATCTTATCAGTGAGTCAAGCCCGTCGGCTTTTATACATCAGTCATCGAAGGTTCCAGAGTAATCGCTGGTGCCTGCGCTCTTCCAGAAAGTTCTACACCATTCGCGTCGCGGATTCATGAAATCAGATTACACAAGGTTCGGCGGGTTCGGCGACAACCTACAGTGGATAGAACCATCGATAACACTCGACAAACTTCCGATACATGCAGGCGCGTCCTGCGCTGTGCGACAACATTTGTCAGGCGGCGAAACGTGGTCACCGGATAAAGATAAAAAAACTACAGTGTCAACAGTATGTGAAGATGGCACTATTGTGTGGGCCCTGCCACAGAATAGAGTGTCAGTTTACCACGCGCATACATATAAATCACGCAGTGCACTGAGTCACCCAATGTCACGCAGTCCCAATTTGTAATTCGTAAGCAGCACACGTCTTCGAATTGGGCCCAATCGCACGTGTTGTCATTAAGGAGGCCTAGAAAGCGGGAAAAGGCAACGGTGTTGGTGAAATTACTAATAAATGTTTTGCCCAAGTCTACTGTCAGGGCTATGAAGTTGCGCGCCTATTGAAGGTGCGAGCCCGAACAAGCCCCACGAAAATACAATGCTCAATGATGAGCAGTCTGTTAACGTGGTTCAGAACAACATTCATTTGGGCTAGATGGTGCATAACTGAATTATGAATTAGGAAGGAAAAACGGCAACTAAGACGAACACGAGAGGGAGAACGACAGAGGACGACACAGGTCCTGTGTCGTTCTCCCTCTTGTGATCTTCTTAGTCGGCGCTGTTCCTTTCTAATTCAAGGGTCTGTTAATAACACCGCCAGAAATATCCTGAATAAGCCTGCACTTTCGAAGCTGATCATTGCTGCCCTCAAATCTTCTATTTGAAGTCGGTCTTATCATAAACAAATTTACATTAGAGTTATACAAAGTTTGCACAACATTTTAAAATAATATGTGGTAATTCAGCCGGTGCAGCACGGCACAATGTGACATCTATGAAACTCATTTTTTGTGTAATATTGATTGCAGGTCGTTCTTACATGTAGCTATTCGACGTATTTTTGCTCGTTCTTTAAACTTTTTTTTCTTGCTTCCTGCATAGCCCTTGAACGTCATGTCTCACAGTTCTCTTCATGCTAATGGGATACAAGAGGTCTGAAAGTTTCATTGAAGTTGTGGCGATGGGGAGCGACAATGTAGACCGGTAAAGTCTCGGGCTCTCGCGGGAGAGAACAAACCGACACTCGATCTCCTAGCGTAGCATTCTTTTTAATCCCTTTCGGAACGCTAGCCCGTGCCGGAGCGGGCCAGCCGCTCGTGCCTTGTGTAGACGCGAGCGTCTACGTAATTACGCATTCTGTGTCCAAATAAATAGTCGCCTTACAAACAAACGTCTTCTTTGTTCTTGAGTCAGTCGCCTAGAACAGTATCCTATGGCGCTATAACGTAAAACTGTTCCAAACTTTTCTATTCCAATTCTGCAATCAGCCCTCGGGGATTGGTCAAAAACTTTTTTGGACCACCCCCACTCCATCTGTCACGCGACGTCACGAAAACCGCGATAGCTCGCCATTTGATATGACGTGTACACACTGATTACGCTTTATTTGACCCAACGAAAAAAAAAATAGTTATTTCTGATTCGACGCCTATTTGCGACTAGCCATCGGCTATTGATCAAAAGTTTTCGGGCGTTACGCACTTCACCTACGTGACACGCTACGTCACAAAATCGCGAATACTCCCCGCGTCAAAGTGGCGTGTACGCGTTAAAGATGCATTAATATGCCAAACAGAACTGTATTTTCTTCTGAATAGCCGCAGGCTGCCTTGTTCCGAAAGGAATAAAAGATGGCTGGCGCCGATCGCTCAGGCACTGGTTACTCGCACCAGCCGGAAAGCATGGGTTTATTTCGTATTATGAAACTTTTTGCGTGGCCGTGTAACGTTTTAGAGAACTTTCGGCACATTTACGACCTTGTTCTTCCAACTCTTCTTTGCTGAGTATCCCTTTTCCTGTCATTCTTAAGCTTCCGTTGCATGCCGCCGCGGTTTTCGACCCGCCACCGCAAACTAAGTCAGGGAAAGTGGACCAATTGTAGACGCCGGCACCACCCTCTTCACCCGGTTATCGATTTTCAGTGCACTGGCTCGGCCCATCGAGTCCCTCCCACTTGAGCGTGCTCCTCGCCTGTTGTCAGCCACTTAGATACGACAAGCCGCATCAGTGTAGGCGATGTTATTCGTTTTTGAAGCAAACAAAAGTGACCTCCTATGAACGAGGAGAGCGCTTGATTAGTGTGTTGAGACCACCAAGCGGGTGATCGACCACCCGATGCTTGCGTCGGCGGTTCCGCAAATATGACGTCAGGCGATAGGAATAAAAACATATTGGAATAGTTTTACGTTATAGAGCCCCTACTGTGCGTTAAGCCTTACTCCATTTCCGTTCAATAAATAATTTCTATGGTTTTACTAGCCAAAACTATGATATGATCACGAAGCACGCCACAGCGAGGGTGTCGGAATTAACTTTGACACTTTTGCGGCTTTGACGATCACTCAATGTACGGTACATAGTTGTTTTTGCATTTAGCCCCCACCAAAAATGCCGCCGCCGCGGCCGGGATTTGATCTCGCGTGCTTGGGCTTATCAGCGCAACGCCAAAGTCACTACACCACCACGGCGGGTGGATCATTTATTGTTTACTTTTGAAACACGTTGCTGATATCTACCGTGCTGAATGCAAGTATTTTCATTATTATTTTTCTGTATGCAGCTTACTTAAGTGTCAAAAATCTAAGGACCAAACTCGCAACATTTCTCCAGTTCATGCTGTTCTTCATTGGCCGAACACCTTCAGTAATATATCAGGCAGCACAACGGGTGCTTATGCTTTTGCGTATACTTCAACAGAGTAAACGTACCTTTGTGAATATGATACCTGACCATCAATATGCTGTCCTGACACATAATTTATATTTGTACCCCGATGAAGTCTTTATCTTGACTTTCACAATGTCTTCTTAAGACCATGTGTTGTGAGATCATATATATTGTTTACACGCACATACACACATGCGCACATGTTTATTCCTGATATTGTCCGTACCTCGCTTATACCGCAGACTCCTGCAAGGAAGACAGCTGGACTACGTTCTCGGACCGCGTGTCGTGCACCGAGACTGTGGAACTGGACTGCGGTGGCATGTTTCCCAAGCCTTCCCCAGCGTGCGGTGTCTACAATGATCAGACAGGAGTGTACTTGAACACAATGCCGTTCGACCGCCTAAAGACAGCGGCCAACTCGACGTACGAAGTGCGACTGCATCGCGTGTTTCACGTGCAAGACTGGCTCGCCTTCCGTAACCTGACCTTCCGTTGCCACGTCATTGTGCTTGGGACAGACTGGCGAACTGGCATCTCGCATAAACTATTCGGAGGTTAGTTGCGCTTGCCTGGATGTGCATCGCTTATTTTTTACTACAACGGAAAGGGTTCGGTGGAGAAATTTTCTGAGTATTCTGGCTCACTTGTTTGCTATCGAACATATAATTAATCATTACGTATGTGCGTTTCGGCCATATTGCAGGACCCAGGACAGCTTGCGAAGCACGCCGGATATAGTTCTACATATTCACTACACATTATAATATGTGTTCGATTCTTGTTCTCATTCGCAGCCACAACGTCCATGCAGCGTTCGCTATAGAGCCGCGAACATGCTCTCTAACGAAATAGGATGTTAATTTTCCCGTATACGCAGATTCAGGGTGCTCGCCTGACCCTCCGGAGATCGTGAACGGCTACTACAATGTCAGCGGCGAGGAGACTTGCTGGCGCACGCCGGCCGAGGGATCGGTGACGCGTTACTACTGCCTCGAAGGGTTCGAACTGCGGGGTCCCCGGGAGCTGGTCTGTCACAACGGCGCCTGGGTGGTGCCGGCGCCGCTATTTACCTATTCAAGGAGGCAGCAGACTACAGCAGGTGGAAGGCCCTTAAAGAACATCATCTGCGGTAGGCTCCTCCACTAGAGTAAAACGTATCGGATGCATACAGCAGCGCTCAGACTAACGTGTAACCTGTGCTCAGGCCACGCGTGTTACAGGCTCACGTTGATCGAGAGACGAGGTAGGTGGTGTCATGTGGTCGACATAAACATCGAAGTGGCTGGATGAAAGTCGACAATAGAGAGAGGGGCTTGCCTGAAGTGTTAAATTTATTATGCACGGCACAGATGGTAAGACATTCCACCAAACATCAACAATTACAGATCAAGTTATGTGCGCAACTTGTGTGTATCGCTTCGCGCTGCCGAACGTGGATTATGTTTAGGGACGGTCTGAATGCAGATAGCAAATAAGCCAAACGCACATGCATCCGAGGTCACACGCGTACTAAAGTTGCCTGCATTGTGCCTCTCCGAAAATGACCACCCACCTCACAATAATGGTATTCCTGGTGAGCTTAAAGGAGGCTTGTATAATATAGCTCATGTGCATTCAAGCTAAATATATGAAGCTATGTGAAACATATGCAGGCCGTAGCAGACCCGAACATAAGCGCAGGCGTACTCTAGATCGAGCAATAAATACGCTGTCAAGCTTTGACAATCCCTAAGCGCTGCTTTTTTTCCTGCCCTAGGGAACGTGATTTCGACGGGTCAAATTGGCTCCTATTTGGCAAATGAGCAATCTACCAGCGTCTCCCTGTACAAAGAGCTCATAAAAATAGCTTTCTCAAGAACAAAGATACTAGACAGCATATCTTTTGTTGGTTTGTTTTCTTGCATATGTTCAATGTGCACAAACAAAAATTTATTTCATTTCCGATCCTTCCTTTTCTTTCTTCCCCAGAGATGAGCTGCCAAGCCACCGTTGCATTCAACCGCTTTTTCACTGCCTTGATGACAACACTGCCCGTGCTACTGTCTCTCCACCTTATCCCGTCTTCAGCATAGAGCCACTCCTTTCAAACCTGCCCAGGACATGCTGGATGGAGGCAGACAGAACAGGTGGGACATCAAAGCTAGGTTTCTTGCAAATCGAAGGCGCTTATGAGTGAAGCGCGAAGTTTCTTTTGTACCGATTCTAATAAGTGCTATCTTTTCAATTATCACCACGTCAGTGATCTTAGTTCCTTACGAGCACTTTGTGGTTTGTGTTATTGAATATCCGTCCTCTGTATTCGGTGCTGCTGTTCTGGGGAGGATGCATATCGCTACAAATAAGTATGTCTTACTTTTTTTGATCATCTCACGACAGTTTGCTTTGTGAAAGCTCTTCGCTTTCATTTCGTTATGTCATTTACCATTCCTGCTTTTGGCTGCCAGGATGCAGCTGGCAGTATAGTCAGATAAGTAGGTAAATAAATGAATGAATAAATAAATGCTTAAACAAACAAATCAATTAAATAAATGAAATCTCAAGTTACCTTATGATGAGTGATGAAATCTGACCAAGTGTGGTACATGTATGTTTTCATTTGTCCCCTACTGTTTTTACATTCCATTTGTCATTCCTTGATACGATTGGAGGAGGAGGAATAAACTTTTATTGTAGAACCAGCACTTTATGATGGCCGGGCCTAATATATATTTCTTTATGTAACCATTGTTAAGGAATTGTTAAACTATTCACGGTTGAATGCTTTATTTGTTTTATACCATATAGAATAAGTAAAACAGATTAATTGATAATTGCGTTTTGTTTGATGAAACCTTTCGGTTTGTTCATGATTGTTTAAAAACCAGCGAGAAATATCGCTCCTGTTTATGATTACTCCTGCAGTAATTGCCACACTCGTTAAAAAAATATATCTGCAGTTAATTGAGTTCTCAGCCACATATGTTGCCTTCGTTTCTAAATGCGTGTTTTTCCATCATAGTATCCTGCGAAGTCGAGCGCTTATGGCCGATGTTCAGAAAAGGTCAAGCCGCTTCGCCGTTCTTCTTTTTTTCAGTCACCTGGTATCCGCTCGTGCCTTAGTTTACGTTTGGCCATCAGTTCACCCCGGGACCCGCATGGTTATATGCTGGCTCGTCCGCAAATCTTTATTATTGGCTCCGACGCTGTTGTCAGCAAGGTGGGTGATTTAAGTTTAGCTTCTCGGATCGTTCATTAAACGAGCCCGTCACAGTGCGAGTTGTCTGTGCCGTTGACGTTTTTGCTCTCCGCTGTCAGTGACATTACCTATCCGTGGCTGCTATGCGATTATAATGTTGGTACTACTTTATTGGAGTGAGGATATTTCTTGAGAGTGTTATCTTACCGCTCTTCTCTTCTTTTATTTTCAGTTGGTGATGCAAGTTTTAAGGAGCTTTATTTAGACATCTGTGGAATTCATGACATTGTAGACCTTGGCTGTAAGGCGCTTTCCGCTGTCTGTGAGCGCCCTCGTGTGCATAATGGGTACGAATGCACAAAATCTGACTGCAGCAACTTATATGGCATGACGCGAAGCTGCAGCGTGGAGTTGAAGCATTATGCACAGTCACCTGCGCTACGTGCGGAGAATAAAAACAATCACTTTAGTAGACCAGAGCGTCATTTTTCATTGCCATTGTTTTTTTTATGTCGCCTTATCATTTTTGCAAGAGTTGCGTGTAGCTACAATGACCCAACGTCATTTTTCTCCAGAACACATTCAGGAAGGAAGGTACAGTCTGACACCGGCCCTTCTGGCTGCTGACCTTCTACTACTACTCCGAAAACGTCTACCTCAAACATGGCCTGCACGAAACGAAGTCCTTTCCACCCCCCCCCCCCCCCCATATACCTGATGATAACTGCACTAGGAGTGTAGGAGTGCACAGTACGCGGGGATTCTGCCGATACGAGGACGTTGCGATTCGGTGAATCCGCGCGAATGTTGCAACACCACTGGCTTGCAGCGTTTTCACGATCATACAAACGGCAAACTAGATGCCTCGATTTGTATCTCGTCACTTCTTCCAGCTGCCTTGGAATATGTTAAACCCGATTCTGTCATGCACCACTAATGTCGTCCGCGATTCTGTCCGCGTACTGCACCACTAATGTTGATTTCTGTGAGAGCTGCAATAGCCCGACTGTCATCGATCATTTAAGAATCTCACTATGGAGACTTCCAGAAATTTATTCATGCAAACCAGCAGCATGTGTACATGGTGTTTGACGATCTGAGGCACATGATATCAGGACATAGGATAGGCCATTAAATGCGAAGAAACTTTCATGCACTAGGAAATTGCTCTCAAGCAATCGACTGAGGATTGCCTAATGTCCCATTAGTGTGCATATGCATGTGGTGACTCTAAACAACCGCATTGTGTGGGGATCATCAGATCTGCCACGTTCTCTTCTGTTCTGTTATACACGGGTTGCTGCAGCGAGATTGGGGTAGGGAGTACCTCAGCTGTACCTCAGGGAGTACCTCAGGGAGTACCTCAGCTCTAAATTGTATATTGGAAAAACTAAAGAAAAGGTAGTAATACTAAAACATATAAATGAATGAAAAATAAGGGAGAATAGAGAAATAAAGATAACAACACCGCAGCGCAGAGCTCACTTCACGTCTGTCCATGACGCTAACTGAATGATAAACGGACTTTTCATTCCTAATCCATAGGTGAAAGAGTGCCCTGCGTACCAAACGTATGGTCCAAATACGCAAAAGTACCATTTACACTAAAATCATTAGAGTTTATCTTCATGCATAACTGTAGAGGGCTAATTATTACAAGCTCTGATCTAACCCTATGTCAACTTTTGAAATAGAGACTTTTAAAAATTTGTTCGCATTCTGCTTCACCCTCAATCACTTGCTCACCATGATCCAAGCACTTTCCTGTATTTTAAGAGTGCGATTTGAGGTTCAACCTTGTACAATGCTTATGAAGTTGATTATCAACACTTTGACTACTTAATTTTGGCGGGAAAGTAATAGGGTGATTTGATTTTTTGAACCTAACTAAGCGAACGCGAACGCTGTGGCTAGTGAGAGCTACAGGAGCAACGAAAGCAACCATAAAGAGGCACTCAAGAACACAGAATCGGGCGAATCAGATCGCGTTCACCACGTAGCAATCTAAAGAACGGGTACAGACAAGAAGAGACGACATAGCGCGAATGTGTTGTCTTCTGCTTTGCTATTTATGGTGGGAGGTGTGCCAGTCGCACACACTTGCTTTGCCATTAGTGGGCACGACTGGCGCGTTCGCAGCGTTCCTTGTTTGTTTCGTAGGTCATCGGCCCGATGTTTCTTTTTAGCGGTGCTACCTAACTCGGTCCGTTCAGCTAGTTGACGTTGATGCAGCCTTTTGTCACGACAGTTCCATTGCGGGGTTGTCGTGAAGTACCGCTGAATTAGGTGCCTCACTGCGGCGTAAAAATTAGGAATCTAAACTGAAACTCTAAGGCTTCTTTATATCCCACTCATGATCAGTGCGGATCGCCCAAAATGCATTTAGAATTAGGGGAAAAATTACGGATGTGATCTGATGCGTTTGTACGGTCGTGAATGCCGGTGATCGCTTCAGTAGTCTCTAGATGTGAGCTGCGCGGGAAAAGGAGAGCCGGATAAGTCAGAAGTTCTCATGATTTTCCTGTCTGCGTCCTTAGACATTTTTCAATAGTACTGAATCTTCGCCTAGTAGTGGCTTACTTATGCCACACGACTGAAGCACAATAACAAATAAGTGTACACTTGAAGCGTGGCTAGGTCTTATAATGTAAAACCTATCAGTCTTCAGGAAGATTCCTAAAACGAGGGACCTCTGTTTTTATGTCCTATTTTATTTCGCACCACTGCATTTATTGAAATTAAGCCTTCGACCTATTTGTGCGCTTCTGCAAGTCAGTGGCTGTTTCGACCGTTCCAACGTGTGAGCCACCATCAACGATGACGAGCACATGCTCAGGTACGCTGCCTGAATCAACGCCAATCCAAGCCAGTAATGTGGCAAGCCACCATTGTACTCGTGTTACCACTGACATGGCCTTATTTCTCGATGTAAAAAACCAATCTCAAGAACACCACTGTGATGACGTCCAAATTTTGCTGTTAAGGCGAGATGAACGGCAGCAATGTCCTACAACGTCATTAATTCCCGCGTTGGAAAATGGCTTCCAAATATTTATAGCAGGGGCACGCAACAGTTGTAAAATGTGAATGTCCTCTTCTTTCGGTAGAAAATTGGCAGGAGAAAAAAAAGAGAAAGATGAAGGGCTCAGAGTTTAACTAGACTGACTGACTTTCAGGTTGGCTCTCTGCAGAGGAGGATGGGAAAAGGTGAGGAAAGATGAGGAGACAAGGAGAGAAGACATGAAAGAAACATGTCCGCGGAAACACAGCTAAGCTAACTGGCGGCAGTTTTTGCTTTACAATCTGTTCCAATGCTTTTGAGAAACACTGCAGCTCTATTCTGGCTCATGTCGGCAGCCACGAGGGCCCAAGGATGCTGTTTTTCTTAAGGGGATGGCTATCAAGCCTCTCGAGTGTGGTGCAGAGGACCTTTCTATGTACACTCAAACGTGGAAAATTGCACCGAAGGTGCTGGATCGTCTCTTTGCACCTACAAGCTTCACATTCTCGTGCAAAATTGCCGTTATTTCTACAGCAGCCTCTAAGCCAACTTCTTAATTTATCCTGAAAACTTGTTATAAAATACTAATACTACACGAGCGGCAATGTTCAAGGTACTAGTATAAATGCTACGTGATTCACAGGTGTATATCTGGCTGGTGATGGCAATATTTGGCACGCTATCAAAAGGTGTTCAAACGCCGAAAACTAAACGCAACTTTCGCTTCGCAGTTTACCGTTCAGACACACTAGAAAAATGTGTGTGGGTCCATAGAAGTGCTTAACTGTCATTCAATCAGGCACATGCAGACAACGAAATGAAGTAACTACACCTAAACACAAAATTGCAATTCCAGAAAACAACAAGATTCTCTCATAAGATTCTTGCGTAAGCTACAGCAGTTCTCTGTGTGCTTTCTTTGGCTCTTGTTCTCACTTCTTGCGCAACGAAGTTTCAGGTAAAGCTCACGATTTAGACTGTCTACTAGACAAAAATGCAAGCTTGCGTGTATGTGTTCTTTTTTTAGTTGTTGCAGATAGTATCACCTGCCCTCCTGCCAAATTGTAGGAGTGCCAGCTGAGGTGGCCGGGTTCAGACAGACACGCCAGTAAAGACGTTCCGCTCGAGGGATGCGGTGAAATGCATTCTGTCTGAGTAGCTGGGACGAGCAACGTGGTCTGAGACTTATCCAGATAACTGGACTGGTTTAAGGGATTAAGCACTACAGCGGGTGCGATACGAGCCAAATGCCTTTCCGGAAACCGAAGAGCCTAATGCGCGCACTACGCTAGTAATCTAGGTATTGAAAACTGCATTCGAAAGCGGTTTACGAAAAAGTCATTGTCGTCTGAAAAAGAAAAAAAAAAAACGGAATAACACCACCGCGGAGCTTAGGCGTTCCTTCAGCTGGCGAGGATTATCCACCGTTTTATTGCATTCTTATTTTTTTTTCTATTTATGGAGGATTTGCGCTTAAAGACACCTACTTAATTTAACTCGGGCCTCTGAAGCACACCGAATTTCGCTACGTTAATCCAATTACAACCTCGATGGCTTTACTTTAAGTGCTTTTGTCACAGCTTGCTTTTTAGTAATGATAAGTTTAAACAAAAAAGAACTCTCACTTGTTAATCGCATTGGCTTGTTTCGGAAAATGAGAAACAAACACTAGGATAGAGTGCATTACACTAGGCCGCCGCACCTCGCTGCAGTTGCGTGCTCTCCGCTGTTAAAGCGTACTCAGCAGCAAAATAAACATGCAAGTACTGAGCGTACTGAACGCAAGAGTAACCACCGCGGTACTGCAGGGGCTATGGTGCTCTGCTCCTGAGCCCGAAAGTCGCAGGTTTGATTTGCGGCCACGGTTGCTGCATTCCTTAGGGTCATTTCACCATGGTGAAATGCGAAACACGCTCGTGCAGCGCGATTTCGGTGCACGTTGAGGAACCGAAGCTGGTCCAGGTGAATTCGACGCTCTCCACTGCCCAGTGTTACTTTGAGACGTTAAACCCGCGAATCAATCAACCTGATCCCGACGCATGACTTGCAAAGCACTGGGCCACCGGCTGGCGAGCCCGCCTGTTTACGGCGTACTGCGGTGAGGGCAACGCAGTCATCGCCTCTATGGCGTAGTCTACAAACAGCATATAGCTTTCGCCTTCCCACACGTAAGCAGTGTTAAGTGTTCCTGCCTTACTTTTTCGTTTAGTTCCAAGTGTCTTGAGTAATGAGCGCGAGCGAACACAAGGCAGCGCGGTGGGTAGATTCGGACCAAACTTGAAGTGATACGGAGCAGACTTCTACCGAAAAACCTTGCGAGTGGAAATCATGGCAAATCCGCGCACTGCCGCCGGCTCTTGCGTTTCCTCAATGCCGGAAGCAACTGCTGCAGATGGAAGTGATAACGCTTCCACGTGTTCCAATGACTGGCAACAATCTCAACTATTGCCGCACGCATGGGAGCAGTGACAATGGGCATTGCCATGCCAACGAAGAGTCCGGTCTTCGACACAAAGGGGGAGGTAGGGTGATGGTTCGATGTAGATTTCACAGCGGCGGCGTTATCGTGGTCATCCGCCCACGAAGAGCTGCCCGGGACACATTAGTGGCGGAAGTGCCACTCGTTGCGCAGAACTGCCACGTATCTCGGCGAGTTGGGTTTGAGGCTATCGGCATAGAGAAAGAAAAAAAAAAGCTCGGGAACATGGCACTGTGGTTCTCCTGATAAATCAAGGCAGCGCGTTTCAGAGCTTCGAACCGGGACCGAACATTTTTCGCCCGAGTTCTCCCATCATGAACGGCGAGGAGCCCACAAACATCAAGGTATTGTTGCCCTCTATTTTTTTTTTGCCCCCCGCCCTTTCCTGCTTCGTTAATCAATGACCGAAGTCTCTCATTAGCGTTCTTAATCCCACTGTAGTTTCGGCGCTTAGCCCAAGCCTCCCTTTCCTTGAAGTAGAGGTTTACCTATAATTTACGTTCTCTCAGCACGAATTTTATAATGATGCTTCCGGGCAATGCAATAGTTGCAGCCTCTCTTTTACTTATTGAAAGCAATAAGTGCAGGCGAAGCGAAAATACGTGGAAAAGTAGTCTATATGTTGACACCTTTGAAAACACCTTGCACGCTAAAGCATTAAAAAAGAAGGCAAATGATTGAAAGTGACTGCTGGCACCAAATCCGTGTCCAGGAGGTTTTGGTGTTCTACGGCGTGATTTCTTTCCTGTTTTGCCCTCCGACAGTAAATGACTGAACGGTGACACCAGAGCTTTACGGTGGCCATTTAGAGCTCCGCGTGGGTAGATTGCTCCCCCACGCGTTCGTCCTCGTTCACGTCGTCTCTCTTTCCGTGATTGCTTCCTCCGCGAAGGCCCACAGGGGATCGCCTCATTTTCCAAGAAGCATCAGTGCCCACCAAAGCTCGCGATGTCTTTCAGGCGGGATTGGAACTTCGCGTTGTGAAGTGACCTAGTTGCACTCTTGTCACTAAATCTCAATTTATCGCTGGCAGGCCGTGAATCGAATCAAAGCAAGCAGGGAAAGAACAGGTTTAGCTCGCGCACAAACTAGGTTAGCACGCTCGGCTCTCAGTCGCAGTTTAGTTTGGTCGCCACTGGACCTTTCTCCCGCGAAGACCAGTTGGCGCGGGAGCTAGTGATGCCATTTTTTTCTTCTAGCTTTTGGCTTGGACATTCTATCCGAACGTGAGCGAGTCGGCCCTCGTTTGCGCTGCAGAATACAGAGATGGCGTTTTTCAAGTCACGATAGTGCATTTCAGAGTGCTGTTTTTTTATTCTTTTTCTGCAGACTTTCGAGTATCCCAGTATTCCGAGTATCTAATACATTTTACACGCCCGTAATATTTTCGTGTGCTCTGTTCGTAGTGGGGATATCGTCATCAGTTTAATAGATTGATATACTGTATCTCGCTACTGCGAAAACTTGGGCAAGGACGGGGCACCAAACAAAACGCTTGACAATCATGCGCCATCCTTATCTACATTCCCAATCTGTCTTCGTCGTCGAGATCACCGATAGAAAAACAGACGCATATTCTAAAGGTTCATCTGTCTGCCCGACGTCTTTACGTAAAAGTGTAGTAAAGGCTGCAAGCGCACGGTGATTTCACCGAAAGCCTTTTGTCGTTTAATTAGTGCTTCACTATCCTCTTCGTGTGATCGTAACGAGTTCATGTTAATTTACTACAGCAGCGTCTATGTTCTCAAGAATTTAAATTCAATCATCAGTATTGCAGAGAAATTCTTTTTGATTACTATTTCCGCGGTAGGGCTACCATTGTTTCCTTTTCATTTTTTTTAGGTCTTTCGTGTACACACCTTGGACAGTGTTATCATGTAGTAGTGAGTCTTTCTTGATGCGTAAATGTGCTTTATTTTGTAAATAACTTTACTTCCACAACATTGTTATTTATTATAAGACAGGAACAATGCTCTGATTGATGATGCTTTTTCATAACCTATAGCATTTATGTTTGTTCACACAAATACACAGGTTGCCTGTGCCATTTCTGATTGCACCATCAACTAGCTTTTGTGTATTGGTCGGACGTATAGTGGCATTTCTGTCACTGTAGATTGACGAAATAAAATTAAGTGATCAAGCAAACTGCTTGCGCACGAAGTTACGATACTATGGGTCAGGTGCTGTCGCACTAAAAGTTCTGACCTGCACCAAAATGCAGTCAAATTTGTGACGCCACAGTGACGACATCGGCGCTATACAAAATTCAAGTCTGGCTTTATTTCCTCTTGTAACAGTCACCAAATTTCAGCCAGAGAAACGCGAATACAGTGTCGTGTTATTACCACTCTTAATTATCTCGTTAGAATCTCGTAAAGATATGTAATATAGAATTTATTATTTTTCATTTGCGGGCGGCTATGACCTCCTTCAATAGAACCCTCTGTGCAGTGGTGCGAAAGGCACGCGTTCTGGAAAGCAAGCATTTCTTGTAGTGCATTTGCAAAGGAAGTGGAAAAATACATGTTTCAGCGTCACCGAATCGCGTGGTTTTTTGCCTTCAGTTTTCTGCCCCAAATGGCAAACACGTGACCAGTGCACGCTTCCGCGGGTTGGGATTTCTTTGTTAACATGAAATAAGCGCTCTCTCTTTCTTGTTCCTCTCTACTGAAGCGAAAACGGGTTCCCCTTGTGTTGCTGGAGCGCAAATCCAATGACGCCATTTTTCACGTCCGTTTTTGTGCTCAGATCATTGAGAGCGCGCATGCAGGAAGTTTGCTTATTCCGCGGTAAAAGCATTTGTTGTATATCCAATTTGGGTTTTCGAATGCGTAAGTATATACACAAGATCTCACGCTTGATTATCATTCTGAGCTTTCGCAGGCTGCATGTGCAGGAGTAATCAATCATTCGATTTTTTTTTTCAAATGTGCTCTTGCCAGCTAAATTTTAAACAGTGTGGCTGCTTTCCCGACACCTCGCGCTTTGTTTCCGTTGAGTCATTGCTTCTCGCAAGTAAATCCGCAAGCGCAAGATAAATTATTTCCTTTCTCCTTTCGTTCATCAGATAATAATTTTAGAGTCGCTGTAGAGGAAAGTACAGTTATTTGCCAAATGGGCGACAGTGCCATCATTTTTAATCAAAATTTGTCGCCATCCACGAATACTTATGACGGAAACGTTAGAGAAAATAGAAACATGACAAAAGTGTAGGTGTATTAACGGTTCGGCTTCCTATATACCTAATAAAAGTCGGGCGTTGCGGTTTCATTGCTTCGCATTATATATATATATATATATATATATATATATATATATATATATATATATATATAAAATCAGGATTCCAAGCAGATTTGGCTTACATCGCGCCTCTTTCGGTGCTACCATTGTTTCAATGCTTTCCCTAATATTTCCACTTACGGCAAAACAATAATTACCCGCTACTATTTCTCTTTTCCAGTGGCCTCTCCGAGTAAAAACGAATGGTTGCTTGCTAGAGTGTCTTTCTTTTTCTTTCGCATCCAAATTTCCGCGCTACACCAAAGCCTATTTTTTAAGACGTTTAACCTACAGCTGCTAATTCCGCAGTTTGTATAGAGGACGAGCTCAATGCAGTTACCCGTGATTTATGGTCTAATTACCGAGACCTGCTTTGAACTCGGGGCAACGTATAGCAGCAAGGCATTGTACCATGACCACAAGAGAAACGAGCTTCATCGAAATGAAGCAGTTAACAAGGAAATATAGAGAAATGCGCGACACGGCCTTGCATATATACCTGAAGCAGTTTTATTAGAGCTTCCGAAGCGTAAATGGCCGGTAGCAGAGCAATATTAATCTTGCTCGACCATTAGAGGTTAATGGTTTCAGTATAGTGTCATGTATCTCCTGCTGAGCCTCTTGCTCATTTTGTAGGTGGATACTTTGTCGATGGATACTCGCAGCTATAAAGACACTTGGAGAGCCTTAATTGGGAACTGCGCTACTGGTCTCTCCCATTTCCTCTTCGCTGTAGAAGTATTTAACGCTGCGGATAGGTCACTTTCGTTTATATTGGGCTGCCAACATCGTTACAGGAGGAGGAGGAAATAAAGAGAGAAGGCAGGAATGTTACGCATAAGTGTAATAAGGGCTCATTCATGCTGACGAGACCTAGAGGTCGCGCAACATAGTTGGTCGCAATTGGTCGCTTTTCTCGAAAGCGACTGTTTTTGGGTCAGCCGCTCGCTGCTCGATGTTTAAAAAAGCTATTGAACCAATCAACGGTGCAGGAGCAGGACACGCTGACGATTATTTTACGCTGCAGTGGTGGCGCAAGACAGATGTGAACTGCATTATCGCTATACATTTCGGTGTGGCAACGGGCAGGCCGCGTTTGCCGGTGTGAACATCGGTCGCCGCGAACGGCTCCATGGTCTTCAGTTGCGGTCGGTCTCTTCAATCGCCGTTGTGAATGCACCTTCAAGGTGAAAGCAGGGAAATTAATCAGATGGAAATGTCTGACTTTCTACACTGCGCTGGGGGAGGACAAAAGCGAGAAGATGAAGGGTAGAGCAAGAGTGCAACACCATCAGGGTCACTGTAATACGGGGGTGGAATCAAACAACCGAGGAAACCTAAGCACTTCATATGAGTTGTGTATGTGAAAGCATTAGTGTTCAATTGAGTGTGCCGCTGAGTGGTCCTTCGAGGTTTGCGCTCCGTGTAAGGTTTTCTAGTTTTGCTGCAGGGTATGTGATCGAGTTTCGCGATTAAATTGGTGCGGGTTATGTTTGTGTACAGTTTCTACGATAGCATGTTCGCTCTAGACTGGTATGATTTGGACGATATTGCTGAGAATTCACGGATGCCGCATGCCACCGACGTCCTGCACGACAACATACGGAGGAAGCAGCAGCTGTCACTAATGGGGCATCGACACGACGCCTCGCGGCGTCCCGTCCGCCGTGTCTGCTCCGTCGATGCGCGCTGGTGACGTGGCGTCGCGGCGATGCCCTCTCCCCTCGCGCCACATGGAGAACGCCATCGGAGCAGCAGGTGTTCCGTTTCTGCCGATATGCTTCGTCGAGGCGCGATCGAGCATGTGGTTCCGCTGCTACAGACGTCGCCGACTTTTTCACTCAATGTGCTATTTGGCGCTTTCGCATCTAAAACGCGTTAAGTATGAAGTCGTTCCAAGTGCGCCATTTTAGGTGCGAACAATCGGTGACAAATGGGTTAATAAAATGCCCCCCCCCCTCAGCTGAGTGCTTTCTACAAGTTCTACAGCAACCGCACTAATGGTATGGGGTTATGCTTGTCTGTATCTGCGGAGATCAATGTGGCTGTTCAAAGAGCGCATGCTCTGCTAGTGTGGCAATTCATTTTTCCTCTGCAAATTAGCAAATGCTGAAAGGCTATGTGGCAAATGGAGAGGAAATTGTAACAAGCCCCCTCCCCCCCCCCCCCCCCCCCTTAATCAAATGCGTAGATTACGGGCCCGTTCGCCCTTATTTTGTCTCACACTTTTCCTCTACAATTCAGATTCTGCTGCGAATTTTTTAAACTGTATCAGAGAGCTTTAGTCACCTATAACGGTGATGGCTACTGAAATTGTATTTTCTGAAATTTCATTAAAAGGAAAAAGAATTCTAGGATTAGAAGAAACGTCACAGGTTCGAAATATGTAGAAGGGAGTTCGCTAAATAAAATATATTAATTTCATGCATTCTAAGACAAACTGTAGCATACGCTGACGAAAGGCGAGGAAAAGTTACACCAAACACTCTACTGAGCCTCAACATACACGCTGGCTCATCGGCTGAGTTCCAAACACGTACACGACGCTGCGGAGTTGTCTGCTATGAGGAGGCCTACAGATGAAGAAAATGAGAATGTTACGCACATAATGCACTCACAGACACACTAGAGTCAAAAGCGAGCTTCGTCGCGCAAGATGCGGAAGGCTTAGCATAACGCACATTTTAGACAACAAGCGTACATAAACGCAAATCGTGAAAGTTGGTTTCGCCTACATAACTCACATTCGCTGAATTATGGAGGAGGAACAACTCCTTTTTCCCGTTTACACATACAATTCACTCGCAAGTGGTCCACATTAAATGAATTCAGTGTTCAGAAATGCAAGTACGAAAAACCGCTACAAGTTGGGGCCGACGACAGTTCGCAGTCTTTTGCTTTCATTATGTGTGCGCATGCGCTAACTGATCGAGGATGGGCTCCAGGCTACACGTAATAGCTGCAGCCCTTCGCCCGTTGGACGCGGCGTGCAAATAATGGACCGAGCGACAAAGTGCCGGCGTTCGCCGCTTGAACTGGGTCTCTGTTCTCATCGGTCGATAATGTGTCACGATTTTCGTTTGCCAGAACGGAGCGCCTGAAAGTTTGATGTTAGCCTGCATTTGCAGTTTCGTCCATTTGTATAGACATAACTTTGGTGACTTAGCAATGTGCTGCAATGCAGCTATGATAGCGCTTTACATGCGTGTTCTTTCCAAAACTAAGTAGTGCGCTTCGCGCCGCCAGCGCATGGCCAATGCGGAATGCCGTGGCGCCACCTCGTAGATAGAAATCAAAGTGGTCTCATGGCATCTGGGGCGTCTTTGTCAGGCTTAGCGACGTGGAAACATGCAAATTATGTCAGCAACACCAGCAAAACTTCGCTACCATTTTGTCAACAAAGTGGGATGACCAGTCTAAGTGAAGGCTGTCTTTACAATTTAGTTCTGCTTGTTGATACGAAGAGCCATGACGAAGAGTCAGTAAGTAGCAAGGTGAATTAGGGTCGAGGCGTTCCTGGGCGCCGCCGGGTTATACTAATTACGCATTCCACGCAAATCCCGCAAAGCTCAATCTGAACTCGACGTGTGTGGGCAAACGAAAATGCCCTTCGTAGATATGCTCAACTTTACCTATTTATTCTTTCTTTATATGTTTTTTTACAGCGTACGCTATACTAAATTGCTAAAATTACGTGGTTTTGCGTGCCAACAGCATGATTTCATTGTGAGGCACGCCGTTGTGGGGGACTCCGAAACAATTTGAACCACCTGGGATTATTTAACGTGCACATAAATCTAAGTACGTGGGTGTTTTCCCATTTCTTGCAGCTACATATGTGCATTATCAACTTTGTTGTGTCGCGTTAGTGTCATGCTCAAATTAGAACCATAAATGAACTGCATGTTCACAATTGTGTCGCTATTAAGGCTTTACACCAGCCGTTGAGCAGAATGTGGCAGGTCACTCCTGTAGTACCTCCATGTGCTCTCTAGTTAACCTTTGCGTCACAATATGTCGCTACTAGTATTCTGTCTGCCGTACACCTCTCCAAAAAACCGGAACGTGATTCGACACACATCTCGTCTGACTTCAGAAAGCGGTTGTGCGCTGCAAAACTGGGAACACTGATCTGTAATTGGTAACAATGGATGAACTTTGGGTAATAACATTAGGTAACATTGTGTAATAGATAGACATTAGGGTAATAGGGTAATAACATCAGGTAACGATAGGTAACATCACGTAACAATAGGGTAACGTTGGGTAATAACATCAGGTAACAATGGGTAATAGGTAGACAATAGGGTAATAGCTACGTAGGTTAAGGAGATGGTTCAATTTAACCAGAGGTCCGTGGTTTCCTCCTTCTCGCTACTTGACAGAATTGGCAAAAACAAATCGCGAACGCAAATGGGTACGCCGAGAATGAAGGAGATCAGAGGGTTCGGTGCTCTCACCACCCCTTGACTTTTACAGAACTCATTTGCGTATATATATTTCTCATTATTGTCATGCATTAAGTCATGGAAAAGTACAGCCTTGTGCAGCCATCTGCCAGCACGCTGGTTGGCTCTAATGGTATACGGTAACTGTGTTGGGAAGACGCTGGTCGCAGAAAAGGTCTATAAAGTCTGCATTACAAGTGTATGCTGGAATTCCTGCTTTTTATAATACTGAGGTGGAAGCATGAATACAATAAAATTGTACCAATGTCTCCAAAAATGTGAATTACTTAATGATACTGGCTTGGACAAACAAATGGGCACCGACAAGTAGCAGAAAGAGGCAAAAGGCGAGAAAAAAACTCCGTGGACAGAGGAAACTGAACAAAGATATCATGACGGCACCAAAAAGATGCCACTGGAAAGAGGATAACCATTTTGATGTATGCGCATTAACTCGACGGGAGAACAGATAAGTTTTTGTGAATTCCTGAAGCATCGCCAGTGCGCAAGATTGCTGAGTCATCTCAGCCGACAGAAATAAATATTAGCATCTCTACACCAACTAGGACTGAATTGATAACCTGTGTTTATCGCTAGAGAAAGAAAGCAGGAATAATTGTAGGAACGCAGGAAGTTTGATCGAAAAAAATGTATTTTCAACAGCTTTGAAAGTGCACTTCAAGATTCCATATGAGCGCAGAAACAAAGAGAGACTTCTTATATACGACGAGCTTGGCCTACGAGGCTTTTCCAAAGCTCTGTAGCTTGCACAAATAGCCAAACAAACGCGCTTGTAGCCTGTGCACTTGGCAGAGCGCTTGAATTCCAGGAAAAGACGGAACTCATTTCACAATTGAATTCCACCCGGACTTCTTCGGCCATCCTCTCCTTCCTCTAGCATGTGTTGTTCTCCGTTTTATCTTTTTACATCCCTTCATCGGAGGCCTAAGGACTGTAACGTATCGGATGAGAAGTGTAGACCTGGTATAAAGGATCCTCGTTCATTTATCGGTACCCTACTTTGCCGGAATTTCGCTTCTGCGCTTATCTGTTCCTTTCTACAACGTCCGACGCTTTTGCGCTTTTTATTCATTCGTTTCCTCTGCTACTGCGCGCAATTTTTTTTGTCTGTCTTTCCTCCAGCCGGAAGTGCGGTGACTCCTTTGCTCTTGATCTTCTTCAAGAAGCTCCTTTCTCCCAGGGGAACTCAATGGTGAGCTTGAGCCCCACGCAATGATAAGGGCGGTGTTCAGAAGATGAAAACAACAAAAACGTGGCCTCACTCTCAGAAAAGTACTGTATACGCATCTTGCCTATTTTCTTTTTAGTTCTTCCTTCCGGGCAATGTAAGCCGGATAACAACAAGGGGAACTGGTGCACAAAGGCAAACAGGAAGTAGATAAGTATTTGAGTGCGCTGAGACATCGCGTGATTAGACTTATATATCGATTTCGTGTATACGCTCAGTGTTCGCGGCATCGTACCTCGACCACTTCTTGGCTATTGTTTTCGTGGAATTTCACTCTTTATCGACTCTCTGGCACAGTCGTAATCTTAGCATTGATAGATCAAGGCGGCATTCAGATAGGTGTTAGTGAGTCGAAAAGAAAAAAAACCGGGCCAAGTGCACTTGTTAAGCTGGAAGCATTGGTAGAAGCAATCGGCAGCAAATCTAATGAAACGTATAATACGACACGGACTGCATTTACAACTGCCAGTCCCATCACGACAAGGGCGCCCACTAGTATAAAACACTGATACCAAATTAATCAGGCTTTTTTTTTATTCAATCCTCCCTGCTCATTATTCCATATTGCAAAGAAATTTTCAAACAAGAGTCGGAAAATAGAGAAATTCTTTCTATACACTAAGGAGAATTTCCCACGCCGCCGTAACTCAATTGCGGAATATAATGTCACTTATAATATACAAGCCTGTTCAAAAGTAATTTACACAAACTGCACGGGCAAAGAAAAAAAAGAAAGGCAACGTACTCAAAACAATCGTAAGGTGACGCAGAAAAAAACCGTAAGTGGAAGTTAGACTTGCATTTCTAGACAATTTATTAATGCCCGCCGTGGTTGCTCAGTGGGTATGGTGTTAGGCTGCTAAGGACGAGGTCGCGGGATCGAATCCCGGCGGCGGTGGCCGCATGTCGATGGTGGCAGTATGTTGGCATACAGTATGAAGGCTATGACCGCGTCACTATAGTAAACTTTCTGGCGTGCTGCCCAGAAGAGGTCTTCTGTGCACTTTCAGCACCTATATGAACAACATTGCTGGTACAAAAATGAGTATGTTGTGCGGCCACCTTCCCTTATCTCGATGTGTAAAAGCATTATTTACTTGTCATTCAAGGCATCAGGCATGACTTTTTCGCTGGGAAACTCAGTACCTAAATAAAGAACAACTAGTCTTCCCCTTGATTCTTTTATGCAAACAAGACATGGGGAAATTCCGAACACAGAAAAGGTTTGTCATTGCTGGTGGCCATGGTTGTAATATGAACAAGAACGTTTTAAAGAGAGTTCGATAGTCTTAAAATGGGCCTAAGTTTAAGCAAGCAAGAGGGTTTTTGTGCGTTTATAACATTTGTGCTTAGCATTTCTTTCAGGGAGGGTAGTAACATTATGCGGTACTCCATTTCCTGCGTCAATTTGCCTATAAAAAGCGGAAATGGGCATTTCTGTAACAAAATCTTTATGCATTCTGGTATTCATTTATTTGCAAGTATGAAGAACTCAAGTAGCAGTATTACGTGAGCAAAGCGACGTTATACCATATAGAAGTGTTATACAGTTATAAAATCAACAAAATCTGCGCAGGCATTAGAAAAAATGTTTTGATATACGCATTAAAACAAGGTGAAATTACATAGCAGAGATTGAGGGCAATATAGTAACAAGCAGCAAACAAAATAGACGCGTACGCCACCTAAAATTTTGTATACACCTTGAAACACCGCAAGTCAAACAGTATTTAGCCAGAAGCAAGTACATGTTAAACAAGCAACATTTAAAGACGAGAAATGTAAACATGGCATTTAATTTATGCCCAAACATTATGTGATTGCGAATGTTAGAGACACTATCAGGAAGACGATTCCTCAAGTGAAGGGCTTGTGGTACGGCTGGTGAATGAAAGCGTTTGTGCGTCTGAAAATGCATGTGAAGCTACGATGATTGGAAAAATGGGTGATTGTTCCTAGCGGTTAGGAGAGGAAAAGAATACAAACCCGGGTTTTTCCCGCATGCATCATGCCCTGGGGTTCCTTCTTCATTGCAAGTCGGCAGGCACTAAGCTTCATATCTGGCAGAATTGCTTGCTTCCTGAGTGAAAAAAAAACAGTGAAAGAAGATCACATTATGAAGCGAAATGTTCAAAAAAGAAAGTTTGCAGGTGGATGTCGTTGGGAATGACATAACTGTGACACTGCTCTTCCCCATTAAGGCCTTTCAGGCTGCAACACTTTCCAGAGTTCTGTACTATTCAGCATTGCTGCTTATAACGCTTAGCTTGACGGTTCACCTGTAAGGCGGCATCAGGCTGCTACTCGAGTTGTTCATGGCTTGCCCCTTGAAGCCCCATCTACCCCTTTGGTTACTAAAGAAGAGCAGATGCCCCTCAGCCTACATGCAGAGGAGCCATCGCTGCACCACATCGATCTACGTCAGCGAGAACCGGGGGGGACAATCTCTCCTTGCCAGCTGCATACACCGTCCTTTGTCTCGCATTGGGCAATGCCGGTCACCTTTGCTAGCATCATTTATCACCATGATTCGTCAGGTACAGTAGCTAAGAGCGCAAGTACAGTCGCTTTCCTCATACGCCTCAACGTTCCTGCTATTCAAAAAAGGAAAAGAATAACGCGACTTTCATATTGCTTCAGAAGATATCTACATACCAAAGAGAGTGAAATATACAAATTTTCATTATATGCTGGAGATACAAGCCACAGAATTTGCTTTTCATTCGGTAATCTCACAGTATATAGAAATTACAGCGGGGTCACCGCCCAGAGCAAAATGCATTAGCCGACGCTCAAGTAAATCATGGCGCTGAAATGGTGTCCGAAAGAAGTTCTATGTTTCGCGTGATTGCGCTTCTTGCGTCGACGCCAGTACAAACAATGCCGAAAGTGTGCCTCAAATACGCTCAGTGTGGTTGCCTCTCTCGAGAGTGTTTGTTGCAGAATGAACATAGCCGTCTGGCACAGAAAAGAAATGAGTGATGTCGGTCGAAACATGTCGTTTGAAAACGAGCGCAGATGGAATGGTATAACGCCACCTCCTGGCGGTAACGAGCGTGCTTGTCGGTGTGCCCTCTTTCGATCCGCTGCCCGACCGATCCTGTAGCCAGGAGGGGGGGGGGGAGGGGGCGGTAGGTGTTGCGACCGAGTGGATGTCGACGACAATGTTCTGAACGGTCTTGCACGCTTCCTCCATCTCTTTTGACTTTAGTGTACGCTTTCACCTTTCGGTGGGTATACAGCCATTTCTCAAAACACGCTGGAGGGCATACACTTCGGCCGTGTTCTTTATTTACAGATGCGGTGACATTCTGGTCGATGCATTCTTGGAGTGAGCATCTGCAGAAATATAATACTGTTTGAAAGGAAACAAGTCTGCCTGTCAGTCTGTCTGTTGCCTTAACAACAACCACAACAAGAAAGCCAACTCGAAAGTAAGAAAGAAAAAAAATTCTCCAGATCCCACTCACCGTGGCAATCGATGTAAGCGACGCTTTCTGTGCTGTTTACTTCGAATGGCGATAATTAAGCGGGATGTTCATCGCGAATGTTGAATTTTTCCAGCGTTTAGTACAAGAGTGGTGACTTGATAGTAAACGTTACCTAGCGTGTACCATTGCTGTTTGTCTGCGCAGTACAGCGAACATAGAGCAAGGCGCGTTTGCTTGAGGCGTTGTTGTGCGCCATTGTCCGTAACCTCCGAGAAGGTTAGCATTGTGAAACCACACTCGGATTATCAATCACGCCGTAGTGGCGTAACCCGCGATATCGAGCAACGCAATCGCCGCAAAGCTACCGTGGCGACGAAAGGAGTGCTTAGTTGGCGTGCAGCCGCTTCCGTAGAGCTCCCTAGACGCTATGGTGCTTTTTGCGGCTTTGCGTCGGTACGAACCGCGTCAGTTCCCTGCTTGACAAAGTTGGACGGTGTTATTTTCAGAAATAGGAGAAACATGCCCTACGGTTCATTGAACATAAGTTTATCCAGTTTGTCCGCAACCGCTATCAATCTATTAGTAGCACTTCTTTGCCTGCCTCTTAACTGCCCCGCTACCTTACCCCACCCCTCATCCACCCTTACCGAGCGATGGGAGACCTTGCTAACCAGCACCGCCCTGGAAGACCAGCTCGTCCTGATCTCCAGGGGCCAGGCGGCTAGGGAAGCATATGGGTCCCGTGAAGAGGGAACCACTTCCATCGACGGCGTCTAAGAAGATGTCGAGCTCGGCTCAATGAAGTTGTTTCTCTCTCTCTCTCTTTCTTTGCCTGCTTAAGTCTCTTTTTTCCTCTTTCCCTTTCCCCTACATATGGGAGGTGCGAGTGAAGAGTAGCAAGGGTTTTATCCACTCGTTTCGTGACTAGTTCTACCTATTCTCTGCCTCCTCTCCCTGTCTCCTCTCTGCCATTCTATATACCTCCCCTCTGGACTGTTGCACGTTAATACGAAGTTGAGCGCTGCAGTTTATGCAATGATTTTTTTTTTGGGGGGGGGGGTCAGGGATAGTTACAGTGGTCAAGAGACTCTTTTTGTGACGCCCAGGGAGCTCCAGAAGGCGTTGTGCACATGCGACGGGATTGAAAGGGCCAACCGAGTTTCTCGCGTCGCTTTTCGTCTCTGCCATGCTCCTTCCCATGTATATACACGCTCTGAACCACCTCCTGGCGCGGCTTTCTAGATAGCGACAACAGCATCAGTGGAGAAAAGGAAGAAAGAGGCAAATTGCTTTAAGAGCTTCGCAGAGATGCATCGTGGTTTGCTCGACAAATATTTCGTTTACTTTGCCTACCCCACTACACGCACGTCGTCCGACCGCCACCTGTTCGCCGGCAGCACGAAGTACAACAAGAACTCGTTACTCAGTAACGAGTCCGTAGTCGTCCCTGCTTCTGTTCGCGACTTCTATATCGTCTGGTTTCTTCTCATTTTGCGAGGGCACTCTGCGTGTTTAGTGTTGTACCTAATATTATCTTTGCTTTCGCAGCAGCTTCTGTTGGGTGCAACGTAGCGCCCTCCATAGTCTCTTCAAATATTGCAACTATACTGTAGCGCCTTTCTTTTTATTCTTGAAATGAGAATTTTTCAAAAATAAAAATCTGCTCAGTAGTTCAAGGTCCTCTTTATGGACCAATCTGTTGTGGAAGGTTGCCATATTGTTTGACTAGATCGCCGCACAAAAAAGGCTCCATCTACTTAGAGGTTGGACGGTGTTAGTTGTACGATAGAAGCCTATGTGCAATCTGGAACTACCTAAGCGTCCGTACATCGACTCATCGTTCTATTGTTCACCTGCAGGGATTACTTATATGTGCAATAATGCGCAACCGCTGTAATTAGTTGCACATGATAAGACATTCACGAGTTTCTTTTACAGGCTCAACGTCATCTTCATTGTTGCCTTAAGAAATGCAGATTTTTTTTAAACGTTCATATGATCATCATCATCAGCCTAGTTACGCCCACTGCAGGGCAAAGGCCTCTCCCATACTTCTCCAACTAGCCCGGTCATGTACCAATTGTGGCCATGTTGTCCCTGCAAACGTCTTCATGTCATCCGCCCACCTAACTTTCTGCCGCCCCCTGCTACGCTTCCCTTCCCTTGGAATCCAGTCCGTAATGCTTAATGACCATCGGTTATCTTCGCTCCTCATTACATGTCCGGCCCATGCCCATTTCTTTTCCTTGATTTCAACGAAGATGTCATTTACCCGCGTTTGTTCCCTCACCCAATCTGCTCTTTACTTATCCCTTAACGTTACACCCATCATTCTTCTTTCCATAGCTCGTTGCGTCGTCCTCAATTTCAGCAGAACCCTTTTCGTAAGCCTCCAGGTTTCTACCCCATACGTGAGTACTGGTAACACACAGCTGTTATACACTTTCCCCTTGAGGGATAGTGACAACCTGCTGTTCATGATTTGAGAATGCGTACCAAACGCACCCCAGCCCATTCTTATTCTTCTGGTTATTTCAGTCTCATGATCCGGATCCGTGGTCACTACCTGCCCTAAGTAGATGTATTCCCTTACCACTTCCAGTGCCTCGCTACCTATCGTAAACTGCTGTTCTCTTCCGAGACTGTTAAACATTACTTTAGTTTTCTGCAGATTAATTTTCAGACCCACCCTTCTGCTTTGCCTCTTAAGGTCAGTGAGCATGCATTGCAATTGGTCTCCTGAGTTACTAAGCAAGACAATATCATCAGCGAATCGCAAGTTGCTAAGGTATTCTCCATCAACTTTTATCCCCAAATCTTCCCACTCCAGGTCTCTGAATACCTCCTGTAAACATGCTGTGAATATCATTGGAGAGATTGTATCTCCCTGTCTGACGCCTTTCCATATTGGGATTTTGTTGCTTTCTTTGTGGAGGACTACGGTGGCTGTGGAGCCGCTATTGATATCTCCCAGTATCATTACATATGGCTCATCTACACACTGATTCCGTAATGCCTTCATGACTGCTGAGGTTTCGACTGAATCAAACGCTTTTTCGTAATCAATGAAGGCTATATATAACTGTTGGTTATATTCCGCACATTTCTCTATCACCTGATTGATAGTGTGAGTATGGTCTATTGTTGAGTAGCCTTTACAGAATTCTGCCTGGTCCTTCGGTTGACAGAAGTCTAAAGTGTTCCTGATTCTATTTGCGATTACCTTAGTAAATACTTTGTAGGCAACGGACAGTAAGCTGATCGGTCCATAATTTTTCAAGTCATTGGCGTCCCCTTTCTTATGGATTAGGATTATGTTAGCGTTCTTCCAAGATTCCGGTACGTTCGAGGTCATGAGGCATTGTGTATATAGGGCGGCCAATCTTTCTAGGACAGTGTTCTCACCATCCTTCAACAAGTCTGCTGTTACCTGATCCTCCCCAGCTGCCTTCCCCCTTTGCATAGCTCCCAAGGCGTTCTTTACCTCTTCCGCCGTTACTTGTGGGATTTCAAGTTCCTCTAGACTATTCTCTCTCACCTTATCGTCATGGGTGTTACTGGTACTGTATAAATCTCTATAGAACTCCTCAGCCACTTGAACTATCTCATCCATATTAGTAACGATATTGCCGGCTTTGTTTCTTAACGCACACATCTGATTCTTGCCTATTCCTAGTTTCTTCTTCACTGCTTTTAGGCTTCCTCCGTTCCTGAGAGCCTGTTCAATTCTATCCATATTATAGTTCCTTATGTCCGCTGCTTACCCTTGTTGATTAACTTAGAAATTTCTGCCAGTTCTAGTCTAGCTGTAGGGTTAGAGGCTTTCATACATTGGCGTTTCTTGATCAGATCTTTCGTCTCCTGCGATAGCTTACTGGTTTCCTGTCTAACGGCGTTACCATCGACTTCTATTGCGCACTCCTTAATGATGCCCATAAGATTGTCGTTCATTGTTTCAACACTAAGGTCCTCTTCCTGAGTTAAAGCCGAATACCTGTTCTGTAGCTTGATCCGGAATTCCTCTATTTTCCCTCTTACCGCTAACTCATTGATTGGCTTCTTATGTAACAGTTTCTTCCGTTCCCTCCTCAAGTCAAGGCTAATTCGAGTTCTTACCATCCTATTCTCACTGCAGCGCACCTTGCCGAGCACGTCTACATCTTGTATGATGCCAGGGTTTGCGCAGAGTATGAAGTCGATTTCATTTCTAGTCTCACCATTCGGGCTCTTCCACGTCCACTTTCGGCTAACCCGCTTGCGGAAAAAGGTATTCATTATCCGCATATTATTCTGTTCTGCAAACTCTACTAATAACTCTCCTCTGCTATTCCTAGAGCCTATGCCATATTCCCCCACTGACTTGTCTCCAGCCTACTTCTTGCCTACCCTGGCATTGAAGTCGCCCATCAGTATAGTGTATTTTGTTTTGACTTTACCCATCGCCGATTCCACGTCTTCATAAAATCTTTCGACTTCCTGGTCATCATGACTGGATGTAGGGGCGTAGACTTGTACTGCCTTCAATTTGTACCTCTTATTAAGTTTCACAACAAGACATGCCACCCTCTCGTTAGTGCTATAGAATTCCTGTATGTTACCAGCTATTTCCTTATTAATCAGGAATCCGACTCCTAGTTCTCGTCTCTCCGCTAAGCCCCGGTAGCACAGTACGTGCCCGCTTTTTAGCACTGTATATGCTTCTTTTGTCCTCCTAACCTCACTGAGCCCTATTATATCCCATTTACTACCCTCTAATTCCTCCAATAACACTGATAGACTCGCCTCACTAGATAACGTTCTAACGTTAAACGGTGCCAGGTTCAGATTCCAATGGCGGCCTGTCCGGAGCCAGGTATTCTTAGCACCCTCTGCTGCGTCACAGATCTGACCGCCGCCGTGGTCAGTTGCTTCGCGGCTGCTGGAGACTGAGGGCCGGGGTTTGATTGTTGTATTCATATAGGAGGTTGTGGCCAAGTACTGCACAAGGATGGCCAATCCTGCTCTGGTGAGAGAGTTCGTTACCGGTTCTGGTCACCGTGATCAGGTCGCACTCCAGGCCTGTTTGTGCAATTTTCTCAACACACGTTTTTCTTTTGTATTTTCCGGCGGAGAATTGCGTTGCGCAGCACCGGGATTTGAGCCATGGTCCTCTTGCACGGGAGGCGGATACTCTGCCGTCCCCGCAGTAGCTAAATTAAAGAATAAATTATGGGGTTCTACGTGCCAAAACCACTTTCTGATTATGAGGCACGCCGTAGTGGAGGACTCCGGAAATTTCGACCACCTGGGGTTCTTCAACGTGCACCTAAATCTAAGTACACGGGTGTTTTCGCATTTCGCCCCCATCGAAATGCGGCCGCCGTGGCCGGGATTCGATCCCGCGACCTCGTGCTCAGCAGTCTAACACCATAGCCACTGAGCAACCACGGCGGGTCCCGCAGGAGTTGTACGCATCATTTAACCTACAGTGGTGCCCTATTTGATCAGTCAAGGTGGACTAATCTGAGCTCGGTTATACCGCACGGATGGCACTCGGCTAGAGAACCTGGTATTTATGACCTGCACATGTGTGGCCATAAATAATTGAGGACATACATATATATATATATATATATATATATATATATATATATATGTATATTAGGAGGGTTGCCGTAAAGTGATAAAATAAAAGAAAACACATAAAAAAAAGAAAGAAAAGGGGGAAAAAAAAGAAAAAGAGGTGATTTGAACTCGTGAACCCTTGGATGTTGCCCGGAAAGATAGCTCAGTCCATTGGTTCGTCAGGCCCCAGGTTACCTTGAAGCGCCATAGCTTCTGCTCCGAGCCTCATACTTATGCCTAATAATACCATGCGGCAAATCTCTCAAGGCAATACTCCCGATTATGGGAGGTTTTGGAACCTCTTAGGGAGGTTCCATTTGGAACCTCTTAGAGAGGTTCCAAATTCCAACATGCAACCGGGCTCTAAATAATCTCACAGCAGGGTTGCGTCCTGCTAAGGTTCCAATTTATTTGTTTGCTTTGATGTCATACTTCATGGGCTTGGAATGACAAGACTATCATCGCACTCAGCGGAAAGTCGTCTGGAGCTGAAAAAGGCAGCATAAACGCAATCGCTGAATAATTGATTGCGTGTAAGCTAATAAAATATTAGGACTGACCTCGGCGTTTTGATTCAGCTCCACGCGCTAAGCCAAAATGAAAATGAAAAATAAAAAGCTGTTTTACGATAAAGTGACAAGTACTTGTTTCCAGGCCAAGTCATCAGATCTGTTTTTCATTCTTGCACTTTTATTTGCGAACTTTCTCCGTTGTTTATACGACGCGGTCCCTTTAGTTGCTCTTTCTTCTGGCTGATTTCCAGTTTCGGCCTCGTAGTTCCGGTAGAGAGCGACGGATTTCTGCTTGAGGTTGGATTCATTGTTCGCCTCGATCCATACTTGCTTCGCTTCGACCGCTACGCTCTCAATCAATGTGGAAAAGCTTCTGCGGGCGCGCTTCGCGCTGCGTTATTGGGGTACCCGCAGCCAAAAAGAGTTGTACTTCCTTCCGTTGCACTTTCGCTTCACACATGCACGCAAACTTGCGGACTTGCCCAACGCTGGCTGTATTTTGCTTTTGCAGCCGTTTGTATACACAAACCGAACGAGGCGGCCATACATACAGTAAAAATGTAAACGTCTGGTTGAGCATACCCATAGCCTGTTACGGCACGCCACCACGCAGCCTACGCTTACAGGGCCATTTGCCTTCAGAGGTCATCGAGCAAGCTTTGTAGTGGAATTGAATGTGGACATTCCATGACTGCCCGAGGCATTGAGATTTAGGGATGCAAGCGGAAACAGAAAAACACATTGAAGGGAATATTGCACTCACGCTGCCTATTGCATGGACATTATTTAAAGATTCCACGGCCCCCTACTACAAACCACTAGTTGATACGTCCTGCGCAAGCCACAGCATCAACGCAAAAAGAACACGAGCTTGATGGCCGGTGCCATTAATCTGTTTCAAAATCGATGCTCATTATATCCATCCTTATCCGTGCCTCTGTGTGCGCCTCAATTATTATACTGAATAATTCTTACCCCCCCCCGCGATGACACAAACACTAATGTAGACCATTTGTGCGGCCAATAAGATGCAATAATGCACAACGACGTGATTCCTACCTATTACCAACATTCCCACTGTTTTTTGTGACGTCCTGTTGAATAGTACGTTTCTAGAAATGGGAGCACTTCGTACTTCATACACCCAATCATAAGCCTCGGGAAGTCAAAATGCGCCACTGCGTAGAAAACGCAGTACTCTCCCCGTGGCTCTTGCCTTAGAAGCACGCTCCGGCCCCTAGAAGGCTGCCACAGTACTGGCACATTATAGAGAATTTAAAGAAGCCGCACCAGCAAACAAGCTACTGAACCTTAGTCTCTCTGGCGAAAACATTATCCATTTAGCCGTCCTTCCAACCGATCATCAATTAACTCGCCCCCTCAACCATTTACTTACCTATTAAGATGTGCAATTTTCGCTAAGGAAACAGACAAATGTTCGTCTAGGTTTCTTTCTGAACCATGGTTGCAATTTTGAGGCTGAAAAATTCAGTTTCAGAAGTTCGGATTCAGAGAACTGAGCGTTCTCTAACTATGCCGTGAACGCAAGCTGTCATAAGAGCTCCTGAAGCCTGAGTCGTATATTAAAAGTGAATTTTACTAAGGAAAGAAAGTTGTTTTATTCGCCTCATCAGTGAAAGCTTGCGCCGCCAACAAACATGGGTAGTAAGAATCTGTGGTCTCTACAGAAGAAGCCTGCATCAGATGTTTAAGTAATGAAATTTCTGCAAATAAATTAGTTACATCACTTCACAGTAAAGAATAGTCTAAATTAATTTTACATATTTCTAGTTAGTAATGCCGCAGCACCCCGCGCAAAATCGCAATCGCCAAAGCTGTGCCATAGCGTAGAGGTCGTCGTGGCCAGCTTTCAACAGCACATTCCCGCAGGCGAGAGTTTGATGCCCAGGGATAGTAATCCGCAGAGCTTTGGCTTTCGGTACTGTATGGTGAGGGTGAAATTGAGGGTGTAACCTGATTACGACGGTGTGACGGAAGGAATGGACATAGCCAAGCTTGTTTAGTCTTTTGAATTGCCGTATAGTAGATCGAAGTTTTTCAACGTAGAAAACGCCATCCGCCACCACTTTCGGACGCTCCGCAATAAAAACACATCAATCGTTTGTGGTCAAAAGACTTATGCGCGAACATGTTGTCGTTCTCTGTCGCGTTTGAACCGTTCAAACAGGCATCGTTATTAGAGACTGAACAATACACATCACCACTCTGTGGCACTTAGATTTTGGAACACGTTAAAGAACATCATGGTGTCAAAATTAATAAGAAGTCCACCGCTACGGCGTGCCTCATAATCCGAGTGTGGTTTTGGAACGTACAGCCCCGTAATCCAATTCAAGTTTAACACTTCTGCCACAATGCGATGTGCCATGTGAGGAAATGACAACGCTCAACCCTCTTAGAGGTTATAAAATGTGGCACACAACAACATCTCAAGCAAACACCTCTCCCTGTGTGTTCTGTGTACTGCGGTGACAAACCGTAGTAGCGCACGCAAGGTAACGTTTAACATCAACTCACCACCCTCGTGTTAGCCTAAACGTTGAAGAAGTTAAGATTTAGGCGTCAGCATCACCCCTAAATATCGTCAGTCAAAGCATCCACCACGGAAAGCTTCGTTAGCATCGATGCCCACAGTGCGTGGGATCTGCATAATTTTTCTGTATAACGCTTCTGCCTTTATTCTGTTCACTCACTCTTTCTTTCTGCTGTGAACTGAGTTTTGGGGGTCGTCATATTCATCCTAGGTTATGCTGAAGCTCTAAAATACGCTTGATATATATATATATAATCTTTGATGTTTTATGCTATGTAGTATACGATGATGCCTTTTTTCAGCAAAGAATTGCTCAATGTGCAGTATTTTTGATTATTTCTATCTACATTTTTCTCTTCGGTGTTCTTTTGCCGGCGATTTAGGAATAGCTAGCTCTCGAGCAGCAAGACTTTGCATTTTGTAGAAGTTAATTGTTAACAGCGGAGCAGATACAAAGTAATGAGGATCTCTGTACAGGTGGACGCAGAGGCTCGGGGTAGACAAGGCGCTGACGTTCCGCTTTGCTGGCATGACATTGCAACTGCTGCGTAGCGCTAGTTCTGCGTAGCTCATCTTTGACCCCATCAGCACTTAGCGCCCGTCACAATCAGGGAAAGTGGCAAGATGAGAAAATTCATAGCTATCAGGCGCGCACTGTGGATGAAGATCAGCTCGTATTGTTGTGCATTTACCGCTGGCGATGTAGTGAGATTAGTCCAGCTGATGCTGGTAATGACGATCCTGACGAGAAGCTAGAAGCAATGGCCTCAAAGTTTTACATTAAATGACCGTTCTACAGCAATTTGTTGCTGTACAACGAATTTCAGATGGTAGTGACCTTCAAGGAGGTTTTAGTATGATGATGGACAAGGCCACTCTAAATACAAAGAATGAAGCTTAGGGAAATTAATAAACCGCAAATCATTAAAATGTCAGAACAACATCCCTATACCGGTGGTCAACGCTGACACTAGCAAGATTTCTTGCTAGTAAACTTATGACGAAGCTATATGGGCCTTCGATTCGCATCCGCCTCATCTTTCTCTCGCTCTCGCTTCACATTTAAGACTGGGTGGCTTAAATGTTTTTCTTAAGTGCGCAACGTACTTTTTTTCTGCTTGTTTTACAACACTGCCCACGTCGAAGGTAAACTCTTTCCTCCCAGCAAGTAATCATGGCTTCTTATATTGGGCAGGCCGCATACCATAACGGAGGTCATTCAATAACTCGAATTAAGACTTGCGCCGCCGCCAGAGCGGCCGCATGCATATTCATTATAAGCAGGAAATTAAACGGCGCCAGTCCAGAGAGTGAAACAATGCGATCGAAATGTAACGTGCACTGGCATTCAGCTCTTTTCGTTTCCTTTAGCTCCATTGCGCTGTCATGCATACACACGCATTTTACCTTGTGAACCCTCACTTTTCTTTATTTTGTTTATAGATATGCTTCACTCGTTCTCTCTCCCTTCTGCAAAGCGTGAAATGCATGTACTTCATGAAATTTGCGATCACAAAAAGGTAATTATGAAGAAGAGTTGAGGGATCGTAAAATCGCTCGAACGGCCAATGTCGCTTCGCAGATATGATTTTCGCGATGGTATATTGTGCTTAGTGGCTCTTTGACCTTTTTCTTTTATCACTGTAGTTTTGCTTTCAGTGGGCCTAGCATGCCAGGCCTGATAGAGTTATACCTTCTCGTATGTTGTAACGGCAATAAAGCAGTTACTCTGCAGACGGTAACATTTTTTTTCAGAGAGACAAACGTTTTGCTTATGAACGGACGCTTACGTGGTCCTTGTTTTACCGGACGCATTTACTATCCTTTGAGGAATTCGAATGTATTATTTCCAGGGATTGTCAGTTCTGTGCAAGAACAAGTAAATTCTTGTTGTCGACGACTGGAACATAACGAACCGATGAACCAAGAAGATAATGTGCAAGGCATAATGCGCACTTACGGAGGCCAAACACAGGCCATATGTTCCGCGGATGACTTTACGCGTTGGACAGCTATCAACGAGTGCACTAATTCATTGCTGCAGTACTTATGACTGCATGTGTTTCTTTGACGCCTCTTGCTAAATGTTTGGTACATATATCTTGTGGCAAGTCTAGTGAATAAAAAAAAGCACTCCCGTTGACATGTACAGAAAGCGAAACATTCTTGGTGCGAGTGGTGCATGAACCGTGCTTTTTGTATGTATATGAAGTGTGGTTTTCGAGGTATAAATATTAGTATTGAGAACCATCATGTTATGCTAAGGTATAATTGTATTTTCAGTGAAATTATAGACGAACTGGATAATATATACACATTGTGACATGCTGCATATATATATATATATATATATATATATATATATATATATATATATATATATATATATATATATATATATATATATATATATATATATGTTTTAATATAAAGTGATGATCCACAGTGTCGTGTTGCACATGTGGTGTTTCTGATGTGTCGGTTTCTTCCATTGCAACTGCCGATCAAAATGCGCCCAGTGTCTCAACGCACTGGCCTGGCCGCGAGCAAATATGTTTTATGCCGCTAGTCGACGCACGTGTCCGTGGCGTAACGGTTTCAGTGTCAGGCTTGTGTGCTAGAGTCACTGTTTTCGAATTCTGCCGTGCGACAACCTTATTAATATTCATTTACTTCTGTATAGCGCGATACATTGCAGAAAATGACGAGTTTGCAAAGTCACACAGCCGTTTGAAGTCAGAAGAACGAAATTTAGGCAAATCCATGCACTTACCACAATTCTCATGCTGGATGAATCGCCGATTTCAGCTCCAGCAGACACTGGCGCTGCAGTTTTTAAAGTAATTATTGCATCAAACTATGTTTTAAACAGTAAAATCGTAAATTAGTTCATTGACCAGCATATGACCAAAGTGAAAACCAATTAAATAAATTATTATATTGCTGTGAGAGACGCGGCTTAACATAAAGAAAGAAAATGTCATTATGTCATAACTGCAAGAATCCGCGGCTGGCGTTATTCAATGTGGTGGTGAAAAAAATATAGAAAAAAAAAACAAGAAAGTTCTAGTGCGCTATGTAGGGCACATGCAGCAGGAACCTCAGCGAAAATGAAACAACGTCGAAAAATCATCTTTCTTTATTTTACTGCAAACATCTGTTTTTCCGGCATAGGACTATAAGTGGAAAGCTGCAAATCAATGACAATTCGAATTCGGAACCTCATTTTCATCCATCTGAAACGTAAATGCAAGCAATGTGCGCGCCTAAAAAATTTATAAAGGAGATGACAGGGCGAGAATAAATGAAAGCTAAAGAACACGCCAGGACAAACTGTAAGACTTTATTACTTTGAGGGCCACATTTCTAGTTCAAACATGAAACTTCCTTTCTTTATTATTTTTTGCTGATTAGCACCCTATATTTTCCGCCCAATGCCACATTCTTTTTTTCTTTGATTTGAACGCAAGGAGCCCTTCGCCTTCCTTCAGGAATTTGAAGGGATCCAAACGCACACCTTCCAGAAGCGCTTGGATTTAAAGTGGACTGAAGTATCAACCAGTCAGCACTCAAAATAAGCACGAGACTTCAGAGTACTGGTGTAAGAAAAGCAGGGAAGAGATTGATACGACCAGACCCGTTACAAGCATAGGTATAGCGGTACAAGGTAGGTCGAGTAGGTTTGAGGAAAAGAAAAAGAAAAGGCAGAAAAAATAGATGTATACGAGAATGCTAGAAAGAAAAGCGTGCATAGCCTATCTGATTAACTCTATCAGGCTATGTGACTATTTCTCACCGCTCCGTTCCAAAGGGAATGCCAATGAGTCATCATCATCATCAAGAGGTAGGCGCTCCTTCAAAGGTGAAACTTTGCCGTCGTGCTTTTCAAGAGAGTGTTCCCTGGCTTTGCACTTCCGTCGCGTATACGATTTCTTTATCCAATAGAGTCGGGTGAGTCGACGTAGTCAATATCCTCGCAGGGGCAGAAAAAAAAACAATTGCAGGGCAGGAGCTAGTGCTGTCTCATATCTTGTTAAACACAAAAATAGTAAAAAAAAACGAAGAGGAAAAACACGAGAGGAACAGCTGAGCACTTCTAGATCGATAACAGAACAAATCTGCGCGCTGGAGTGCACGACACACTGTTTGTCACACCCCTTCGCAGCCGTTTCCAAGTATGTGTATCGAGCTTTCCTCTTGATTTTCATGTGAGCCCTACAGTGGCAACAATCAATAGTGGCTTTGACACTCGAAGCGCTTTCTTTCTATACTTTTGCTTTCTTCTTCCTTGTTCTTTTTTTTTCCAAGTTCCAGTGAGTACTTGGTCACGTCACACTTTAGCTCGAGTCTTATAGCGGGCGATGCTGGAATATTGTCGCGTGAGAACTGAATTAGAAGTACGCGGCACCAGGGAGACTTGCTTCCCTGCATGACGCTTCTTACTCTAACTCCTCAAACTTTTGTGCTGAAGCTTTGAAGAAAGAAAGGGAAGGGAGGGGGGAGGAGAATCAGAGAGCGGTTTTGTGGCTTTTGTGATGGAGTACGGGAGGAAGCAGAATGTCGGATGCGAGGGTTCGCGGAGCAAGTTCCTATGGGACAGCGAGTTGTGATCGTGGTGGTGGTGATGGTTGGGAGGGGGGAGGGTTGAAAGCTGTATGGGTGAGTTGGAGTTGAGAGAGAGAGAGAGATTCTTGTTGGAGGGAAGAAAAATTGGGGTAAAGTGCAGCGCAGTAACTGTCTCTCAGGTGAGGACACCTCAACCGCGCTGCACAATAGGGAAAGGGAATTGAAAGAAGGGTGAAAGAGACGCGGCGGTGGCTGCCCAAACAGTGCGCGAGGGCAAGTTGTTTACATTCGCTTATGAGGCGCGGTGACGCGCCTAGTCGTGGTGAAGCAGAGCTTCCTGCGCGGCGAGAGCCGCGTCGCACATCTGTCGGACGTTGCCGTCGATAGCTGGGCACTGAACGAGCAGGGCACGGAGTGCAGCCGCGAGAGCGGCTATGAGCGCGTCCCTGGGGTCGCTGCTCGGAGCGGTTTGTTTGCCGCGCAATGGCTCAGGGGCGGCCGTCTGCGTGTGGCGGCCACGAAGGACGTCACTGTAGGATCGACCCTGCGGCGAGCGAGCAGACGTCGGCGGAGCGGCTGTATGCGGCTCGCACGATGTAGTGCCGGCCAGCTCAAGCGCTTTTTTCCTCGAGAGGGGCCGCTCAGACGAAGACAACAACACGGCCGCCTTCCTCTCGCGCTGCCACTCGGGACAGCTCGGCTCTGTTGAAAGGTGTCGACCACCGCAATTTAGGCAGCGTGGCTTCTCAGCGGGGCAGTCTCCTGTAGGATGCGAGTCACCGCAGCGGAGGCAGCGGGCGTCGCGGAAACAAGTGGCGCCGGCATGGCCGAAGACGCCGCAGCGGTCGCACTGAAGTGGCCGGGGCAGACGGGCACGAACGGCGCGTAGCTGCTTGAAGAGTCGCACGTTCGGAGGCACGACGCTCCCGACGAAAGTGACGGTGACGCTTGTGCCACTCCGCGAGCACGACAGCACCGCGACGGGTGCCTCCAGGTTTTCGCTCACTGTGCGGGCGTCGAAAGAAGGGTCGACCCCATAGATGATGCCCACACAGGAGTTGCTGTGGAGTGCCTTCGAGCGCACTGCCACGTTACCAATGACGCACACCTCGAGAAGGGGCGCCGAGTCGGCACCGCGTGTCACGTCCACAGCCACCACGTTGCGACGGAAGTTGACACGCACACGCCTCACGCCCGGCACGGCGGATAGCTGAGCGGCGACACTGTCTCGCGAGAGAGCCAGGAACGTGGCTCTGCGCTCGATGGGCCGGTAGAGGATAGTGACGGCGGTATCGTGAGTAACGCCGCCGTCAACGGGTGGGGAATGCGCCTCAAAGTCGACGAACCGTCGGAATCGGCGTCGTCTTCTTGCGGCGTTTTTCGACTTTCCCGCTGCGGGCTGGCAGGCTTGCGAGTCCTTAGCGGTCGCGGGCGGCAGCGGAGACTTCCTGAGGAAGTGCTGCCCTGATCCTTCCGCAACTGGGGTAGGCGTTCTCGGCCGGCTGTGGTTGGAAGCCGGGCCGTCGGCGGCATCCTCGAGAGGCAACGTCGCAGTCGCGCACGGACTCTCGTCTGGTGCGGTGTTGAGCGGAGGCGACGAGCAGGCTTCCGTCGATGAAAGCAAGGGGCTCTCCGGGCGGATAGGACTTGTCGCGGGTGAGGCGGTCGCGTCCGTGCGGGAGGACGTAACGTCGGAGCCAATCATACTTGCGGTTGGCAAGTAGAAGGTGCCGGCACTCTCGTCGGTGTCGCCTGTCGACGGGCAGCTGGCACTGTCGTCGGTGGAAGCTGCCGAAGTGGGGGCCTCCGCGGTAGTATCCGTTGAAACGGACGGCGCAGCGTGGTGGTAGCTCGCAGAAGTTTTCAGCGCGTCAATAGGAAATGCGCGGAAGGGTGTATCCAGCGCAGATGGGGCGCGCATGGGTGGTGTCGCGCTCACTGGAGGAGGCGTGCATGACGCCGCGGAGCTCGCCGAGTCCGCCGAGAGCGTGCGTAGCGTGCGAGCTTTCAGCCCCCGCTTCCAACGTAAGGCGGGAGGCGATCTGCCGGGGCGTGACTGCCGGCCACGTGGGTGGAGCTGCTGGGCTCGTCTGGACGCCGGGCCATCGGTGCAGTCAGGAGATTGCTTCGTCGGCCTCTTCCTCTGCTGTTTCTTCGGAGGGTCGCCCATGAGATGGGGCCTCCGCCTGTCATGCGAGCCCTGAAAAGGGCTGCGCTCGTAAGCGCGGTCGAATGCGGAGACGTACGCGCGCAAGAAGTGGCGGGCGAGCCGTAGTCGTCGGAGCGAGGGGCGATGCGACCGCTCGCTTCGAAGGTCCGGGAGCGTCTCTGGAGTTGAGTCATGAGTCTCCCGGGGTGGCTGCCATTTAGGGAAAATGGAAGGAGAGGGCACCACCACTTCGACCATCAACGTATGCAGCTATTGCGCATTTTTCTTTTTTTTTTATTCGAAGTAACTTTTCTGCCACTCAACGTGTCAGCTAAAGTCTCGTGGCTTTCGTGCAAAGCATCCTATCTGTGGATCAGGGTGTGTGATTTGCTCTGAATCATGGAAGGTCATTGCAGCCTTAATGTTACGAGAGAGGAGGGAGAAAAACACTTGAGAACACGCTTGACTTTATTATAACGTGAGATTTATGCTGCTAGACGTCTGACTGTTATATTTTAAAGAGCTCAGCTGACACTTACGTTATCACGCGTGGTAATTTCATTTGCTTACTTACTTTTTCACTTGAAGAAAGGGGAGAAGTAGCGTTACCTTAACATCTTTGCTTACAGTGTCCACATTTGCAGATACTTGTTATAAAGCCAATTACCCGTGAGCATAAACTAGCGGGGCACTAAAATCACGCGCCTTTCTCTTTTGGCCTGGACCATGGTTTGCTCAGCTTGCAAAGGAGTATACGATATCTCGGCTCAGGTGGCCTTTAAAGAAAAGAACATGGCTGTGAGCACTTTCCCAAATCTTCCTGTTCGCTACCAGTACCCACGATTGTGGACACTTTTTCTAAAGCCAAATGCATCTCCGCGAAATGTTTACCCTGCCTACAAAGTAGGGCGGAATATGTTTTTTGCAGAGTTTGCCGTTAAATAAAGAAAATAGCTGCGTGCAGCTCACAAGGCGTCTTCACAACTTGGGTCCACACTTGTGGACACGGCTTCATGGCTTCAAAATGCCTTTCAAGTCCCCAATATCTTTTCTATGAGCACCTGCAAATGCGCTAAAAAATTTAAAAGCACTTACTCCTTGCCTATATTCCTTTCGGTAGGAAAGAGGTTAACAAAATATACTGTTCATAAGCTTGTAAGCAGCTTTCCTTCCAATGCTTCATGCTCAAAACATGGTAGCATATGTATTCTTAATCTGGCTGACATGAGCGCTGCTAGCCCTATTTTCTTTACGCAGTGTACATATGGAGTGCACGAAATTACTTGGCATGCGGTTAGTAACATTGGCCTAACAATTACCTGCCCTTCTAGTTATGACCATCATGGTCATATTTCGGGCTTCCAGCTAAACGCAAGAAAGACAACTTACGAGCGCTCAAAAAAAAGTTCTTGTTTTGAAATATATTCAAATGGCGCTATGTAACCGTGCTACAGGCCTCTTTGCTAAAGTTAACGCATGCTTGCCGATTAGGTGAAACGAATTCAGTACGACATAGAATATCATTATATCCCGGCGAATTGTGTTCGCTGTTGTCTCTTTAATTAACGGCGCTCGTAACTTGATCATCATGTTATTTACTGTACTACTGCAGCCAGTTTTAATAAAATGCCTTCAAGATGTAATCGCGAAGTATGAAATGCCGTTCCTCATCAGGTAGTAAGAGAATCTCCTTCATTTGATATTAGTCACAAGCAATGCGAACGAACGCAAGTTACGCAAACGGGGGTTGTGTTGTTTTGTTTCTACGCAATCAATATTCACTATTCGCGAGGTTTTGTTGACTAGTACAACAAGGCGTTGCTTGCATAAGAGCTACTGAGAAGTGGCTTCAAGGAAAGGAACTGCACAATTATTATTTTTTGCTGTTTTATTAGCACACAGGTGCTAATATCCCGTGCCAAGGGCTTGGCGGGCACTACGTGACCGGGTGCTATATGTATCCGTTCGTAGTAACCTCGGTTAGAGCCGTTTCTACAAGTAAAAGAAAAGTTGTGTCGCGTCGATAGCCTGACTGGTGTTTCAAAAAAACAAAAAAAAAACAATACGGTCAAGAAGTAATGGTAGGAGGGAGAAGGCAAGGACTGAGGAGAAAAAAAAAGTTATAACACGTCGACAGTGCAAAACACCGCAACACAAAACGAGTTTGTTTTGTTCTGAAGACTTTTTTATTCACAATGTAAAAATTACGCTCTTCGAAGAACTCAACAACCGCACAACTGTCCAGCGCTCTTCTTCATCGACATTTAAGAAGTTAAACACGTTGAGATGGGCGCAGATGAGTCGACAAAACACTGAGTGTGAATCAAGGAGAAGAAAGGGGGTTAACCGAGGGGCCCGAATTTCTTAGTGATATCATGAGAAGCCAGCTAACACTGATATCAAGGCCCTATGTTGTCCCTATGTTGTCCTTGGTATCAGTGTCTGTTGGCTTCTCGTGATATAAGTGTAAATCAAATCACTTATTGCAAAAATTGCACGAAAAAGCGACAAAGCATTCGTTTAATGGAAGAGTGGTAACAATACCTGTGGGCGTACAAGGTATAACTATTTCAATATGTTTTCATTCCAATCTCCTGACGTCAATTTGCGTAACCGCCGACGCAAGCATCGGCAGGTAACTTTCAGCGTTGTCGGAACAGGCCAATGGCACCCTCTGCTCCTTAACAGGAGGTCACTTTTGTTTACTTTAAAACGAATAGCATTGCCGGAATTGGCCGATGTTTCTAATCTAATTGTCTGGCCTGAGGCGAGGAGCATGCAAAAGAGGTGAGGGATTCCGTGAGGCCGGGATGCGTAGTGAAAGTAGATAACTGAATAAGGAGGGTGATGCCAGCGTATGCGATTGGCCCGTTTCTTCTTGCTTAGTTTTCGGTGTCTGGTAGAAAATCGCAGCGACGTACAACGGCAACGTAAAAATGCAGCGAAAACGCGTCCTCAGTGGTAAAAATTGGGCAGAGCGATGTTCTGTACGTGCTAAAAGGGCTTAACAGCTTATACTGCCTCGCAAAAAAATGTTTATTATACGCAAATAAATCCATTCACCCCGGCAGCACCAAGTAACCAGTGCTAGAGCGATCGACGGGCAGCCATCTTCTATTCATTTCGGAATGGGGCAGTCTCCGGCTATTCCGAGAAAAATTCAGCTTTGTTCGGCGTAATAATGAATTTTTACTGCGTACACTTCACTTTGACGCGGCGAGTTCTCGCGGTTCTTTAGTCTCGCGTAAAAGACAGGTGAAGTTGGAGCAGCCCGAAAACTTTTGACGGCTTGCGGAGACTTGACGGTGAAGAAGGCGTAGGATCGGAAAGAATAATTTTTTGTTTGTTCGGTCTAATCATGCATAATCAGAGTGTATACGACAGATCTGTTGAAGAGCATTGGCAGTTTTCCTGGCACCGGCTGACCGACAAGCGAAGGTGGAAGGGGTGGCCTGAAGAAAAATTTTGAAAAATCGTGGAGGGTGATTTCAGAAAGGAAATAGAAAAGTTTGGAATAGCTTTACATACTTTCGCCCCTGTATCCAAGTTATGGAAACGTGGATGGGTAACAGACACTTTCTGTGTAAGTGCAGCGATTGCTGGCTGATTTCGTAGGACTGGAATGCACTTCAGACAACATAAAACAAAGAAAGCAAATGTGTCAACAGTATGCAGAAATTAGTCTTGTTTCGTTTGTCACTTACTACAAACAAGCAGCAGCAACAACAACAAACACCGTGGAATGAAAACTCGAATAACCAGGTGCTGGAGTATCCCTCTACATGTACCACATTTATGACATACCCGTCTTGATTCAACACGCCGTGTTACTTCTGTAAAGTTTTGAATGCGGTAGCCAGATAACTAGTGTGGCCAGCCCGCGTAGCAACGCCGAATAACTTTCGCCGCACCATCTCCCTTCGCATTTAAGCGGTCAAAACATAAATATTTAAGGTGGTAGGCCAGATTCGAGACTTTCTATTTTTTGGACACGAATGATTTTTTGTTTTTTGATATTTTTCTGTATGCCCAAATATTCTGTAACATGTTGCAAAATGTTATCTTCCTATCGTCATTATTTTTGCAGTTACAGCGAGTTTTGCAACCCATACCCTTGTATTGCCAAAACGAAAATCAGTGCTATTTCTTTTATAAAAGTATTATTCAAAATAGTTCTTTTCCATTTATGTCGCCGAGTCGCCACACCAACCAACGGACACTCTAGTCAATCTTATGGGGTCTTCAGCTATGATACTAGTGCATTTTAGGCTTCTGTGTAGTTTTTCACATCTTTCGCATGGTTTGAAGGTTTGTTAAAATTTGTCCCAAAACAAAATTTCGCCCCACCTTGTGTCATGCAAGCTGTGATAAGCTTTTGTAAATGAAAATTTTGATGGTAAATTTTTCACACTCATTCCTAAGATAGACATGTGTGCCCCGAATTAGAAAAAAAAATTAATGCAATGTTTTTGCATTTACAGCTCACTTTGCAAATTTGGTTCAAATGCTATTTTTTTCCCTTACCTTCAATTTTTGAACATTACTTACTTAATATTCCACACAATGCACTTATACTGATTCATTGTATAGGTACAACACTTAGCTACATAAATGCGAAAGCTTTACTCAATTCAGCACTTCATTAGTTACTTATCACTGCTTGCGCGACTAGCAATCTTATGTATTTGCATGACTAAAATTACCTCCCAAAAATAATATGTACGATTTTCCACACTCTAAATAGTGGAATAAGTTAAATAAGACATGCTTATTCAAGAAAAAAATATGTTATTTATATCCCGGCTTCCAATTTAAAAGCAATTTCTTGTGTGTGTGTGGCCAGCCACTAGGTGAAGCCAGAAAGACAGAGAATGCCTCTCGTCTGAGCTCTGTTAAATGATGTGGCAGAAATGGCGCGTTTCCAATCACGAGGAGTGCACGAATGGTTCTTTTCAAGCAGTCGGGCGGCTAGGTCTTGACTACCTTTTTTTTTTTATTTATGTACTCACGGAGATAGCCGGAACCTCCTTCGTTGTTTCGAAGGTCGTGTGAAAAATAGAATCTTCCGCGTTTACGAATGCCCGAAAAAAAAAAAATAAACGGAAAAAGGAGAGATTGCGCAGTTTGTTTTTGTACGTTTCTGCTTGGATGAAAAATCTTCGTGCCCACAACTATTTTGTTCTTTTGCGGCGCTTCTCTCTTCTTACGTCATTGCACATCGACTTTCGCACGCTCATATTTCTCCCGAGGCAAGGGCCTCCATTCAAACCGCATTTCGTGCACAAGTCAGGATTTCTTGCCGGCAGAATTGTGAACATAAAGGAACGAAAACGAGCGGCAACTGCCTGCTGAAAGGTAACGAACGCCCACGTCTCTATGGTTGTAGAAGGATCAGTTTCTTCCTACCTTTTTCTGGGGACCTAAAGGAGCGGTGTTTTTGTGACAGGGCCAGGTAAGGCATGAAATAACATATCTGATTTTCGCCTCGTTTTTCCTAATTCTTAACTCTGCAAGCCAAAATAAACCCCTACGCAGTGAGGCTTAATATTTGTGGGCAAAGTTTTGGCACTCTTTCTTAACCTTTATAATCTTCCGCAATACACGGTTGCTAGCAGTGGATACCCGGCACATAATATCAATTCACTAAGGATGCAAGAATGGTCGGATGCTTGGTGAAAGCATTGAATTCAGCTATTAATTTTTTTTCTCATTCAAGTCAAATAAATGCGGTAACTATGCAAAAAAGTTGGCGTCTTTGAGACGTCTTGAAATAATCTGACAGGTACCGCGCTAAACATGCGAGACGATTGAAGCAAATGCTGGAGCTGGCAAATTCGGTTTCAGCTTTTGAAGCAGGGATTGAAGACCTAGTTATGTGAAAAAGGGTCAAACGAATAACAAGCACACGTACGGGCATAATGAATTTTAGCAGAGGGAGTAGTCCATTAACGTGACAAAGATGTAAAAACTGTAACGATAAGATAAAAAGGGAGAACGGTGGCCATATTCTCGTCGTGTTTTACGTGCTTACCTGGTGCTTTTTGTATAGGTTGCATGAGATCCGTTTCTATATCTGTTCAGGCCAAGTTGACACGGGCGACTTTTTGCTTCCATCTGACATCAGTTTCAACATGAATAGCTTTATTTGGCTGTTTCGCAAGTTTTCGTGGTGGTGAGTCTCCTGGGCTTTTCACTGCCAACACAGAGGTGCCAATAAAGAGGGCGCGGTTTCGCGCACAACCCAGTCGGGGGGACACCTTCCCTGCCTATGCCAACTGTTCTGGCTCATTTAGGCGTGCATGCTGTCGCACGGTAGCTTTTTTGGCGTCTGAACTGTGGTGGAGCGTTCGGTATCATGAGTCTTTCTCTTCTGTAGGCATCCCGGCTCCCTTGGGCGGTTGCGGGAGAGAAGGCCGACACTCGTGCTTCCATGCCGATGCTCGCGCAGCTGGAGACAACACACGTATGATGAATCGTCTTATCTGTATAGCCACCTGTACTACCACTATTGATGTGTGCTTGTTAATGTGCTGTTCTCTATGGAATTATGCAATAAAGAGTCTAACGCTATGAAATGTCATTTTTGCAATAAATACACGCGTTCGATAGCATCATTCTTCTAATGAAGCAAATAGCCTTAGAGAAGCGGTCGGGCGTTCGCTAAAAAACATTGTTGGTGTTTTCTGCGCATTGTTTTTTTTTTGTGGGATTAGGTTGTTCTTCTCGTTGTCCTTTGCTAATAATTTTGTCTTCATTACTGGCCGCTTTTCAGTTCTTGCTGTTAAGCCTAGCACACTTGTGGGCGTGCGCCAGCTATAGAATAAATCGTTCATCGCTGACTACAAAGGTGCAACGGAAGGCTAGCAAAACGGAAAGCCACGAAATCCGACAGAACCCATCTAACGACAAAAATCGACGTTAGTGTGATTGGCGTGCAAGCAATCCATCGACACACCGTATTGCAACCGCCGAAATGCGTCACGTATAAGTCTGCATGCCTCGGCGAAGTTACCCCATGCAGCGTGGGTGCATATATGTTCAAAAAAGATTTTTTGAATATATACTACGCGAGCCTGACTCTGCCTAGCACCACAGAAAGCTAACATAATTTTTTTGTCGTTGAAGAGCAGCACATACCCAATGCGCCATGTTGTTGTAAAGAGAGTTGTAAGAGGTGCATTGAACAGTAGTCCAAAGCCAATGGCCGAAGTTTACCACGAACAGGTTAGTCAAAGTGGGACATATACCCAGTGACCCAAGTTGGGGTGAAAAAGATTCATTGAGGAGCGGCACATAATAATACACGTTTACTTGAAACAGAACTTTGATGTGTAGGCGGTCATTTCGAATTCGTTTGGCGCAGGGGTGGTTGGTGTATGAAATTACGTAAAACAATTTAACTGATGTTGTTTATGTGCCCCACATACACAGTGGCGCAACCTCGGTTACCTAAGTTGGCCTCAAAGCGGTGCATTGAAGTGCGGCGCATACCTAGTGGCAAATACCCAGTGGCCTAACTCACCCTCAGGTTCATTTAACAGCGGCGTAGATCAACTGGCACATACCCAATGCCCCAAGTTGGCATCAAAGAGGTTCATCGAACAGGGGCACATACCCACCGCCGTTTATCCAGGGACCCAAGTTGGCAGTAGAACGGCTAGCGATATATAGACCCGCAGATATTCTCTGCAAAGTGCGTAAAGTACATTAAGAATACTAATCACAATAATAACGTGGCGAAGTAGCCCTGAGCACGACGACAACGTATAGCTTATAGATATCAAACTTTTGTTTGCTGAAAAGCGGTAGCTGCAACAAAATGGGCACGTGTGTCGGAAAAGAGTCTTTAGTAAATGTCATTTTCTTCTTGAAAATTTTGTAGCTGACTGAACCGTCTGCCAGCACAGGTCTCAAACGTGAGGAGGAAGTCGGATGTCGAAGTCGATAAGCCGCTTTGGCTCCGCAGCTCATGTTGCCATGCCCAGGACGTACGAACAAACATTTTATCATCACATGCATAACCCGATACAGAAAAAAAAATGACATTGCCCATCTTGAAAGCATCACGCGTAAGCGGGTAGTCAGTGAACTACCTGCTTTTAACACCGTTTCCGCGACTTCTTTCGATGTCGATTTCTGATCACACTTGTACCGGTGTAAACATTTCTCGGCTTCTTCTATAACAACGAAAATGTTTGAAAAGACACAATATAATTTCACGTTCACTAGAGCAGAACGTCGTTCCGATGCAGGCTCACGCTCAGTTAACACTCTGCCTTGCGATGCAGTCCTCTTTGATTATCTCGCTTCGTAAAGCAAGGAGCTTCTCTTTGAGTTATCGTAAATTCTTCCTTTCCTGATTTCATTGTTTTGTCGAGGCTGTTACTCATAGCAGGTTTTTTTTTTTCCATTGCCGCAACACCTAAGATTATCTCAGTCTCTCTGATATTGCGTTTCATGTTCTTTGGGGGCATGTTGCTTGCTATACCGGTCGCATAATTGCTGGTAAGCTTCCTATCTTGTCCTCCACAGTGAGTCAATGTATTTTTCCTGTACAAATACATACCTGCGCGCTCTCGGCCCATTTATTTTCTTTCATATTTCTCATTCGTTCTTCAGAATCAATTTTACTCTGAGCTTCCCTCACTTCAATACGTATACAGCCCATATCAGCCTGTATAGCTTCATTTGTAGTCTTCCCGTCTCACTGACCTTTGGTTGCCATTATGCCCTGAATATACCCCTTACTTCAAACAAACAACCACATTTCCAAATGTAAGTCCTCGAACCATTACACCTTTCCACATACCCCGGAGCACCTCGTACTAATTCCCGTTTGGGATCGTAGTTTCTTCCTGTGTTTTCATATTGCTATTGCCTTCGTTTATCCATACACTAAAGTATTCGCATTCTTTTACCTGAGGTATTTCCTGGCCCTGTATTGACACTGCTGTTCACTGTTTACATTGAATACCGTAAAATCTGATTTAATGCTACATTGTAGGCCTGAATTGTCACATTCCTGTCCACAGATATTAGCCTGTCATTGCCCATCACTTTGCCGCAAGCAACAGAATGTCGTTAGCATAAAACAAACCCGGAATCTTCTGCTCTGCCATTCTGGCGGCCTGTTTGCATGATAGATTAAACCCGTTATTGATTGCTTCTAGCACCCTTTCCATACTTGATTACTATGTACATCATAAATAGCAGGGCGATAAAGGGCACCCCTGTCTCAGTGCTTTCATGATATCGACTTTCTCCTCGTTCCTCATATCTTTTTGATTCAAGACAAACGGTATTTTCCAAGTAAATCTCCCTCAAAAGCTGTATATTGTCGTTGCTCACGCCTTCCCCTTCCAGAACATCCCATGAAATGTTGCGGTCCATGTTGTCACACTAATACGTGGTCATACGTGGTCTACGTTGTAATGTATAAAAAGCCAAATGTAATGGATTGAATTTTTTCTCTGGATATTTAAATACACTGAGTAAATACAGATAATTTATCATCCAGACGTCTACCGATAATGAAGAGGTTCTGAAGTTCCCCCAATATGCCATTATGTTCTGCTCATGCTTAAGGTTCCAACTTAATCGTCTGCATTGTTAACTTCTATGTTATCGATGTAATGGTTAACGACCTATATGAATGAATTCTGTTTTTCACCCTCACCTATATAAATTAAATTTCTACTACTTTCACGGCAGCTGTCTGGAATACGACTATCTTGTAAACTTTTTTCGACTGCTTTCACCAGAGCTGCCTTACTTTTTGCTCCTAGTTCATTAGACAGCCTAACGGGAACCACGTCTAACCCTGTGGTTGTGCGCTGTTAGGAATGGCCGGCCGGGGTGGCAAAGTGCCAGCTATTTCAGCCCGCTGCACGTGCTTCGACCGACCCGCGGTGGCGGCGCCCTTCAGAGAACGAGCGAGGACGACAACGCTAAGCGACCATGCGCCGCGTTTGGAGGATCGGTGACGACAGCAGGGCTGGCCACGTTTGGCGCCCCGTGCATTGTTGGTTAATTTGCCGGGTCGTCATGGTCTCTCTGCGGCAGGGGGAGCCGCCCTGGCAAAAGGGTGCTTTGGGCTACGGGGGCCCCAGGATTCGTCACAGTCTGCCGACACACGCGGCGACTAGAGGAAAAAGGCAGCTCTGGAATGTAGAGGCCCCGGCTGGGGTCAGGCGTGACCACTGACTGCGGGGACGACAGACAATAGATACCACGACGACTGCGCTGCATAGGTCGTCGGCCCTCGGAGAGAGCACCGAAACCTCTGCGGCATGTGTGTGTGTAAAACCCCTACCCGCTTTTCACAAAGGCGACCACGAGGGCTTTCTACGATGACGTCGAACGATGATGTCGAACGATGACGTCGAATGATGACGTCGAACGGAGTGGTTATAAGCGGCTGTTGTCGGCTGCTAGGGTCGTGCTCGTCGTCGTGCTCGAAATGTACTCGTGAGCTGTCTGCTCGTTTGCTGTATGCTTCGTCATGCGGGCTCCATTTAGGAGTTACACTAGACTGTGTAAATGTATCCGATGTTGAACTGTAAATACTGTAAATAAACCCTGCTCGCCTAGTCCTGTCGCCCCAAGTTCCTCCGATCGTCCTACAAGCCCGACTCCAAATCTTACAGGGCTTAGAAATTCTCTCTTCAGTTTTATTCCAGTGAAAATTTCTGCGCACCAGCTACTCTTTCATCTGGTTCTCGTTCATGTTCTTTTTTTTTTTCTCAGGAAGCACCTCGCCATTGCCTTGAATTGATTCGGTTGTTGTTCTTCGGCTGTAATTTATTGCAGCGTCACCTTCCATTTTTTTCATCTTTGTCAAGGATATGTTGTTGCATTATTCCAGAGTTTCTGCCTAACAAGTTAATGTGGCTATTGTAGGTGCAGCCGGCTTTTTCTTATGTATTTCTCACAGCCAACGCTCACTTTCACCTCTAATCTTAGCTTGAACCAGACTTTGAACAATAGTTTCTTTTTTCGGTATGTTCCTCATTTTCTGTCTAATTCATCCTGCTGCAACTGTGCCTTTTTTTGCCTGCCTATGCTCTGGTGATGCTTATTGTCATTTGTCGATCGCTTCCCCTATCTCCCTGCTCCACCACTTTTTCGGTTTCCTTTTTCTTTTCCAACAAGCATATTGCTTGGATTTCCCCATTTGTATGAGCCCCCAGCGCAGGGTAGCCAACCGGACTTGACTGGTTAACATCACTGCGTTCCTTTTATCTCTCTTTCTCTGTGTGTTCAGCGTTCAAATTTGTACTGGGCATTCTCTTGCTCCTTGCTCTCTTATCCTGCATTTCTGCCATTATATCTGCATGTCCCACTTTGAAAACGACACGTTTGTGGTCTCACAAGTTTCTATACCATTCCTCGTGAATGACCACTTCTCTCAACTTATCTATAATTCTTCCTGTCATCAGACAGTAATCAGTGGCCAATTGCCGATTTCCGATTTCCCACGTGATCTGGCTATCAAATTTAAATCATGTGTTCCCGATAACGATGTTACGATCTCGCAGAGATCTAGCAACCATCTAAATCCTGTATGTGGGCGTTCATGTCACATAACAGGATAATTTCGGCATCCTTCCAGAAACTGTTATCAGCCCTCATGCATTCCACAAACTCTTAATTATTCTCTTTTCAATATTTCCCGTCCATAAATACGTTACGCCCAGCCAAGTTTTCTTCACACTCAGCGTGCCTGATAACCAAAGATGCTGTTAGCACTTTGAATTTGGTATTTCCCAATTTTCTCCATGATGTATGAGTATTCCGCCTTCCCCTCCCTTTCTTTCCGATTTAGTTCTGTTGAACCCTTTCCAGACATAAGTGTAAATCATTCGTGGCTCTTCTAAGTCTCTAAGGTGCGTTTCTGCAACCGTATACACGCATATTGTTTCTCTATTTAACTGCTCCTCAATCTCTAACCACTTTACCTTTTTTTTTGCCACCCTGCGTTCTTATGTAGCCTATTGCACGGTGAGCTCTCTTCATTGTTCTTTACCTGGTTGTTCGTTATTGATGGTGATGGTATTCGGTGGTTCCACAGGGGGACCTCCTTCATTGCTACTTACCCTGTTTGCCGGTGCTCCGGCTCACGCAAGTCATCTACACCCTGCGCCAAACGCTGCGCTAGTCTTGCCCTTTTCCTGTTTAGTAAGTCATTTAAGCCGCCCGCTAATACTGGAAGGTTGGGTACTTGGGTATCCTCCGCGAGCTTTTTTAAGCTAGCCCATGAGATAGCTCAATGTCTCCTCCCCAAGCACCCCATCGCCACTTTTGGTCACCGTCCACCCTCACCACAATCACCCCTGAGCATCTAGTCAGATCTGAGTCACCGGCGAGTCAACAGCTCACTTTTCCTAGTTACTGCCATCGCAAGCGAAGCAGTAGGCCACGCGTAAGCACTGCTGATGCATATTGAAGCGGCACTTCGTAGGCGACGAGGCGTCACAAGCTAACCGGACGCGAAAAACAAACCATGTGCTCAAGCTGCGTCGTCACCTCTACAGAAGGCCTACACCGCCTACACCAGGCTACACCGCGTTTGAGCCTCCGCTGCGCTGAGGCTACCGAAGCGCTCACTCTCGGCGCTCGTTAGTGTCATGATGCAGTGCTTCGCTTCATCGATCGTAGATGGCGGCACCGTCCCTGTCAAGAGAGAGCATATTTTACGCGATCGCGCCGACGTCACATCCGTTAGAGGAAGTTGATGGCGCACCCCGGCATAAAACACTTTTGTGTTGTAACTGCCAGTACTCACTGTCATAATTATTCTTTCTTGAAACCGACTTGCTGGTAAATACATGACGGGAATGGTGAGGAGCGAGCGAAGAACAATCACTTTAAAAACTGCATCAGCCCCCTCCTCCCCTTCCTTCGTTCATGTAATCTCAAACAATGTTCAATTGAACGAATTGCGCGATTAAAAACAATTTTCATACCACCGTATAGGACGAAAAAGTAACACCACAACAATAAAATACATAACCGGCTGCATGATTGTGGTTCATGCTTCATTTAGGTATCAAGAAGCTTGCTAAATTTTGCAACCTTTCTACAATTTACTATTTTCGATTGATGTCGTATACATAAGATAAAAAATAAAAAATTTCATGCTTCTAATTTACACTGCTTCGTCATTTTCTCCGATTCGCGGTGAAACCAACTGCGACACGGGTAAGACAACGTCCCATTAGCTTTCAGATAAGCGGTGTTCTTCACACGAAAGTGTTTATGTAGCGTAGTATATTTGGCTAATGCCCCCCCCCCCCCCCTCCTACTTGTCTCTGACCCTAAAGCAAAATGAATGTTTATTTCTCTGTTTCACACTCAGCCATTCTACCTTTCTGTGTCTTAGCCTCGCTACCAATGTTTCTTTTCTCCTACCCGCGCTGCCTTAGAGAATGACCTCGTATATCAGTTTCCTTATAGGAAACACACCTGCATCCCATACCAAGGCAAGATTAGAGTACCTGCAAAGTGATTTTCTACATCGCTGTTTTACGAGTCACGTTCTCGAGCTGAGTATACCATAAGCCTCTACATGCGTCGTGGAGGCACCATACTGATCTTGAAGCTTCGAGTAAACAAGTATATATGCCAAAAAAACGACAAAAAAAGAAAAAGAAAGTGGGTGGTTTTTCTTGTCGGCATTCCATTTACGATACCGGGAGACGCTATTCTGGGTTCTCTCCTTCTTTCAGCAAACGCATGCCTCAGCTCGCGTTTCCGTTGGATGTCGGTAGCAAGGAACTTGGTTGGTGAGAGGGAGGAGCGCTTGGTAGGCCTAGCTGGAAGTACTCGTTTTATAAGGCTCTAGCTGCGCGCAAGCGAACGGGAGCTGCGTAGACTTGCGCCCATCCTATACACCGGCAAGGCAAATGGTCTGACGAGTCGTCGCTGAAGACCACGATTTTAGGGTAAATTAACCTGATACGGAGACTGAAGTTAGCAGCCTTTACGCGCTGTTTTGATATGTATAGTATTAGGTGCTCCACCTGACAGTTTCGTAACTATGGGACTACCGAATGTAATAACGTTAAAAAAATAAATTATGGGGTTTTACGTGCCAAAACCGCTTTCTGATTATGAGGCACACCGTAGTGGAGGACTCCGGAGATTTAGACCACCTGGGGTTCTTTAATACGCACTTAAATCTAAGTGCACGGGTGTTTCCGCATTTCGCCCCCATCGAAATGCGGCCACCGTGGCCGAGATTCGATCCCGCGACCTTGTGCTCAGCAGCCTAACACCATAGCCACTGAGCAACCACGGCGGGTGAATGTAATAACGCCACTAATGCTGTTATCATGTACGCAAGAAAATGTTAATAAAGTAGAACAGGAACTTTGCCACAAAATATGAATAAACCTCAACTTGAACAACGTAGTTGAGTTTACGCCTGACATTTTCCTTAACCCTGATCTTAGCAACTATGTTGACACTATATTCATAGATTTAGCTAAAACATTAGGCATTGAATTACATTCTAACCTCCTTATTAAACTTAACGCTGTACTAAATAATCCTCAACTAGTTCCCTGGATTTCAAGCTTTCGTTCACTTCACTCCCAGTTTGTCTCTTAAGTTGATGTGACATATGGAGTGCCCCAAGGCCACTGCTTTTTTTATTCTAGATAAATGATTTGCCTGTTAACACCTCTTCTAACATTGGTTTTTATGAATGTTATTGTGTTTTATATGAAGTGGTTAACTGTTCTAGTGATCATGACCGCCTCCAGGAGTCATTTCCTAGGTTTTACACTTGGTGCAACAAATGAGAAAGTAAGCATTAACTTTGATAAAACCGTCATTATGGCCCTCTGTAAAAAATCTTCAATTTTTCATGACGCTTCAATAACCGCGCTGTGGGTATATATTCAGAGGGTAGCTGAATATACTTATATGGGTGTCGTTTTCACGTGTAACATGTTATGGTCTAATCATATTGATTATATTTGTAACAGAGTAATAAAAAATTCAGCTACCTACGGCACACGCTACCCAACTCTCCAAAAGATACCAAGCTACTATTATACAAAGCGCTAATCCGTCAAGTTCACTACGCATCTGTCGTTTGGAGCTCTTATAAGAAGTGTGAGATTATGAGATTAAAAGGAAAGAAGCAATGCAGAAGAAAGCTGTAAGATTTATGTCACCGCTATGATTGTGACTTGTCACCCTCTTCAGCACTTCGTTCCTTGAATTTAACTTCGCTCTTCATGTCGCCGCATAGCGTCATTAGATTTCATGCACAGCGTCATTAATTCTTTCGTTAGACTTTAAAAAAAAACATCTATTCTGACCTCGCGTCAAAGTCACCGACGAGACACCACAACTTAAACTTGATGTCCTACTTTGCAAACACTAATATGTTTTAATCCAGCTTTTTCTCTCATTCCATAGAAGACTGGAATTCCTTACTTTGGTCCATTCGCTCATGCCAATTCTGAAGTTTTGTATCTGCCATCCAAGATGTATGGTCTTAGCTCGTCATTCCTATCTCTGCATGATATTTTGTTGTGTACAATTTTCCCTGGTGGTAATGGTGGTGGTGGTGGTGGGGGTGAGTTGCAGCAACAGGCGGGTTTAGCCTGGCTATCAAGGCCGGCAATTGCTCCACCCGAGCGTCTGTTATAAAATCACTGTGGTGTTTCATCACATGTCTATCAGACCAGTCTCTATTAAGAATCCGATAAGGATGCATGAAGATTCTTTGCGGGCTACAACTCGTCCTTCGGGGAGCACAAGGCGTTGTAGGCACGTATGTGGAAGGTCCTTTTGTTGCAGATTTTTCAGGAGAACATCCCTTTCGTATCGGAATTTCGGGCACGACCACAGAAAGTGTTTGATGTCTCTTGTCTCGTCGCATGTCCTACAGTTCAGAGAATTTATGCGTCCCGTCTTAAGTAACCATGATGCTGGTGTACTAGAAGATGCTGTCCTTATTGGACGTAAAAGGGAGGCTTCCTCTCGACGAATCTCTAGTTCACGCATGGCACATGTGGTGGAAACCAAGGTGACCCAAAGTGATTTCGAATGTCAGATTTCTTAACTTGATTGCTCTTTGGGCCCTTGACATTGGCAGGAGGACGGAACGCTGCATATGCGAGAGGCATCAGCTCTTTCATTGCGAGCACTTCCAATGTGGGAGGGAATCCACTGAAACTTTACTGTGATGCTGTGATACTGTGATGCTTTACTGTGATGGACGGCAGGTCACGGTAGAGTTCTTGCAACGCAGCCTTTGAGTCCGTAAGGAGGACACACATTTCGTGATGGCAATGTCTTCAGTTTCCCCTCTCTTAGCCCATCTTTGCTATAGCGTTTATTTCGCTGCCGTATTTACAAATAAAGGAATGAATAAAATTCCTGCATGCTAGTGGCTTTAAGAATGACCGCATTATTCGTCAGCACAATGCTATACTTGCGTAGATGTTATGGAACGCAAAATAAAATGGCAGTGGATATTTCACTCGGGGATGATTGGCGACTTTAATGCGAGTAGCATTCCATCTTATGGTGAGTGCGTTATTGCGGAGTATACTTATATTATGGCCGTTATGAAAAGCAGCACATACCGACTGACGCATACCATTAATCCCAAGTTGGCGTCAAAAGAGATTTATTGAGGAGCGGCAACTACCAAGTGGCACATACCCGGTGACTCAAGTTCGCACAAAACACGTTCATTAAAGAGCGGCCATACCCACGGCATAACATCCAATGACTCAAGTTGCTTCGAACTCGGTTCCCTCTGTTACAGCAGCCAAATTATCTGTCCAGGTTTGCACGAAGTACTGGGTGAAGTTGGTGCGTAAGAGGTTAGGCGCGGGGATAAATAGTGCGAACTGGGTGCCCTTCCCAAAGAATCCTCAATCGCTTTCAGAATGTGTTGGCTGAGCACAAGTGAACGGTTATATTAGTGGAGAAATAATTGACTTACGATGGAACCTATATTACGGTACCGTCTATAACGCGGTGGTCCGTTTCCTGGGCCCGAATTTGCTACTGAAATCCTTTTATGTGCGGTAACCTGACGCCCGGACTGTGGGATGCAATATGCGTAATTTGGTTATCGTATGACGAAAGTACCTTATAGTGCCGTAAAACGCTTTTCCACGAAGCAAATGATCCGCGATAATTTGGGCGCTGATCGCAGACGATGTAGAAGGCGACAGAATAGCTCGGCCGCACTTCGCAGACGCAGAGTACGTCCCCAGTTTGGCCATCATCATCGTCTCAGAACTAACGGGCCTAGAGAATCATCGCAGCAATGGTTCTTTGGAGGCGAATCGCTTTGCATCGTACAAAGCGTTAGGAACCGGAGTGCTTTTACGCGATGGAGACGTGATTAGAGTCGTTTCCACGCCCGTTCTTCATGACGTCATGTCACCAAATGACGTTCCGTAGTCCGCCCTATCCCCAGCTACGAAGTTTCTTCAGAATCGGTTGGATCACTCAGAGAACGCTGTATCGAGCACTTTCGTCGCGATTATCATCCTACTAAGTGGCCATCACAGCGCGGCGATTGTGACAAAACGGATTGGAGGGCTAGACGCAATCGTTTCTGAATTCACGAGAGGTCTGCGCTGCGCTCATTCTACGAGTGTCTCTTGCGTGTTCTATAAATAGGCAGTCCATACAAACAGTATCGCGAGGCAAGCTCGTGGCGTAGTGGCGCGAGGCACTACGCGAGGCACGTAGTGTGCCATTAATCCCTTCCCTCTCTCTCACACTTTCGAAAGCCGGCACTACTCTCTTCTGTACACAGGAAAACCCTACGAAGCAACAGCTAAGGCCAGTAATGATTTTTGTTATATTTTACCTCACAGTGCAGCCAGGATTGACTTTCGTGCTTCGTAGCGACATCATTTGCTCTGTATTTAAATAGGATGGTGGTACCTGGGTCTATTCGTTGCACTTGTGAGTTCCTTGGGGTCGACTAATCGGCTTTGTTATTAAAAAACGCATCATCACTTCAATTATAACCTTTCGGCAACCGAAGATACTCACTACCTTCAAGTCATTATATATACATATGTAAGTTGAGTGCTAGTTGGTACGCCACTGAAGATATTGCATGAGGAAACAGAACACAAAAAAGAAACAGACTCAGCAGCTTGCGATTGCACTGGAAATAGTAGCAATGATGTTTATGACGGCAACGCTTTTCTCAGTTTATTTGCCAGCAGGAGATTTTGAAACAGTCTGTGTTGTGCAGGGTGTCAGTTTCGTAACTTTGTATTCGAATGAAATAATAAAAAAATATATCTGCTTTTAAACACAGGAAACATTCGTTGCTTTTCTGCAATTCACTCTGAACACATATGTATATATTGTGGTGCCCATTATCTTGACGAAAAACGGGATATTATTTCTAAAGTTATTTCAAGACATACCTCTTTTTTGGTTTTACGTAAATCATGTAAATGTAGAACAAGGGCCACATTCTACGACAATTATTTTATCATCCTTCATTTTGTTTTCCCTTCGCCATTGGCTTGCACGTGACCGGTATCGGCCGCTCGTTAGGATGGGTGATGAGGAATGAATGGGAGTGGAAGAAAAGACTACATGCAAAAAAAGTTCCTAAACGTCCCATAAAGTTCTTTTTAAATTATCTTCTTCACTGTATCTGAAGCAGCAATGCTACATGCGTTTTAAAAAGGATGCGTTATTTCGTTACAGTTTGATGTCTGGCCCCGGACAAAGAGAAATTGTGCGAGTATTCGACATCACAATCAAAATAAGTGAATTTAGAAGCCACGTTCTTGATAACAATACTCGGCACAGTTTGTTGTAACTAGCCTGTATCAAGCATAAACGAGCAGAACAAATGAGCTGCTTACACATTTCTGCTTAAAACTGTTCTGCTTAAAAAACACGTTCTGAGGGGCCGTCTTTACTTACCCTCAGGCAGCGATATTACTTCCGTCTTTAGTTCGCTTTCCTTTCCAGGCGAATGGCTCATTCGGTTCATTCAGTGTTTGCTCATCAAAGGCACCTCTTGGCTTCCAACACAAAGAGAAGCAAGTCAGAATCCGTTTGCTTGGAGATTGAGGCCTGTGCCGGAGAGGTCTTGCCGAGGCGAAATTCAATTTCTTCCAGACAAGTAATTGAATGATCAATGATGCAAAGACCTTTTCCGCGCTTAATTAGGTCGTTCGCCTCAGCGACCCCTTTCTCGTTTGCGTCTCTTTCTTTCCAGTCGAGGCGAGGGTAGCGCAGCTCCCTGGTCGAACCCGCGAGGGGTCAGCCGCACATAGAATGCTGGATTCTATTAATTCGCTACATTGTTATTTGAGATGACGTCAGAATTGAAGAATTGTAGCTATTTTCTTGCATCAAGAGAGCTCCATTCGACAACCTTCTTTCCCTTACCTGGAGGCTTTGAACACGTGGGAACGAGAGAGCGTCACATATTTTAAAAGTTACGTCAGCTTAAACCAAAGCCTTAATGATGTACACACCAGTGCGCGAATGTGAGGTACACATTGCAGTTTTTAACATCTGGTGAGGGAGTCCTCCACGCACTAAAATGAATGGGAGCTCCTGAAGTACGGCTCAGGAGTCCGTCCACATTGCCTGAATGAATGACTGACTGTCTCACTGATTGTTTGATTGATTGATTCACTGATTGACTGCCTGATTGATTTATTGAATGTTTACTTGACTGATTCACTGAATGACTGACTGATTCATTAATTCATTGAGTTTAATATACCAAAGTAACCTATGGGCTATGGTGGGCGCAATAGCGAAGGGCTGAGAAAAAAAATGGATCTAACTGCACGAGTTTATTTACATTTAGAACCCGTAAAACGCGCCAGGTGTGGCTGGGAACCTAACTAGCCACCTCGCCTTCAGCAACAGAAGGCTATAGCCATTGAGTCACCGTGGTTGGTAGTCAGGCCACGGTGCCAGACATGAACGGCATCACCGAATACCTCGCTTTACCGCCCCACCAACCACAAAGAGCTATTTAAACCAGCGTCTACTTATTTTACTTTAACGCGAATTCCAATGGAAGAGTCGGAGTGCGTGACCGACTGCGCGAGTGAGCAAGGTAGCTGCAGCACAGAGCAACGCCTCTAAATCCGCACTTGGAATACAAACCCGGCTGCAAGAGTAATGAGGCGCTTGTGCGCGCCATGCCACCAGATATTCAGCTACCGAGCGTCTCTTGTTTACCGATAGAAGCGTGTAGAAGTAGCGTCTCTGTCGCCCCGCCCGCCGGCGGCGGCTTCTCCTTCATCCATCGTACAGCGAGCACGACACCACAGGGACGTAGAGACAGGCGATATCTCAAACGCCGACCAGCAATGGAAGATTTATATTCTAAAAGGCAGCTTGCAAGTAAATGTACAAACAGATCGTGTACAGAAAATAAATTTAAATGAACTTTTACAACTTGCTGACATTCGCTTTTAGGCTTTGCACATATGCCTTGGATGAAATTTTAAGCGTCAGCGGACGAGGGCAGAAGGGAGACGTTGACAATGCAATACGCATTGTGTTGTGAACGTCTCCCTTCGGTCCTCGTCCACTGGCGCTAGAGATGTTATCCAAGTTAGAATACCAACATGTCCAACCTACAGCAGTGCCACATACGGCTGTAGGCGTCTGTGAAGAGGACACTCCTGAAGATATCATGTAGAGGGACATTGAAGCTATGACGTACTAAAAGCCTAATGAAATGCATGAAGGGACGGGGCAAGCAGATTTGCCCATAGGTGAACGGGCGTCGAAGATAACGGGCCACATATGGTGAAGGCACCGCTGTGCACAGCGTCGAGTGCTGGGACTGGAGAGCTATATACAGGCTGTTAGATACGAACCCTTTTCCTGGCTTCACTCGAGTTCACCAGACCACATCGAATCGCTGTCGCGCCCAATTAAGGTGCGCCGAAGCGCGTCTAACAAGTTCCCGTAACCTGTCAAACAAGTTGGCGACCCCCACACGAGGCGACGCACGTGCAAACAAGTTGCCCCCCCCCCCCCGCCACCTCGTGCGCCGCATGTGGAGCTATTGTCCCACTGCTTGACTCTTCCAGAAAGTGCAACGGGAGCCTGGCACGGTTCCAGGTATAGCTGATCCTGGTCCAGAGCAAAGCTGCTTTGCAACTCTGAAAGCTCATTCGAAAACAACCCGTCTCCTCCAGCTGAGCGCTTTCAGACGGGGATGCAACACCAAGACAACGCCGGCTGTAAGTCACCCGAGAGAAAGCCACCATAAAGCCCTCGGAGCCACACCATGTGCCGATTGTGACGGCAGTTGCAGACAAGGAGGCAATACCGGTGGCAAGTCCTCCCTCGAACAGTGGAGCCCTTGCAGCGACACCGTTGGCCGAATGTGACGGCACTTGCACTGGCACCTACTATTGGAGGAAAATGACGACAGCTGAACGGGCTCGACGATTGGCCGAAAATGACGGGACCCCGAGAGACCGAAGGGTTTAAAAGCGAGAGATAGAGAGCAGAGAAAGCATTTCTTCATTCATTCATTTCTTTCGGGCGTCTTGCCACGGGCCGCAGCGTCCGATTTGCTGCCGGCCATCAATGACTTTATGACTGTTAATTGCTTCGTGCTTTTATTGTATATAATGTAACTAAACCTCCCGTTTTATCTCAACATCATCCTCAACGTCGACCAATTCCCGCACTCAACGGCAAGATCCAATAAGGCACTGCCGAACTCGTACGTTCATATGAAGCGAAACCGCCCTCTTCTCCTTGGCAAATAACTCGTATATAGAAACGCGCGGAGAGAGACGGCAGACTCTATAGTCGGAGCTATTCTTGCCGGTTGCTTGTCGCCATGGTTACGCTTCAGCCACTGTAGTTACGCTATGGTTATGTTAGTTGTAGCCTCTAGCAGACTGTAGCAACAATATTACTTTCCGCGACCCTCCTGGACTTAGATATAACGCAACCGACACAAGCAGTTGGCACGGCGGCCACATTCCGATGGGGGCGAAATGCGAAAACACCCGTGGTACTTAGATTTAAGTGCTCGTTAAAGAACCCCAGGTGGTCGAAATTTCCGGAGCCCTCCACTATGGCGTGCCTCATAATCAGAAAGTGGTTTTGGCACGTAAAACTCCATAATTTAACCAGCAGATGGCCTTCTGATATCATCAGTGATGAGCCGGGCCAGTCACGCCAATGGCGGTGGGCCTTGCTTGGTTCTCGTATGTAGTACTGTTCGGACCTCGTGGCCAGTACCTTGTATCATAGCCTCTGAGAATGCTATGCTAGTACTTAACAGTCCTATCTCCTTAAACCACTATATCTTTACAAATTGCGCGCAGCTGCTCTGCGAGTAGCAGTGAACGACGTCTTTGACGCAGCCGAGTCGGTCTCTTTTGGTGTCTTGGCAGGAAGGCAAAATATGATTTTGAAGGCATTCAAAAGCGCTAGCGGTGGCTTCAGCGTCGCGGTCACATTTATCCCTACGCTATTCCAACTTGAACTGCCTCCTTCAGAGGTGTCGCTCTCAAGCAGCGCGAGCAAAAGCGCATGACTCAATATAGCGGCGTCTACTTTGTCCGCCGATATTTGCGTAGAGGCCCAGAAGCATGCTAGGAAGAAACAAGAAATACATGAGCCGAGAGTTCCCGCGCGCTCCGCCGATTTTGGCAGATCAGTTCTGGTTGCTCCCCGGAATTATCTCGCCTCCGCGAGCGCAACTCAGTCTGTCATCGGAACACTCATCCGATGCGCCCGATCTACCATTGGAACAGTCTTGCTCCAAAATGAGCAGAAAACGTTGCTCCGGAAGTGCGTCGAGTCTGCTTATGGAAGTGGATATTTGCGATGCGCAATGTGTATTCAAGGTCCCAAATATTCAAGGCCTCGGCTAAGAGTAGAACAGGTGCCTTAGCTGTGCATCTAGTGGATTTCATAGTTATTCGATCCGTATGATTATTTGATTATAGTCGAATACAATAGTTCCAATTTTGGAGCTGCGCTGCATGGAAAAAAGAACCATGCATACAGTTACTGTGTATTGGTCGGATGAAGTATACCAGCCGTGAAGCTACATCGATTTCAGATTAGCAGTAACAAGATTGCTGTTCTACGTGATTTATTTTGGCATAATCATACAAAACTTACCGACTCTTTGCGAGCTCCTTCACAATCTAGCTTACTGAAAGGCCTTTCAATTGCACTTAATGTACTAATGCATGAGCGAAATTTTTAAATTTTCTTGTCTAATTATTTTTCTATCCATTCTCTGGCACAAGACGATTCTAGGTGTTAAATTCAATATTCTAAACTTGAATTTTTTGTGCAATATTATTTGCGTTTCTTAGAAAGTTGTAATATTTGCATGCAGCTAAATATATATTTGTCTGAAAGGTCCAGTGATCAGGATAAAGTTGTAGCATGTAGCATCGCGTTATTGTGTGAAATTTTCTCACTTTCTTTCTTCTATCATATTTTATTAAATTTCCCTTTCCCCAGCACGGGATAGCAAGCCGGTTCTTACACTGGCTAACCTCCCTCTTTCCTCCCCTTTTCTCTCTCTCTCTCTCTCTCTCTCTCTCTAGTTTTATAAAAAGAGTCAGGAAAGCTATTTGCCACTTGCATGGAAATTAACGTTTAGTGCAGAAAACGAAATAAACGAATAACGGGGAGACCTCAAAGAAAAAAAATTATTTTTATCTTGTTGGCGACTTTTGCAGTTCCGGAGGCAATTGGTGCTACATGTAGATACTTACGCAGGGAAAGCTCGCGTGATGAAGCCGCGCGAACGGCCACTTTCGTGACCAATTTCTTCGTCCAAAAGAGACACCGAAGATTAGGCAAGCGCAGGGAGGCGAACAAACTGTCTTTTTTCCCATTAGTACCAAGACACGGCGCCACGCTGCGTTATTCCTCGTTTACAATGGCGGAGCTTGTAGTGAGCCGATCCTCTATTTAGCCCTTTTGATGAACAAATAAAAAAAGCGAGAGAAAGACAGACAAACAAGTCGTTTCTTTGTTCGAACGGCGTAAATAGAGTAGCATGAAATAATTATAAGTGACTCTATTCTTCCAGTGTAAGCGCTTCAATCGATACGAAGGTGAAAATATTTTATTATCAAATCCTGCGCTGAAACGATATAGGACACCCTCTTCTTAACACACTTCGGTAGATGGCAGCTACAGAAATTCTAACCCCGCCCCCCAGCCATTCTCCCCTCTAAAAAAAAAGAAGGCTTAAGGGAGGTTCTATAGTCCGCGAAATACCAGTCAGCGAGGCAAGCTGTAACAATGGTAAGGCTTTGCTCGAATATGAAGATTAGGGAGAACAAGGTAGATAGATACACAGTAAAGCAGTGATACGGATTTAACACAATGAAAGGAGAAATAAACATGTTTTCTAACCTTAGATTTCAGTTCTCGCAAAATAATTTTGATTTAGCGGCTTTAGGGCTCGCATGAAAGGCAACACCTGCTGCGCCTCATTATTGCCTTATTGTCTAGCGCTCTACATCGCTAATTAACCGCTGTTCGTGCTTTGAGCCATGGAGCGCTGTAGCCTAGGATATTTGTTGCTAATACCGACGCTGGGCTTGAACACCTTCACGTCAGAACAGTTTGCCATGCACCTGCTTCATTGCCTAATAATATGACATTGGTCACGGTTTAACGGCTTCTGTTTTTAAACACCTACTGTCTCTTATGAAGTGAGTTTTGAATACAGAGTCCCATTTTCTTTCACTCAGTCACTCCTTAGGAAGGGCTCATAACTAAACACTGACGCCGGCGATCCCAGATGTTGAATTGGCGGCCACGAATTATCTTCATTACGCACAAAATTTGTCCACAATATCTATGCGTCAGCATTCCAAAAGGGGGGCACTTTTCTGCTGGTATAGTAACGACGGAATATAATAAAACTAGGACTGTTTTTTACATATTCTCTTTACTTCTGAAAGTGCCTAAAAGTAGTATAACTTGACACCCGTCTCGGAGGTCGCCTAAATCGCTGCAAGGGCAGATGTAGCTAACAGAACCGTATAACTGATCACGACTTACGACTAAAAACATACCATTCAGTTTTGACCGAGGTCTACCACGTGTCTGGTGCCAAAGCAACAAATTTCGTCAGTGGAATGAGCGCCTGCGGAAGGAGTATACCTCCCATGTGTCATCGTCATTTCCCGAGTCGTTCCTATGCGTCACTGTCCGAAAGAGATGGGGCAGGAAACGGGAGAGCGCCGAGAAAAGATGAAAAGGAAACTGCCAAGACCAAAGAGAGAGATGCAGAGAGGCAAGGATGTTAACCATGAAAGTAAACCGAAAGGAAAAGGGTATCATCACGCGAACGGCCGACCGGCCGGCCGGAACGGTATGTGTGACTAACGGGAAAAACTGGAGAAGGGAAAGAAAAAGCGTGAGTCTGTGCGGGAGCGGTGCTTTCCTTGGTGCGGGAATAGGGAGGATGGGTGGGGGAGGGGTTGGCCGTCAGCGAGTGAGTTTTGGGGAAAGGAGGCTTTCGATGGGCGTGCTACAACGATGGCAGGTGTAGCCTGGCCGTGCTTCCGTAACAAGGAATTACCAATGATAGTGGATACCGCCGGTCGCGGCACTCCACTTTGGACGGAGAGCGAGAGAGAGATAATGAGAGAAACAGGGCATGGGCTTGGAATAACGGTGCCCGTTTAGCTAAAGTCTTTAGCGTGATGCCATTCCCTGGCCTCATGATATAGTGCTGGCCGTGGCAGCAAGCGGAGGAAGGAACGATCGTGCCAGTCGAAGGAGCAGCGAAATGAGCATCTCGCCATCTTGCTTTCTCTCTCGGCATCTTCCGCGTTCCTCCTAAGCCCCGCTGTACACAACTGCGACCGTGGGGCGTTTCGATGCGATTGCACGAGCGTGCGCAGGTTTGTGTGGCGTTCATTGGCTGTGCTTGTTTCTTTCAGACTCGATTGCTTGTGCCTTTTCGTTTCTATGTTATTTTTCGTTTTGCACGCGGAACCGAATAACGTGCCCTCGTCGATCGATTGAGAGAGCAATCGACGCTGTCGTGAGGAACCAATATGCGCACGGCTTTCCGAACCGTGCGATTCCCAGTGTCGCTCGAGACGCCCAGACATCGAGTTTTCTGAAGTGCGTTTTAGGCGGCGCGAGGTTGTGGGCTCGTTCTGTTGCTTTTCTTTTTCGTTTTCCGTGTTTCTTTATTACGTGCGTCTACTTCTGAGTGCGACACCAGTCGCACCGGTACGTTTAAATTGGCTTTGCGAAGCTGTTCGCCGGTACAGCTACACTACGTGGGTAAACCCACCCAACTGCCACGTCAAACCTCATTCGAGAGTTTGACGTAGCACTTGCTGCTTCGATCTAGTTTGCATGAGATTAATTTTTTGCGAATATGCCTTCAATCTCACTGGAAGTAGGCTAAATGAAAGCTTCGTCGAAGTGACAGTAACTTTCGAAGTGTGTTGCACAAATGAAGGCGAAACTATAAGCTGGCACAATAATTCTGTATATTTTGTAAACTGAATTTGGTGTTTTAACATTAAGCTATAGCAGTGATAATGGAGATGATGTCGCTTAAAAAAATGATGACATGTACTATAATAGTCAGCGTGCGCTATTAGTAAATATTATTATGGTGAATTTGTCCGCCAGTACCGAGATATACAATCAACCCCCATTCATAAATGCCAAGATGCAACCTGTAAACGTGCAACACGTGCTCTGCTGCTTCATCTGTCCTCATGTTTTCTTCTGAACTAACCAAACAATCTCATTTCTCCCTCTTGAAAAATTTTCTCCTATGCCAGCGAGTTTGAACATTCTTCAAAGATGGTCGTCGCAAACTATATCTTTCTTATAGTAACTCCTCAGATTCATCTCAGCATATAATTTCGAGCTACCTGCCTCATATGACGGGTGCCGTTATTATAGTAGCCATCATTTCAGTGCCATACAGTGCTGGTTTGTATATGGGTAACAGGAGGCATCGACTTGGAGGATTTAGCGCTTTGTTCAAGACGCGCTGCTGTAGCCCAATGGCTATGGCGTTCCCCTGCTGACCCCAATGTGGTGGGTTAGTGCACGGCCGCGGCGGGCGCATCCTGATGAGGGCGGATCGAAAAAAAAGAAAAGCAGTTTCACCCGAAGGGCGTAGCACTCACAAGGATACCAAGGGTTAACGTTGCACTTGAACTCTTCAGTCGGTGTCATAACTACACGCAAGTGCGAATATAGGACCCTTTCACAGCGATCCCATGGGCTCCGCTACGTTTGATCACGTGGTGACGCGTCCATTCATTTCCTCAACTTTCTCCGTTGCCTCCGTGTTTACAACAGATGTGCATGGCGCTAATGCGGCTCAGCAAACCTATCTTCCGGCGGATATCGGAAATGGAGTCTGGGCAGACGACAGCAATATTTGGCCACATCTTTGGAGGACACGTAAGCGCTTTATGAGCTCATCACGCCTTTTCGAAACAGCGCGAGCCCCGTGTGCGGTGCTTGTACTAGAAGCGGGGCTGTAGAAGCGTATTCCAAGCTGTCCAAACTTTACCCTTATGAATTAAATCAGAAACAGTGGGTTTTGCTCTTCGTTGTTTAGTTGGCAAACTATTTGAAGCAATAGCTTCTCATATTTCTGATTCAGTAACTCTACTCTATGCGGTCACTATCGGGTTTTATATTTTCTGCATAATCTCTCGTGGGTGTGATCACTTGCAGTATATTTTTTCTTGCTGCGCACAATTAAGGCTCGGAACGTAGATATTTTGTACTTGGTAATGGCACTTGGTAACACTCGCTTTGAAATTGTTGTTATTTGCAAGGGATCCAGGTGTTTTATTACACGTCTTTGAATATGAGCTTTTTTGTTAATACGGTAAGTGTGCGGTGAAGAGCACTTGCAAGAAAGCCGTCGCAGGGTGATGGACGCTTTAAAAACTAATTTGTTCAGAGCCCCTTAACGCTAACCACTCTGCTTCTCGTGAAGCAGGTAAGCAAAAAAATCCGAGGACACCTAAGCACGTCGTACGAGTGATGAATGCGAAAGTATTATTGTCTGCTTGAACTCCACTGAGTGGTCCTTCAAGTTAAAAACTCCTCACGGGCGAGCGAGTGCCTTGAGACGCTTCGCGCGTTTTCACTTGGCCTTACCGAGGCGCAGTCAGAACGCAGGCGAGAGCGTGTGCGGACAAGGAACGCGCAGATAACACAGGCACACAGGCTTCCAGGAGCGAGAGCGAAGGTGACGTGGCGTCGCGGCAATACCCTCTCCGCTCACGCAACACCTGGCGCGCTATCGCTACCGAGGGAGCGCCCTTTCTTCCACTCTGCTCGATCGTGGCGAGCTTGTGAGGTGGTGTCGAGGTCGATGGGAACTTACCTGCCGTTTCGCTACGACAGACGCGGGCTGTTTCGCTCAATGGGCCATTTGACGCCTTCGCATCAAAAGTACAGATAACGCTTCTTCAGCTTTTATTATTGGAAATGTACAGGAAGACCTCACAGACCAGTGCATGTTCCTGCCCGAACGAAAGTTCTGCAAACTGTCACTGACGTCTGCTGATATTTGGGAGGAGCGGTTTCTTGAGCGCTCTTGCCAATCCCACGCTGTTTCACAGGGGGAGCAGTTGGCGGTGCCATGGCTATGCAGCGTCCTTCAGAATAAAGTAAAAACCAACAAGTTACCGAAGTGGGCTCTCTCCGGGTTATTGAGAAGAGGATGTCGTCGCTCTTAGCCATCCTGAGGTGCGCTTCCGTCGACTCACTTTTTAATCAAGGTCGGCAAAAAAGAAAAGGAGGATCCAGTTCTGTTTGCCAGACATACGTATACATGCTGTTGCTGATGGCCATAGTGGTCCGGCGTGTGGTCGCTGAAATAGCAGTAGCGTCCACCTGCCCTAGGTGAAAAGTGACTTTAATTTTAGAAAATGAAGCGACGAACTTATATCTATGACAGTAAATACAGAAAAGGCCATGAGCGAAAGATTGTATTAGATGGGGATGGCAAGGAAGCAGGTTGATGGTTTTATAATTAGGACAATCTGCAGAAGGATGATGAATTTTTAAGTGCAATTGCTGTCTACAAGATACCACCCTGGCAGAAGAGAGACGACAGATTAGTGTCTACAGTGAAATGGTTTTTACCTAAGTCTACCTCCAGGGCACAGAGATCATTGTGCTCCGCAAATAACTTGTATAGGTGAGAGCTTTGATGTTTCTTCGAATACATCAAAATACGGACAAACTTACAGACATCAGCATTTAGTGTTTCTCTGGAAACAACACCTCCATGTCCTCAGTTCTCGCTCTGACAAAGCGTATAAATTGTGAAATATATTTTCTTATAAATTTGTGAAAACGCAGAGAGCCAGCGAATTTACTCAGTACATTGGCTAACAATGTTTGTCTTTTAAACTAATGCCGTCGTTACGTATAAAACAAACATAAAAGTAGAATTTATTCTCAAGATATTTACCTGAAATCAGACACGATGCACAAGTAGACGCTTGCTCAATATTCTTCTTTGTACCGCGCGCGCAGTCCGGTCGGTCGGTCGGTCGGTCGGTCGGTCGGTCGGTCGGTCGGTCGGTCGGTCGGTCGGTCGGTCGGTCGGTCGGTCGGTCGGTCGGTCGGTCGGTCGGTCGGTCGGTCGGTCGGTCGGTCGGTCGGTCGGTCGGTCGGTCGGTCGGTCGGTCGGTCGGTCGGTCGGTCGGTCGGTCGGTCGGTCGGTCGGTCGGTCGGTCGGTCGGTCGGTCGGTCGGTCGGTCGGTCGGTCGGTCGGTCGGTCGGTCGGTCGGTCGGTCGGTCGGTCGGTCGGTCGGTCGGTCGGTCGGTCGGTCGGTCGGTCGGTCGGTCGGTCGGTCGGTCGGTCGGTCGGTCGGTCGGTCGGTCGGTCGGTCGGTCGGTCGGTCGGTCGGTCGGTCGGTCGGTCGGTCGGTCGGTCGGTCGGTCGGTCGGTCGGTCGGTCGGTCGGTCGGTCGGTCGGTCGGTCGGTCGGTCGGTCGGTCGGTCGGTCGGTCGGTCGGTCGGTCGGTCGGTCGGTCGGTCGGTCGGTCGGTCGGTCGGTCGGTCGGTCGGTCGGTCGGTCGGTCGGTCGGTCGGTCGGTCGGTCGGTCGGTCGGTCGGTCGGTCGGTCGGTCGGTCGGTCGGTCGGTCGGTCGGTCGGTCGGTCGGTCGGTCGGTCGGTCGGTCGGTCGGTCGGTCGGTCGGTCGGTCGGTCGGTCGGTCGGTCGGTCGGTCGGTCGGTCGGTCGGTCGGTCGGTCGGTCGGTCGGTCGGTCGGTCGGTCGGTCGGTCGGTCGGTCGGTCGGTCGGTCGGTCGGTCGGTCGGTCGGTCGGTCGGTCGGTCGGTCGGTCGGTCGGTCGGTCGGTCGGTCGGTCGGTCGGTCGGTCGGTCGGTCGGTCGGTCGGTCGGTCGGTCGGTCGGTCGGTCGGTCGGTCGGTCGGTCGGTCGGTCGGTCGGTCGGTCGGTCGGTCGGTCGGTCGGTCGGTCGGTCGGTCGGTCGGTCGGTCGGTCGGTCGGTCGGTCGGTCGGTCGGTCGGTCGGTCGGTCGGTCGGTCGGTCGGTCGGTCGGTCGGTCGGTCGGTCGGTCGGTCGGTCGGTCGGTCGGTCGGTCGGTCGGTCGGTCGGTCGGTCGGTCGGTCGGTCGGTCGGTCACATGCACGCATGCGCGCTCTCACACATCACGTGCGCACACACGCACGCTCTCACACGCATACACACACTCTCTCTGTAGTTTTTACGCACGCACTAGGCGGTAGGACCATGTATGTACATCGGTAAGGTAAATGACTGTTCTTCAAGCCATGCGAAATTGAAACCGAACATCAATAAAGACAACCTATGAAGGAATTAATTAATTAATTATTAAATCAACAAATCGATGCGCCGCGGAAAGGTGCAAACTATCAGTACTGAATTATGTATCTGTCACATTTATGTGGGATGCATCATAGACATATATTGCATAGACATAACAGTTGGATACCACATGGTATATACCACCCGCTCTTTAGCCAATCCCTCGTTGTGGGTACGCGCCATTGTATGGAAATCATTATCCCTATTGTCGACATGCGGACACGCTTCTTGGTCCCGTTGTTGGTATTTGGCATAGTTTGGAAATAATCATCACAACACGCAGACACACCTCTTCGCCAATACCCCCTTTAGGGTATGTGGCATAGTAGGAAATCATGATCATCTTAATCATCTGCGCTGGCGTTCTAAGTTTCGAATCCCGCCGGTGAACGCTCTTCTTTTTCATTTTTAAGTGCGGTTGAATCTACTCCACCTTACACCAATATTTGAGGCAGAGTTATTGGCTACCATTCTAGCTCTACAAAAACTTCCTTCATGCATTTATTCAGCCGCAATTATAACTTACTCCTTATCCATTTATCTTGTTCTATTAGTGCCAAATTCATCTACTATTCTCCGATAATTTTAGTTATCTATCCCCGAACATTTACGCCTCAACCGTTTGGTATGAGTACGAGGACACGTGGGAGTCACTTTAAACGAGTCAGCAGATGCACTAGTGGCGGCATCTCTTAAAAGCCCGGTACTAAGGATCGTAAAACATTCGGCATACATCACGGCTGCAGGGTTTAAAAATGTTTTGTTCAAGAAGAACACGATAAATCATGTGTATTAAATAACACTGATTTCCAGTACCTTAGATTCTCTTGGCACAACGGATGATGTTCTACAAGAAATTTTGAAGTTTCATTCACGAGAATGCCAATGCTTAATTTTTATTCCCACGGGTCTCGTTAGGCACGTTCCCCTCAATGCTTTTATTGTAACGAACCTGAAACTATGGGACATTTATTTATAGAGTGTCGTAGGTTCGACGTCCAAAGAAAACGATTTCTAGGAGGTCCCTTGCACCAACTTGGATTGGTCATTACGTTTGCTGTGACGCTGTCTCTTGAGGCGTCGGCACTAGGACACTGCCATAGGAACGTATGCGATTCCATATTTAATTCTGTAATTGAAACAAAGAGGCTGCCATATTAATTTTATCGTTTCGTTTTCGTCGAAATTAACAAAAGAATATTAACGTCAAATATTAAAATAATATAACCTCAAAATTCATATTAACGATTAGTAATTATTTAATAGCATTCTTACATTACAAAATTCCATTTCAGTATTCTTCCCTTTTTACCTACTGCCGCACAATTCATGGCCGATTCCTCGTAGTCGGTTGAGCCATATCTGTAAGCACCAAACCAAATGAACGAGAAACCGACCGACCCAGGCGAGACCATGGGATGTCAGACATAGAAAGCTTCGTTTTAAAGCTTCCGCTTCCTCAGTACGGTTCACGACGGTGGCTAAGAGACGCGTAGGTCACTGAAATCTGCAGCGCGTGTTTCTGTAATGCGCCATTTTGCCTTGCTGGCTCATGAAAGCTTCACGTACACCAATTTTCACAGTGCATGGGATCCGCATATTTGTTTTTCTATGGTTAAGCAGCCAAAATTCAAAATTGGGCCTTGTACCCTATAGCCATGCATAGGGTACACATTCTACACAGACATAAGTTGCACCACGGAGCAAAAGAAGCTTTAACTTTTGTTACTGCACAAGTAAGCATTACCTGCAAGCCTAATTATAAATCTACCGCTTTTGCTCACAAGCCATCGCAGTGGAGGGCGACGAGGGCACTGTTGAAGTTTTTAAAGGCAACAGAATTAGACAAGCGGCTATAGCCTGAACAGATGTTTATAGTGCTGCAAGTGCTACTGTGCTGTGCGGTGACAGTATGTGGCGACAGTGACCGACCGTGATTGTATATCTTTGCTCCTTTCTTTCTTTATCTCTACTTTGTTATTACTTTGCCTATCATCTTCCCCTCTGGGTAACCGCCCCGCATTTCCCCTTTCCTTTCTCTCTCTCTCTCTCTCTACCGCTGTTGCTGAAGGAAAATCAATGGCTTTTATAGAAACATACCTTTTACTATTTCGTTAACAAAGGAGCACAGCGACTACACGTAGAATGCCTCTTTGTGAAATACGTATAGTTTTTAAAAATATAATCCATAAAACTCAAGTAAGTTAGTATTCCAAAGCAGGAATACTTGTCGCGCACAGAACTTGGATAGTTGTAGAAAGAGCACGAAAAAGAATTACGGTAAGTAAACGAGATCGCACCATATTATCAATTCGTGTAATGAACGCCCTTCTGTACTTGTATAGGTGAATACAACTGCTTTCGCTGCAGATTTGGAATTTAATCCCGGACATTCTTGCAGATTAACCATGGGGATCACTACAGATAAATGTGGTCTTATATGAACACTTAATTGCAGTACCAGAATTGTCGTACGCTGTCCTTGTGAGAGCGAAACTCTGCCTAGCTTCCCGTGTCTGGCGTGGCTACTCATTGCAGCCGGGTCAGTGGATATCTCGTCATGTATATCTTTGGCCATGTACACGAAAGTTAACTGTATGTGTGCCGAATGCAAATACTAGTGAAACGGCTTAAATGAGGCTGTTATGCTGAGCGACAAAGCAGTGCAAGTAAGCGCCCCTGCGTTGTGCGTAATAAAGACATAGTAAGAATGTCATGTCATGAATTCCTATAAAACCCTTAACGCAGAATGCTGGCTTAGAGGTGACTCTAAATACGGCCTTGTTTCGCCGTAAGGAGAACAGAAGGCACCGCCATTTTTTTTTTACTCAGGCATACCTTTTTCTTCCCACATAGACTGCAGATGACGAGTAGTGGTGACTATTCAAGACAGAACATGCGACTACGACATCTAATCAGGGTAGCACACAAAATGTACTGCGAAAGGACACCACTGCGTGAAATCTGAGCGCCACCTACAAAGCGATTTCACCGAAAGAGTAATCTATACTTGGCTCACTTATTTACAGAACACTCGGCACAATATCATAAAAGTGCCTTGATCGTTTGGGACGCCACTGTAGCTTACAGGCCGCTGGCTGAGGCACCGATGGACGTCGTTTATATATCCGCACCAATGGCGGTGATGGATTGCTTTGCATTATCCTGGGAGGAACTTTTAGGCTCTACAAGGGAGCACTCCTTCAAGGTGCTCCCTTGGAAGAAGAGCCATTCCCTAAGGCACTGCAGAGCCATTTCCTGTTTCAGGGGAGAGACCAATCGCTCAACATGTCTCCAGAGCTCACAACGAATACCTTTTAAGGCTCTGAGCGTGGGTATAAAGATGCAGTAAGTAAGCCCGTCCCACGGGTCTATTGAACTCGGCGTTTACGAAGTTTTCTTGTGCGTCTAGAGCTTCCGGATTGCTGTATCGGTGCCCTCACGCCTTCCTGAAAATTTATAATGTGAGATAGAGTAAACGAAAGCAAGAGGAAGAAAGGCAGGGAGGCCAACCAGACAAGACTTTGCTTTAATACCCTACTTTGCTACCCTATTTTGCTGATGAGGGAAAAGAAGAAAAACAACGAAAAGATGAAGAAAGGGCGCGCTGTGCACTCTCACGAGCTACAACCATAGGTTGTAATTAATAATTAAATTATTCATTGTTTATTTATTTTATTTTCTTATTTATTTTAATATTTTGGGACTCACAATACATGTACTAGTAATCTCAGGGATGTGGCTAAAGGCAATAGTTCGGTCGACTGGGTCGCAACATCGTAAGCAAGTTCCCACACTGAGCGGACATGAGAAGCTGATAATGAAATCTGCATCTCAAGTGGCCAACGAAAAATCCTTCTATGCAGTAATGTAGGGACAAAAAAAAACTAAGAGTGTTTCTCCCGAAGGGCGTAGCATTGGAAGGGATAGCAAGTCTTAGCGTTGCACTTGAACTCGAACGGTATTGTAATTATACGCCGCGGTTGTGACATGTTGGCGCGATGCAGCACGCTAGGCAACTCCTGCTGGCTGTAGAAGGAACAGCGCCCTCGCAGCTAGCAGGCGTCTCACAACGCTGGCGCGATGCGGATGCGATGCGTTGCACCACGATGGCGCACGAGATGAAACCGACGGAAATCCGATGGCGTTGTAGGGCTCATTCCCATAGGCAACTCGTAGAGGTGGCGCGAATAAGCTTGCTTGTTTGGTTGCATTATTACAATGCGGTCGTGCTGCGGTGAAAATAGAGAAAGTGTTTCACTTGGGGGATGCCGAGCCCTCTATATATACATGACATACAACAAAGATTACATCAGGAATAGAACAAGGATGCAACAGAACTGATTAAAATTCTAAGAACAGCTTCACGTTTTAGAACAGTGTAATGCAAAATGAACAATTTTACAGTAAAACACAGAAGATCTAGCAGAAATACACAGTAGCGTCAAAAAAAAGAAAAAAAAAGAAGTGTGCTCGAATACCAAGTAAGTTTGTCGCAATACTACCGGTCTTATAAATTGTCGCAAATGGTCGTTTCGGTCAAAAAGCAAGTGTTTTGGGTAAGCCGGTCGCTGCTCGATCGTCGTGGTGAATGAGCCCTTAGTCAGCGCCAATTAAAATATTAGATAACGTTGGCTTCATGTTTAGTGCCCAGACCATAGCATGCACACAGCAGCTTTGCAGGAAAGCTATACTTGTGGAAGACTTTCTGTGGTAAAAGAAGGGTAGGCTACGTGGGCGGAGCTTCTGCAGATCTGCTCCCGCGCCAAGTAGTCCGGCGGCGTTTGGCAGCGCTTTTGGTTTCTCGGAACAGATACTGAATCAGCGTAACTTCCCCAAGCGAAGGTTTCGCATTTGCTCGAAGGGAGAAGAGAAAACCAGAAAAGTTAGCAAACTTCATCACTCCCCCGTGTGTTTCGTCTTATGTTGCTGTTGTAAATACGTGTTTGTTTTCTCTTTCTCAACGTGGTTGAAACCATGTTTTCTTTTTCTCTTTTTTTAGTAGCTCTCTGACCTCAGTGCGCTTTGTTTTCGTATATGGCCACAAGATCGGCCAGAGTCACCGTATGGAGAGCAATGGCTGAACCACGGATAGTGTAAATTGCACCACACGTCGTCTGCTACGCCCTACGTGTTTACATAAGCGCGTACGGCGTGCATATCTTTACAAGACCAATTCTTCCGGGGTTGTTGGACGGCAGCAAAAGATGGTCTGCATTTTTTGACGATGTACAGAAGCATTTAGCCGTGCTTGCGCTGTTGTCTTACCGCTGTAGTACAATCAGTGACTTTTAGCAACGAGAAAGGTGAAAACTCGATAACTCTTGTCATACAGTATACTACGGCATCTCTCAAAGCTGCGTCTCTCATAGGACTACGACCAACGATTGCTTGCGGACTTTATCGACTTAGCGCTAAAGAACGCAGCAAGCGACGCCCTGGACTGATGATATCGATGCGTATTTTTTATCGCTGAATTATCTCTTTCATAGCTCTAGCCTGGCTTTAGGACGTTAAGCGCCATGAATCTATTTTTTAAATCCGAATTAGGAGTATAAAAGGTAAAACAAGTACATGAGTGTGGGGTGGCGATACCAGTCACGCGGCAGAGGTAGGCAGAGGATGAGAGCTTAGAAGAGTATGTATGTATGTATGTATGTATGTATGTATGTATGTATGTATGTATGTATGTATGTATGTATGTATGTATGTATGTATGTATGTATGTATGTATGTATGTATGTATGTATGTATGTATGTATGTATGTATGTATATGGTGAAATTGGCGGTGGTCTGCTCCGGACCACCATCAGTAGTACTTCAGTCATCGCAGAGGCACTAAGTGTGTCGAGTGTACCACTTAACAAACAATACTTTGCAATGTGGCAAACGTGCTTTAAATCATGGATTCGGGACGTCAAAAAAGTAGTTGGCAAGACTAACAGATTTCTCTCGTATTTAACTTTAAATTAACGCTGATATTTCCTATTTCTATATCTAAAGCCCTTCTCCGCTTCTTCTCACGTAGCATGGGAGCAGTTCTGGCGCGGTAAATTACGCGTATTTTGGCGCACCGAGGTCCAACTCACAAGCTGATCTTGATCACAAGCTGAAAATAGAAGGCGCTGGGAAGCAGGGTGAGCGAACCTGGCAAGGCTGCAGTAGTTTATGTGCTTCCAAAATTATTTTCGTAAATATTTTTCTTGTTTTCCTTACTATACAGCAACAAACAATGTCTTTTGCTTTTTAGTTGCCACTGTTGTTTGCTGCCTTTTTTAACCGCGTCTTGTTCCAGAATTTGGGAATGTCAGTGCTGGTTTACCTCACTGTCCTCGGAAAAACTAAAATGGTAACTTCTGCCACCTGTCTTGTAGTTAGTGACGAAACAGCCCATGGACACAGAAAAAGAGCCTCTGTGCGTACCCCTTCTTTCTGTATGTCCATAATTAGTTTACGCAACGTTTTAACCAGCCCAAAGCATTTCTTTTTTTTTCGCAAGATATGGGCAGTGTGTCGGCCTCGAGGCTACTAGAGATAACGGATACTATACGACTTTAACGGCTACACATATTAGAAAATCCTTGAGGAGCGAGAGGAGGCTTTTATTTAATGCATATTTATTTCGTTGTTTCCGCTGCAACAATGACCGGGCTTCCCATGACTCAATGAATGCACGGTGCTTCAGATATTCGCTGAAAACTCGCTCGTTCTCCAAACTTCTTAGCTCCAAAATGACGGTATACTGATTGCACACAAGGCTGCGCCGTAGGCAAGACAATGCGGCATACTCCACCAGGCGCACACATGCACATCCACATCATGCAAAGTGACACACGTGAAGGACCGCAGGACGCAGGACATACATAGAACGCGCGCATACAACGTGTACTCCATTGATTACTTAAAATAAAATAAATATACTAGAAGTTCAGTTTCTTCCAGGGTATCGAAGAAACTTAGATAGAGAGAGAGATAAGATAATGCAGAGAAAGGCAGGGAGGTTAACCAGAGGTAGTTCCGGTTGGCTACCCTGCGCAGGGGGAAGGGTTAAGGGGGATAAAAAGAGAAACAGAGCGGAAGGGGGAGATAGAAAGAAAGAGAGACAAGCACGAACAAAGCGCGTACACTAAAGAGCGGTAGGGGGCGGCATTCTTAGAGTCTGCCGTGAAGCCCCGTAGACCGCAGGAACCTTTACTTTGTATGAAGCGCTTAACTTTGTAAGCGTTTCATAAATGCGCCTAAACAGGCAATCAACGAGGATTTAGAAATTTTCATTTAGACCCTAATTAACTGACGCAAGTCAATATTTTACTGCACATCACTCCTAACATGCTGCTACGAAAATCTAAATACAAACTGCGTGAATTGTCTAATCCTTCCAGGACACCGTAAAAACCCGCATATAACATTTTCCAGCGCTTCTAAAGTCACACTATAAGAGAGAGAGAGAGAGAGAGAGAGAGAAAGCGAGGAGAGGAAAGGTAGGGAGGGCAACCAGGTGAGAGTCCGGTTCGCTACCCTAAAGAGCGGGTAAAGGAAGGGGGGGAATCTTCGCCGTAAATGTCGTAGGGAATAAAGTAGAATGAGAGAAAGATGACTCAGGGGAATATCCTTGTTTATTTCTATTGATCTCGACGGACCGTATTTTGTTGATGAGTGGCGACGAGAGCTACCGCTTATACTTCACCAAAGAAACGTTTTGTTCAGCAGTGAAGGCAGCATTTCAATGTAGCACTTGTGGGCATAATCACGTCCTTGACAGCGCACAGGCAATAAAGCCAAGGAAGATTGCCGTGGTTAAAAGTGAAACGCAATAAATAATGAGGAAAAGGCAAAACGAAAGTGGACGAAAAGATAACTTGCCGTCAATGGGAGACCAGCCCACAAGCTCCGCATTACCCGTGCGCTGCATTACCAATTGTGCTATGGCGACGGACATCAATCCGCCCACTAACTTGGGCGTTTATGTGCACTAATGGGACAGCTTTACTTGAGCCGACAGGTGCAGACACAACCCGCATGAGTAGTGAAACACCAGCGTTCTAATTTACACAGGCTGGAGATTAGGGTGCTTCAGCCATCCAAATGACTTTTTATCTATCACTGCGTACGGTAAGTGGGGCAGTTTCGAGCAGAACACAGACACACAGACTTTCTGCTGGTTGACCCGCTTGATTGAACTGTCATTCTGCCAAACTCTAAACCAAAATGTCAAACAGGTTCAATGTTTAGCGGTACATACTACATCCCGGCTGTTCCGCGCTCATCAATGAACCTCTGACGCCGACTTGGAGATGATAGATAAGGTAAGGGAAACAACCAGAAGAACGGCCACTCTGATAACCTATAAAGTGGTGAGGAGGACAGTGAACGAAAGTGTAAAAACGTAAATGACATAGTTGGTGAGTATGTATCCGGAAGCGCCCACTCAAGCCTCACAATACAGTGAACGTTTGTTGGCATCACTCGAGATAAAAGTAACATTTCGAAATATAGCTAACAATTATCTAAAGCGAATCTTTCTTTGCCTCCTCTCCATACCGAGTTTGTCATGTAGGGAGGGATCACTGGCTATGTGGTACGTGTACCTATGTGCCATGCACTCTTCAACGAACCGCTTTGCCGCCGACATGGGTCACCGGGGATACAGCACTGGGCAGTGTGGCAGTGGGCATGTACCACTCATCAGGGAACCTCTTTAACGCCGACTTGAAGAACTGGGTATGTGCCACTCGGCCTGTGATGCTCCTCAATGAACCTCTTTGCTACCAGCTTAGGTCACTGGGTATGTGGCAGTAGGTGTGTGCCGCTCTTCAAGGAGCTTCTTTGACACCAACTTGGTAAGCAGCTATGTGCCACTGGTCAACGTGCCGCACTACAATGAGAAAAAAAAACATCCTTTAAATTTCTTTGATTTGCGACGGAATTCAAAACACACCGCGCGCGAACTTTACGGCGGCGTCACTAGATGGCATACCGTGTGGTGTTGGATATGCGAGAGAGGAGCCCGGCTGCATACACGTTTCAATGTTGGCGTTACGATGTGTCTCTACATTGCTTCAAAGCTAAGTACATTAACGTCGATATTCGTTGTGAGATGCGTTCTGTGTGTGTGTGTGTAGTGATTTTAAGATGAAAGGAAGAGAAAAGTGCAGTGCCGTAACTGTCTCTCAAGGGAGGGCACCTCAACAGCACTGCACGGGGTAAGGGGAGTGGGGAGAAAAAGATTAGAGAGAGAATGAAAGAGAGCGGAAAGAAAAAACAAGAAGGTTAAAGAAGAAGCAAAGCGGGGCTTACAGCCGCGCTCTCAGCTGAGTCACGTCACAAAAGCCAAGGAGGGCAGCAAGCGCTCTCTTGGCGATGGAGGCGGGGGCTGCGGGAAATAGGAGATCACCCTCCGTGCTGCACGGTAGTCCGACTCGGCGATATGAAGCACAGAGCGCGGTGCGCTCAACGTCGAAGGATGGGCAACGCAGGAGAAGGTGTTCCAGTGTCTCATCCTCGCCGCATTCCGTACACGCGGGGCTGCCTGTTCCGTGCAGTCTGTGCAATCGGGCGGCCGTGCTGTAGCAGCCGACGCGCAGCCGCAGGAGAAAGGAGCGATCCCAGCGGGAAGGCCGGCGCGGGGGAGGAGGCGAGGGGGCGTCCCCGCAGCAACACGTGAGTCAGGATGATGCGCGCGGAGGGTGCGCAGTATGGCCGTCTTGGCCACGTCGAAGCGAGTGACGGAGATGGCGAGGGGGAAGCGAGCCGCGAGAGCTTGCTTCGCAAGGGCGTCGGCTGCTTCGTTTCCGGGCAGGCCAATGTGCGCGGGAAGTGAGATGCGTTCTACCGGATTTCTTTGTATGATCACCATGCGTTGAGGATAATTATTTCCATATTATGGCACAGACCCACAACGGGAGATTGGCCAATACGCAGAGAGGTACAGATCGTGCAAAAACTTGTTCTCTGATGCGATCGCCTTGTGTTGATGATGTTTACGGTTTCGATACTATGGCACATTCGTACAAGAAGTGATCGGCCACGAAAGCGCATTCGCGTGTTGATAACGACGATGATAATGGTGATGATTTTCATACAATGGTACGCATCCCCAACGGGGGATTGCCGAAGAGGCGGGCGGAGCATATGGTGGCATCGCGAACTGGCTCTTTGAGATTCTCGCCTCGTGTTGATAATCATTGCAATTTCCATAAAATAGCACATACCTCAATGGGCGATTGGCCAAAAAGCGACCGAAATACAAGCCAATATAAGGTTTTTCACGTTACGTGTCACGAGTGCTCGAGAGCAGACGCAGAACCATTTTCTAAGATGCAGGAATGGACAAATACATTGCATTTCATTACCCGCTCCACGAAGCTTGGCTTCACATAGACTCCAACGCGTGTCTTGGACCTGCGTAATATTTATTTCAGTTGAAGTGAATGTTATTTCAGCACAGAAATGCCTAATACGAGAGCTGTGTTGTGGGAACATATAAAAAAAAAATCGCAACGAAGCTTGAAACGACCCCATGTCCTAGTGACTTCACTGTTTTAAAGGGAACGAGAACAAATGAACGAAAATTGCCCAGATCTTGTACGCTAACGTTGTGGCCTGTTCTTTGTCCATTCCTGGCCAAAAGTGAAGATGAGTTCTCAGTGAAGCACTGATTCTGGCCTTTCCTTTTCCGCACAAAGGTCACCGGTTCTTTTAATTTTGTTGTACTTAAACCCACGTCCCGACTGAATGAAGCGTCCCAATGCGAGAGTAGTTGAAGCCAATGCGCGCCAAAAGAGTGAACCAGCATAATTAAAACACTTTACAATGAAATGTGGTAAGATAAAGCAGCGAAAGAGTATTCAGGTAATGTCTGCCCCGAAGACTGAAGCAAGGCAGTTATATCAATCGGTTTCATTTTGTTTTTCTTTCGGAGGTCTGAGCGAGGAGTCATTCTGATTTAGTGTTCTCATTCAGGAATATTGGTGAGAGACGGATGTATTCTTGTTTTGTCGTGCGCATCAGAGCCAGATAGCAGAGCCAGTCGAAGAGAGAATTCTCACACTCTCCTTTCTCGGGTAACATACATACATATATATATATATATATATATGGTATGAAGGAACATCAATTAGATTGATAATATCGAATATCTTTAAAGTGAAGAAGGAGAAAAGAAGCAAAACCAGACTTTCACAAGTTCAAATGGACTTTCAGTTTATCATAATCTCCGGATAGAGGTGGCTTTGTTTCCGTGCCAAGCAAATGAAGAAGGAGGAGATAAGATGAAACGCATTCATGAGGATTACTTATTGAGAAAAAGGTGGTAGCGAAATTATGTTTGCAAGCGTTCTTTGTCCGTACATGTCACCGCCAGTCCCCGTTAAAACTCAATTCTAACGGAAGGAATCGGAGCAAAAACGAATACCAGCGGATGAAAAGCTTACCGGGTGACGCTGCTCTCATCGAAGATTCATATCACAAGGAAAGAAAAAAAGGAGTTCACAAGAAATGACGCGGAGAACAATGTCTGCAGTGAACTGTGCTGGTAGTACAGGTGAAATTAGCAGCATGCCCAGCTAGCGATGTATTACTTGTTGACTTTGCTGGCAGACGCAGGTCGACGTCTGGGAGAGTTTGCTTTAGATAATGAATTTAACAGCCTAGCAAGAAACTCGCCGTTTTGTTGGAAAAGGCAGGAGACGTAGAAGACGAGTGGCTGTACATACTTCCGAGTAAAATAATAAAAAGAGGGAAAGGACTACGAAAGGCGCATAAGAAATATGAGTGTTTCTCTTCAGTTAGTCTTCTACCGCATTCTTCTTTTATATTACTTGTATAAGAGGTGTACAACAGTATGAACAATGCAATTTTACGCCGTGGTATACCTCATAAATACCTGTAGATAAGGACATGCCGTTAGTCGACTACATACAGTTACGTTGAACGCGAGTTGTGTATTTCCGAGGCTAATGTTAGCGCTGTTTTCTCTGCCTCCTGCAATGCCGCTCCTTCGAGTGAAAATCAGCTTTAACATGGCTTGAGGAAGTAAAGATATAGTGTACAGAGAAGTTGAATATACATAGTACGAAATTGCAGAGAAAATTGAATAATTACATCAGTAGATCATGGTTTCACGCTGGCGATGCGCTACGATGGCTTCTTATTTCATGCAGAGGTGTGCCAGACGTAGAAAAAAAAAGAAAGGGAAAGATACAACAGCTTTTAATCGTCCGGTTGCGTATTGTTCTGATGCCATGATGTGTGTTCCAATGTGAAGGAGCCATCGTCGAAACTGATAAGCGCGCCTGACTAGTTGTGAAAAAAAAAAAAGTAAAACAGATGCATTTGATAAAAACAAAACAAAATTTCACAAAATATGCATTGTTTCTGGTGCTCGTTCCTAGGGAAACAACAGACGATGAAAGGGACGGATAGGAGAACGTTGAAAAGGAGGAGCCATCTCCCTAGGGAGGGAGCTCGGTGTAGTGCAACCGTCTAAAGAAAACTAAATTTGCGTCAGGGCTTTTTTCTGCTTCTCAGGTACGTTTGGCGATTTGCACAACATTACTTAGCAACGCGCAAGCACAAGTGCCAGCGCTCTCTACAGAAAATTAAGCGGGACGTGAGCCTTCTGCTTTCTGCTGGTGATGCCCGGAGGTGAGACTTTTACCAAATTGAGAAATAAATAAAGCAAACAGAACTAATGGCAATAAAAATGATGAAAACAAATGAATTGAACAAAGAAATGAACGACAGAAACCACGAATGAAATAAAATGAGAAAGAAGGAACGTGAGAAAAGCTCGAAATTGAAGATAGAAAAAAAATATAAATAAACGTAGGTAAGAAAGGCGAGAATGAGACTTAACGAGGGAGCGACCTATCTGTAAGAGCTTGCTTCCCGCGTTTGGAAGAGCGCTCTGTACGATTTATCCAAGCTATACAGAGAAACCGAAAATCTTAATGATTTCTTTTTTCCATTATAGTTCTTTGCGCGGTTACCACATTTCTTCGCCTCTGCCCTCCACCTCGTTGCTTCAATCGTTTGTAAACTGATTATATATATATTTATATATATATAGATACAGACAGACAGACAGACAGACAATTAGACAGACAGACAGACAGACAGACAGACAGACAGACAGACAGACAGACAGACAGACAGACAGACAGACAGACAGACAGACAGACAGACAGACAGACAGACAGACAGACAGACAGACAGACAGACAGACAGACAGACAGACAGACAGACAGACAGACAGACAGACAGACAGACAGACAGACAGACAGACAGACAGACAGACAGACAGACAGACAGACAGACAGACAGACAGACAGACAGACAGACAGACAGACAGACAGACAGACAGACAGACAGACAGACAGACAGACAGACAGACAGACAGACAGACAGACAGACAGACAGACAGACAGACAGACAGACAGACAGACAGACAGACAGACAGACAGACAGACAGACAGACAGACAGACAGACAGACAGACAGACAGACAGACAGACAGACAGACAGACAGACAGACAGACAGACAGACAGACAGACAGACAGACAGACAGACAGACAGACAGACAGACAGACAGACAGACAGACAGACAGACAGACAGACAGACAGACAGACAGACAGACAGACAGACAGACAGACAGACAGACAGACAGACAGACAGACAGACAGACAGACAGACAGACAGACAGACAGACAGACAGACAGACAGACAGACAGACAGACAGACAGACAGACAGACAGACAGACAGACAGACAGACAGACAGACAGACAGACAGACAGACAGACAGACAGACAGACAGACAGACAGACAGACAGACAGACAGACAGACAGACAGACAGACAGACAGACAGACAGACAGACAGACAGACAGACAGACAGACAGACAGACAGATAGATAGATAGATAGATAGATAGATAGATAGATAGATAGATAGATAGATAGATAGATAGATAGATAGATAGATAGATAGATAGATAGATAGATAGATAGATAGATAGATAGATAGATAGATAGATAGATAGATAGATAGATAGATAGATAGATAGATAGATAGATAGATAGATAGATAGATAGATAGATGCACGCGATAACGGAGCTCCGGATTAATCTAACCAACTGAGGTTTTTTAGCGTGCACCGAACGCACGCTACATGAGCGTTCTTGCGTTTCGACCCCATTTAACTGCTGGGAGTCGAACTCGGGACCTCATACTTAGCTGCGCAATTCCATAGCCTCTAAGCCACCATCGTGGGCGATCTGCGCACGTAGATCGTGCATGACTGAAACCACTGACATTTCTTGTTTTCTCTAGGGTTGAGGATTTTGCTTTCACACGACCCACAGACAGCTAGCGGTTTTATGTCTGTGTCACTCAGCTGTTCGACGTATCGGGCTACCAGCTATATAATATCCTGCCCTGTTCTATCATATCCTACCCTATTCTATTCTATTCAATTCTAACCTAACCTAACTTGAATTAATTGACACTTTTAGGACTGGGCGTGCTTTGACAGCTTTCTGGCTGTTTTTGTTGCTTGCATTACCCAAAACACATTCCTCATCCTCTTTTTTCATTACTCTGTATAATAGGAAAAAGAAAGATGCAAATACAGTAAATGAATTATAGATGTTTCTGCTTGTTTTGTAGCTCCTAGTTTCTACCACCGCTGCTTACCTTATTGCGGAGCGCGTATGAACTGTGTTTGCTGTCATCATACAAGCCTATTCTTGTTCAATTCCTTTTGTGCGACTGTCATTGGACGACACCGACATTTTGATTTGTTCAGGTAGGCTTTTATTTCGAGATTGTTCGCTACCTTGACAGCGCTACGCATGTGTGGCCTATTTAAGAACTATGCGTTAGCTATACGTTCAGCTTTGCGTAGTTTACTGTTCCTGGTGGAGCTGACAAGGGCAGCGACTATGTATATAACCTGAAAACATATCGGAATTCCTTTGTATCTTGCAACCGTCGCACGACGAAGAATGAGAACCGTGACAATCTCCACCTGCTATGTGTGCAACCAAATCAACCACGAGTTCCAGCAGTAATGTCACTTTCGAACAAACAGCGGTTGTTTTGAAATTGACGTTTCTCATTAAGACATTTAACGTCAATCCACGGGCCTAGATACTCTCCCTGCACGAAAAGCGAGAGACACTTCGGCACTCTTGATTGCGGGTGCTGAATGACGTTCCGCTGACCTTGTACAACGCGCAACTAAAACAACGCAGCGCCGTGGAACACAGAATCGGAGTGAGCTAAGTGGGTGCCGAGATCGGAAGTGTGTTGTTTGGCAAGTTGCATTTCGCCAACGTTTAGAAAGATAGCCACCAATGAGCTATCGAAGCTGTCGGCGCTTTAGGAATCCTCATTTTGTGAAAAAGAAAAGCTCGCCTCCCCTTCGCCTCATCCCTCCCCACCTCCCTATTTTGTGTATGTAGCTGAAGCCAACTCTTTCTTGCAAAATGATGCACGGTTTCTCTGGAGCCAGCGGGATAGAACGAAGGGGTGAAGATAGACAAGCACCCGATGGGACCGTGGCTAATGAGCCGTGTCTTGTTTGGGAAAACGCGGTCGCGCTGGGCTCAACGGTGCGAAGCCTGACACAGATGGAGCGCGTGTGGCTGGCATGCGCTGCGTTCGCGATAGCGACGTGGAGCTGAGTACGTGGTGCTGCTCGCGGTCATGAACGTCCGCTTCGTCGACTCGTGCCTTTCCCTTTGCTCTAATTATTCAGTGCTGCTGAGTGTCAGGCTTTAGGACGATTTCCAGCGAAGAGATGTACTGTCCCATCCGGAGGTGCTATTCCGGGTATTGTCGCATTGAGCCATGTAATTGTCGCATTCCAGTATATTTAAACCAATCATAGAGGCCATAGCAGCTACGCGGTGAAATTAGAGTCGAGAAGAAAGCGAATTTCACAATATGGCGCAGCTATAGGCAGGTTCAGAATGGAAGGCGATCTTTGAAGTACGTTCCAGAAGGGCGCATTCTGCGTATGCTCCAACCAGCCAGCTGTCGCTTAGCAACGGCGACACGCCTTTTCTGCAGAGCGCGCTCTTTTTTCTATTCTTCACCAGAAGGCTTGGCACTGAGCATTCCGCCGGTGCGCAGCGCAGGTGGGCGGTTATAGATGCTGCTTTAGCGGTCGCCGACCGGTGCAGTAATGACATGCTGTAACTACCAATTTCTTTTTATTGTAACATGTACATATGGGAAGTTATATGGAAGTTTTTGTTCATGGCAGGGAGCAGCACACGCAAAGCGTGCGCTTCTGAAATAGGCTGTAAAGATGGCTCCCCGTTCAGGGTTTTACCAATTTGATGCCCAGCCCGAGGCGTGACACCCGCAAGCGTACCATGTGCATTTGCCAGAGTCGGTGGTCCAGAACTCATACCGGCTAGGGTGAGTGGGAGCAAAGTAGTGTGAGATACCGATCTTCAACCTGTGGGTTAATGTTTAAAATTCAGCGCTGCCAAAAGAGGGAGAAAATGACGTTTTGACCCGAGCGCCGAATCACCAGCGCTCATGTCGTGACGGCTCTTTCTTCGTCTTCGACGGCGAAGACACTTTCGGGACAACGTGTACTGGGCGTAGAGCTCTAACCATGCCTCCTAAAGCTTCCTGTGAAGGCAGTTCCAAGTTCGATGAGTATACACTCCAAGCTGTGTGTGGTGAACACACAGATTATAAATCGTTTCGAAAGCATATCGCTGGGAAGGTGGCCAGTCGTACAAAGAAGCAAAAATTTTCTCTCGCTTTCTTCGTCTTGCGAGTCCTTCCCACTCGGGGTCCTGCGGGCGATCTTGAAGTGATTGCTACAGGCAGATGAGTACAGACTTATTAACGTGAAACTTTCTAGGAAACGAGTAGACCTTCTGGATACAGTGGGCAAAAGCGCTATAAGAATCAAAAGGACTTGTTGCTGCTAAAATTGGGGCGGGTTTCTGTACATCGTTTTTAGGGGCACGCTAAGTAGACAACGCAGAGAGAACGGGTCACACACAGGAGCAGCAATACCACAACCAACCAGCGCTATAAAGAGTTGGTTTGCGGTACTCGCGTGTGTCCTGTTCTCTTTGCGTCGTTGAAGAGAAAGCGCCATAAAGAGTGCGGGGTTAATTTCTTAAGCTCCTAATTAGTTTAAAAATTGCAGTGAACATTGTTAGAGTGCGCGAGTTCTGTGGCGGAGGGCAAAGAGCCTACTCAAAATCTTGAAGGCTTTCGAAGTACATTTTCGCAGGTTTGAGTGAATTTTTATGAAGGACGCTGTCATCATATAAAGACACGCAACGGTAGCTTAAAAGATATGGCGTTGCGCTGCCGAGCTCGAGGTAGCGTGTTCAGTGCTGGTCATGGCGGCCACATTTAGATGCGGTTGAAATGCAAAAATGCTCCTGTAGTTAGATTTAGGTGAACGTTAGAGAACTCCACGGGGTCAGAAGCAATCAGAATCACTGTAATACGGCGTGCCTCAGAATTAGAGCGTGGTTATGGCACGTAGTATGCCCCAGAAGTCAATTTCTTTTTCTCAGATAAAGATTGTGTGAATTTTTTTTTTTTTGCGGGCTTTTCTGGTGTCACTCTCTAATATTGATGTATTCTTGATATATGCCCACGAAGAGTTTGAATTGATTTGGTTGAGTTTATTATCTTGTGTTAGAGCCTCATGAAATGCATTTTTCGACGAATGCCCGTCGTTGCTTCGTCCTGCGTCTTCAAGTCGACGCCACCTTGCGCAATAAGTACACTAATATTCGTCGCTGAAATTAATACCATCGTTTATTTGCCTTAACTGCCAACACCATGCGACATATTTTGGCACGGACTAAATCGCCATAATCGAGAAGCTCCAAATTGCCTATCAGCACCATGTGCAAGAACAGTCTGGTAAACTTTTATTGCGTCCATATTTATTGTGAATATTAATTATCGATACTTTCACTCACGTCGCTTTAAAGGTAATCGTTGCTCAAAGGGGTACATGGATACTTTCCCTATATCTGTCCGCTGGTCATTATAGGTGTACATTCGAAGGCGATAATTAAGCGGGATCAATGCAAAGTGGCATATAAGCAGTTTGCGTCGCATTCTTGCAATCTTTCGTCTTCTAGTGGCTGGTATTATTATTCTTGTTTGTTTGAAAGCCGATGTTGAAAGGCTGATGCATACGTATACGGTTCTCTTTCCTTAACGGGTTCCTCATTTTAGATGGTGAAGTGAGGAAAAAATTTTAGCCTCAATGCCTGGCATTAAGCGCCCGGATCTGTTGTATATAGAATCAAATGCCTGCCCCCATGAGCGAATTCAACAACGAACTTTGAATATGTTAGAGGCAACTGTTTAAGGAACTCGTATGCAAAATAGTTGGCTTATGTAAGTGTTGTCGGACTATGTTCAGTACTTATTTTCATTTCTTTACGGATGTGTGCATGCCTTTTGTACTGTGTACTTGTATGTTTTCCACGTCTTGTATTGCCTTGTGCTGTGACGTTGTTGTATTGTCTACTGTGCCCTCGAAGACTTCGAGTGCAAAACTTCGTATGTGTTGGGCTATGCTCAGTGTTTTTCGCTGTATTTCGCTAAGATTTCATTTTGTTTGCCATGCGTCGAAGACAAGCCAGTGGCATGTAAAGGTACCAAACTCTACTTTAATATCACATCATTAAAAGTAAAATGAGTTACCGAGAGCACTGCATCGAGGAGCTGCACAAATATATACATACTATAGCGATGAAACTGAAAACTTAATTGAAAGAGTACCTGGTGCCGCCTATAGGCAACAAACGATCTTTTAAATTTCCATAATTAGAGAAAGAAACTGAAAAGGCATGCGCGTCGTCTTAATATCGACACCTGCAATATGAGGCGTGTGCAAACATAAAAGAGTAAGCTATTGTCTGTTGGCAATTTGTTTGCATAAGGGGTAATAAGAGAGATGGTATGAGCCCCAGAGATATCAAATGATGGACTTTTATTGCGTATGTAAGATTATCTTGCGGTAATGATGGAACTGTAGTGACGCGCTGATTCCGCAGCACAGGACCGAGCAAAGAGTGAGGAATTGAGGAGCTTGATTCTCGTACTATACGGTTGAATATATGAGCTAATATTCACAAAAAAAATCATTGATAAGCATGAAAGGTTAGAAGACTGACATTTACAGGCCTCCCGAAAAGGGTCGCATCTGTTCATCTGTAAGGCACACAACCATACGAAGTCAACAGACAATGAAGCGAAGAAAACGACAGGAGAAATTCCGGTGGGTTTAGCTGAAATACTAAAGTAATAATAAGAATAACTGTGGGAATTGATCTAAGCGAAGCTTTCTGTGCTGTTCGCGTTCCTTGACGGTATTTGGCGGTGATGTTGACAGCATTCGACAGTCGTGGTGTGATGTCAAAGGTTACCTCGCCTGCACCACTTCTGTTTGCCCACGTAGTACACGGAACACACAGAGAAACATGTTCGCTTGAAGCGTTGGTCTGCGCCGTTGTCCGTAGCCAGCGAGAAGGTTAGCACTGCCACTGGTTCACACGGCGCATCACATCGTGGCAGAAGTATTGATATGCTAAACGACTGCATGAGTAGTGTCGTCTTGACGCTGCGACGCCGGTAGACTGGTAAGGAAGGGCGTGTGAACGGAGAAGTACGAAAGGTAGATCTGAACGTTGACCGTCTGCATTCCCCCTGCAAAACCACGATCGATTCCACCGCCAGTTCTGGAAGTCGGTAACGGATCGCGAGGCGCACACTGTGGACCTCTTGTTTAAAGGCTGCATAAAGGCTCAAATCGACGTTGAAGTCCCCGCTGAACATCAACAGCATCGTATTTACACAGCATTGCTGTAACAACCAGGGATCGATGCCCCGAATGCATATTGAGCGAATCTGAGCGCAAGGAAGCGCTTGATTTCTTTTTTTCCGTGGCCGAGGGCCTAATGTATAAAGCGGGCAATGCAACGTCGACGTCCCCGTACGCATGCATTGCACAACGCATGCGTCAGAAACGCCGTCAACCAGTGCGCACCTGGCTTCACAATCTGGTGGTAAGAACCACTTTACCAGTCCAATGGATTGATGGGCGGCCATTTAGTTTTTGTAGATGGCCTCTCCAGCGCATCTGAGAGACTGTCGCTTCCAGTAGCAGACTCGCTGGAAACCGGCAATCGGTTGCGGGTCGGTAGTCCACTTCCCCGACAAGGCTACGATGTCGGCTTTCCGCATTACGCAATGCGCTTTAATGTCCTGGTGTGGACGCGTAAACTTTCAACATTGAAGGACATGACAGAGGTATCCATTTCTCGCGGCTTGTTGTAGCCTGTCGACCGTGTGATCATGACAAGTGCTAAATTTTCAGAACCATATCATCACGCAGAGTGGAATCCGTGGTACCACTGCGGTGCTTAAGTGTGAAGTCATCGTTTCGATTTGTTAGGTACACGCCTTCAACGGCGGTCGCATGCGATAGTGCTACGTACACGAGCCGGAAAGGGTGCCTGTTATTGTAGTCGTACACAACCTGTACATGCGTGCCACCCGGTGATTTGTGTGTGGTCATTACAGTGGCTTAAATGAGAGCAAAGTTGACCCTCCTGAAAGTATGGTTATAGCACGTGTACAAAGTTACGGTCACATTGCCCTTGTCTATGGACACCCACTGGCGTCCTATTGCAGGCTGGTGCACCATGGTGTGTTTTGTATTCGTCTGTGTGACGATATTCACTGACGCATTATAGAAACTCGAGCCACCGACGTTGTCGATCACCGTACTCCTTGGGTGTGCCACAATGGCGAACGCGTCACCACCCTAAATGAGGAGAAGCCGGACTATCGAGGCGCGCTGCGGCAAATCTGTCAGTGCTTGTAGCTTGAAGTGCACCGTCTGTTCCTCTCAGACAACTGTCTGCAACACGCTTTGGTATGCATACAACCGCAAAGCCGGAATGCTAGTGTTTGGACCCTCAACGCTCATGCCAGCAGCGGGAAGGCATAACGCTGCGCTGGCTCAATACACTCTCAATATTCTTCATTGAGAGGGTGTTGTTACAGGCAGCATGCAGTAAAGGCTGCCAAAGAAAACGTGTAGTGTCGGCTTTGTATCCTGTAGAATGCGATGAAGGCGAGAACCCGTATGTATATTCCTGGATCTATTTGGTCTTTCTATACTCTTCGCTTGTACAGTACATGTGCTGTCTTGACAAACTAGTCCATTTCCTTCCCACTCGGAACCAAATAGTTGGATACAGCAGAGCATCCTTGGTAACGAGATACCACCACCAGCATCAAGCAGCGTCTGTGTCCCCCGCATATACAAGTGGGCGCTTTCACTCCTTGCTTGCATCCTGTCGTCGACGTGACAACTTCCGGCCGCAACTGCATCTATGCGCCACAACACGAACAATTTAGCTCTAGCTCTCGGAGGGAAGGCAACTTCCTTTTGTTGAGCCTGCGTGATTGTTGCTGTCGTGCGATCGGTGCGCAAGAGAATTCCAGCTTCACAAGAAAAAAAAAATGAAGGAAAAAACTGCGCTTCGCATGCTCATCACACACTTCGCGCGACTGCCAGGAGATGCCGACACGACTCGGTGCTGTCAGGCGCACTACTTCCTCCTCCCTCTGAACGCAAGCAACACGCGCAAAAGAGATGAAAAAACGAAAAGAAGCATATGTCGCAGTACTTTAGCGACGAATCGAAATGCGCTTTTGCCAACGTACATGGAGTCTTGGAAGATTTACGCGGCTTTCGATCGTTTCTCCGTGGGTGTCCTTTCCCTAGGTGTTGTTCAAGACTTGCACTCCTGGGAAAAGTCGGGACAGGAGAATGTGAAAGTTCCCCTAAGAAGAGTGGCGCAGTATTTGTCATATACTCCGCGACATGCTTCCGAAGACACTCTCATGAGAAATAACGTTAGATCTACGTTGGACCTGGTAAGTAGCGCTGGGTGGCGCTTTAGAGCCAGATCTATACGAGGTGATCATTTTTGAGTTTGCCTCAATTTTCAAAAACCACCTGTGGCAGATAGCATAATTCTCGTCGTTGAGCTGGGAGAGGCAGACATTGTTATCACAATAAATCGAAATACAGATTCAATTATTCACTTTTGAATAAATTACCTTACGGACCATGTTGCAATTGGCAAATTGTAGCTGGCGAGATTGCAAGACGTATCCACTTGAAATGAGTCTCCAGGATGACACGACTTTCCAGATTTTACCCAAAGTGTGGGACGAAATGCATGGGCGTTCCAGTTACTTTGGTGCTTTATGCATAAAATAGCGTATCGTTAAAAATATAAGTGGAACAACAGTGAATTCTTACGGCGAGTTTGATTGCGCATATCTCCAAACCATTCTCATTCTGGAAATTAAATCCAAATGAATACACATTGCCAGCTCAGCGGCTACAATTCATAAATTTCAATATGTGAGGGAACTTGAATAATTACGAAGTTAATTAGTAGTATTTTTATTAGCTGGATATGAGTCTCGATTACTCGCGTATATAATATCCATCTCTTTGTATAATTGAGCTGGAGGACTAGACTTGTTTTCTGCAACATGATATCTCTTTTTTTATCCGGAAAGCTTCAATATGATCACACCGTAGTACGCGCGCGCAAGCACGCAATAAAGTCGCCGCTAGGATAGCCATCGCCGTTGCTCAATCGACAGCGAGCATCGCACGCGTAATGCTAAAGATGTCGGTTCGACTCCCACCGGCGGCAAGTTATCTTTTTGTCAACTCTCATTTCCTTTTATTGCAGTAGCATCTATAAGAACATTCGAAGCGCGTTCGTGCGGTCGGCAACCGCCGCTGCCGTAGTGCTGTCCAGGTATCGATAGCTCAAGTGCGAGCAGCGCGTGCAAAGTTAGAAGGTTTCCAGACGCGCGACACACGCCCAGTGCGTTTGACTTCAAAAACGACGAAGTGCACGAGCGCTCACTCTCCGCTGCGGTGCAGCCAGCCAACACCCTCTCAATATTCGAATTATATTGAGAGAGTGTTGCCTGTAGTCAATGAAAAGTAAAGAAAGAAGAAAAAAAAAACTAAGCAGAACACATCTCATGATGACTGTTCGCGGCAATGCGTTTAGCATTGAATCAATATAGCGACATAATCTATTGCTACCGTCGAAACGAGCTGTTACTGCAGCGGGACTCCTCTTTCGCGCTTCCCTAAGAACACTTGGTGACATCTGGCGGCGCCGCCGTGAAGCCTGCGCGTGGCGTCCGAAATGCATGGCGCGCAGGTGCGTGCGAGCGTTGAGAAGTGCCTCGTGCGGCGACCATGCAACCACTTCTTTTCTGGACACGTTGCGCCATCTAGTGGCACTGCCAAGAAGTCTTCGCGTGGCCTCCGAGATGAGAAGCGTGGCGCTCCGGTGCCTGCGAACGCTGAGAATAGTTCCATCGCTCGGCGCACACTCAGTGGCACGTACTCAGTGACCCGTGCTAGCGAGATGACCATTGAAGAGCGGCAAATACGTAGTGCATTCATAGCGCAGCTCGCTAAAGCGTTTGCGTGAAACACGTTCATTGGAAAGCGGCGCATACTCAATGCATTTGTGTCGCAACCTGCTAAAGCGTCGGGTTGCTGTGCTTAAGGAACGCTTGTGGCGTGGGCTCGATTCCGTCCAGCATCGGAGCAATTTAAGCGATCTTTTCCCTCATTGTAGCGCGGCACATTCCTAGCGGCACATGCCTAGTAATAAAAGTTGGCGTCAAAGACATTCATTGATGAGTGACACACACTTACTAGGCACATTCCCAGTGAGCCAAGTTGGCATCAAAGAGTTTCATTGAAGACCAGTACAGAGCAACCGGCACATGAGCGGCACCTAACACATCCCCCATCTACATTGAACCATTTCGTAGGGAAAGAGGTTCGTTGAAAAGCGGCGCATATATAGACATTGCCACTTGCTCAGTGACTGAAGTTGGTCCCACCGTTTATTTGGAACCCTGTTCCTTCGGCACAGCAACCCGATACTCTACATCATTCCACCACAGGGACCCAGGTTGGCGGGAAAACGGTTGGATATATATACAAACATACATCATCATCATCAGCCTAGTTACGCCCACTGCAGGGCAAAGGCCTCTCCCATACTTCTCCAACTACCCCGGTCATGTACTAATTGTGGCCATGTTGTCCCTGCAAACGTCTTAATGTCATCTGCCCACCTAACTTTCTGCCGCCCCCTGCTACGCTTCCCTTCTCTTGGAATCCAGTCCGTAGCTCTTAGTGGCCATCGGTTATCTTCCCTCCTCATTACATGTCCGGCCCATGCCCATTTCTTTTTCTTGATTTCAACTAAGATGTCGTTTACCCGCGTTTGTTGCCTCACCCAATCTGCTCTTTTCTTATCCCTTAACGTTACACCCATCATTCTTCTTTCCATAGCTCGTTGCGTCGTTCTCAATTTCAGCACAACCCTTTTCGTAAGCCTCCAGGTTTCTGCCCCATATGTGAGTACTGGTAACACACAGCTGTTGTACACTTTCCTTTTGAGGGATAGTGGCAACCTACTGTTCATGATTTGAGAATGCCTACCAAACGCACCCCAACCCATTCTTATTCTTCTGGTTATTTCAGTCTCATGATCCGGATCCGTGGTCACTACCTGCCCTAAGTAGATGTATTCCCTTACCACTTCCAGTGTTTCGCTACCTATCGTAAACTGCTGTTCTCTTCCGAGACTGTTAAACAGTACTTTAGTTTTCTGCAGATTAATTTTCAGACCCACCCTTCTGCTTTGCCTCTCCAGGTCAGTGAGCATGCATTGCAATTGGTCTCCTGAGTTACTAAGCAAGGCAATATCATCAGCGAATCGCAAGTTGCTAAGGTATTCTCCATCAACTTTTATCCCCAATTCTTCCCACTCCAGGCCTCTGAATACCTCCTGTAAACATGCTGTGAATAGCATTGGAGATATCGTATCTCCCTGTCTGACGCCTTTCTTTATAGGGATTTTGTTGCTTTCTTTGTGGAGGACTACGGTGGCTGTGCAGCCGCTATAGATATCTTCCAGTATTTTTACTTATGGCTCATCTACACCCTGATTCCGTAATGCCTCCATGACTGCTGAGGTTTCGACTGAATCAAACGCTTTCTCGTAATCAATGAAAGCTATATATAAGGGTTGGTTATATTCTGCACATTTCTCTATCACTTGATTGATAGTGTGAATATGGTCTATTGTTGAGTAGCCTTTACGGAATCCTGCCTGGTCCTTTGGTTGACAGAAGTCTAAGGTGTTCCTGATTCTATTTGCGATTACCTTAGTAAATACTTTGTAGGCAACGGACAGTAAGCTGATCGGTCTATAATTTTTCAAGTCTTTGGCGTCCCCTTTCTTATGGATTAGGATTATGTTAGCGTTCTTCCAAGATTCCGGTACGCTCGAGGTTATGAGGCATTGCGTATACAGGGTGGCCAGTTTCTCTAGAACAATCTGACCACCATCCTTCAACAAATCTGCTGTTACCTGATCCTCCCCAGCTGCCTTCCCCCTTTGCATAGCTCCTAAGGCTTTCTTTACTTCTTCTGGCGTTACCTGTGGGATTTCGAATTCCTCTAGGCTATTCTCTCTTCCACTATCGTCGTGGGTGCCACTGGTACTGTATAAATCTCTATAGAACTCCTCAGCCACTTGAACTATCTCGTCCATATTAGTAACGATATTGCCGGCTTTGTCTCTTAACGCACACATCTGATTCTTGCCTATTCCTAGTTTCTTCTTCACTGTTTTTAGGCTTCCTCCGTTCCTGAGAGCCTGTTTAATTCTATCCATATTATAGTTCCTGATGTCCGCTGTCTTACGCTTGTTGATTAACTTAGAAAGTTCTGCCAGTTCTATTCTAGTTGTAGGATTAGAGGCTTTCATACATTGGCGTTTCTTGATCAGATCTTTCGTCTCCTGCGATAGCTTACTGGTTTCCTGTCTAACGGCGTTACCACCGACTTCTATTGCGCACTCCTTAATGACGCCCATGAGATTGTCGTTCATTGCTTCAACACTAAGGTCCTCTTCCTGAGTTAAAGCCGAATACCTGTTCTGTAGTTTGATCCGGAATTCCTCTAGTTTCCCTCCTACCGCTAACTCATTGATTGGCTTCTTGTGTACCAGTTTCTTTCGTTCCCTCCTCAAGTCTAGGCTAATTCGAGTTCTTACAATCCTGTGGTCACTGCAGCGTACCTTGCCGAGCACGTCTACATCTTGAATGATGCCAGGGTTCGCGCAGAGTATGAAGTCGATTTCATTTCTAGTCTCACCATTCGGGCTCTTCCACGTCCACTTTCGGCTAACCCGCTTGCGGAAAAAGGTATTCATTATACGCATATTATTCTGTTCTGCAAACTCTACTAATAATTCTCCTCTGCTATTCCTAGAGCCTATGCCATATTCCCCCACTGACTTGTCTCCAGCCTGCTTCTTGCCTACCCTGGCATTGAAGTCGCCCATCAGTATAGTGTATTTTGTTTTGACTTTACCCATCGCCGATTCTACGTCTTCATAAAAGCTTTCGACTTCCTGGTCATCATGACTAGATGTAGGAGCGTAGACCTGTACAACCTTCATTTTGTACTTCTTATTCAGTTTCACAACAAGACCTGCCACCCTCTCGTTAATGCTATAGAATTCCTGTATGTTACCAGCTATTTCCTTATTAATCAGGAATCCGACTCCTAGTTCTCGTCTCTCCGCTAAGCCCCGGTAACACAGTACATGCCTGCTTTTTAGCACTGTATATGCTTCTTTTGTCCTCCTAACCTCACTGAGCCCTATTATATCCCATTTACTACCCTCTAATTCCTCCAATAACACTGCTAGACTCGCCTCACTAGATAGCGTTCTAACGTTAAACGTTGCCAGGTTCAGATTCCAATGGCGGCCTGTCCGGAGCCAGGTATTCTTAGCACCCTCTGCAGCGTCACAGATCTGACCGCCGCCGTGGTCAGTTGCTTCGCGGCTGCTGGGGACTGAGGGCCGGGGTTCGATTGTTGTATTCATATAGGAGGTTGTGGCCAAGTACTGCACCAGGGTGGCCAATCCTGCTCTGGTGAGAGAGTGCGTTACCGGTTCTGGTCACCGGGATCAGGCCGCACTCCAGGCCTGTTTGTGCAATTTTCTCAACACATGGTTTTTTTTTTTTTGTATTTTCCGGTGGAGAATAGCGCGGCACCGGGATTTGAATCACGGTCCTCTTGCACTGGAGACGGATACTCTACCGTCCCCGTAGGAGTTAAATTAAAAATTAATTTATGGGGTTTTACGTGACAAAACCACTTTCTGATTATGCACGCCGTAGTGGAGGACTCCGAAAATTTCGACCACCTGGGGTTCTTTAACGTGCACCTAATTCTAAGTACACGGGTGTTTTCGCATTTCGCCCCCATCGAAATGCGCCCGCCGTGGTCGGGGTCCGATCCCGCGACCTCGTGCTCAGCAGTCTAACACCATAACCACTGAGCAACCACGGCGGGTCCCGCAGGAGTTGTACGCCTCATTTAACCTACAGTGGTGCCCTACTTGGTCAGTCAAGGTGGACCAATCTGAGCTCGGTTATACCGCATGGATGGCATTCGGCTAGAGAACCTGGTATTTATGACCTGCACATGTGAGTGTGAGGCCATACATATTTGAAGATATATATCTTTCTTTTTTTTTTTTAGGAGGGTTCCCATACAGTGATAAAATAAAGGAAAAGACATTAAAAGAAAGAAAAAAAAAAGAAAGAAAAAGGGGCGGAAAAAAAAAAGGAACATAACAGGTGATTTGAACTCGTGACCCTTCGATGTTGCCCGGAAAGATAGCTCAGTCGGTTGGTTCGTTAGGCCCCAGGCTACTTTCAAGCGCCACAGCTCCTGCTCCGAGCCTCACACTTACGTGGAAAGAGACTCATGTTGTCCGCGATACTTTCTAGGAAAAATGGCCGCTCAAGGAGAAGAGCGAACTCGAGCGGCTTTAGAGGCTAGGAAAACTGCCTTAAAATATTTAGACTTGAGGGAAAGCTTCGTTAACAAACTATAACACGGCAATCAGCACTCGAATACGACGAGAGAAATTACTGAGACGTGGAAAATTCCCTTGAAAAAAAATCTGGTTTGCTAGACAAATGCTTGTATGTATTGAACCTCTTAAAAGATGAGGGGTGAAATATGCGCTCACCGAGAGGGCATCTTCAGCACGAGACATCCCCAAGGCACCTTACAGAGATGTGGAGAGCTTCGCGGCCGGAACGAAGCCTCCCTTCTCCGCCGGCCAAGAGGGGGAAACGCGCTTTCCGATCGCTCAAGGTTGCGCGGACAAAGCATAACTCTAGCGTCTAGGAAAAGCTTAACCAGGTGCGATGGCGGCACGCATAGCGTGGGAAGCTAGCCGCCAGAATAACTATACCAAGGACTGCTGCTGATGAGGGCGAAATACCTTCGTGTAATTATAATAACGCTAATAGGACTACTTTCGAAAAAAAAAAAAAATGGAAACGGCCCAGAGGGCTATACTACGAGAGCTATGACTGATAGTTTTCTATATATATATATATATATATATTCATCTCATCGATGGGATCGCATGCGCGCGCTGTTTCTTTGTCTCTGCGTGTAGTACAGTTAAGAGAGCCAGTTTAAGGGCGGAGAAGAAGAAAGAAGAGAAAAGCAAAAACTGCAGCGCCGTGGTTTTAAAGCGCACCCGTGGTAGAGAAACGGAATGCGATATAAGCGTGCGTAGCCATGATACGCACACGACAAACTGCCTTAAAATATTTAGACTTGAGGGAAAGCTTCGGTAACAAACGATAGCACAGCAATCAGCACTCGAATATAATTATAACCCTAATACTAATTGTAAATATTCATCTCATCTATGGGATCTAATGCGCGCGCTGTTGCTTTGTTCTGTGTGTAGTAGTTAAGAGAGCCAGTTTAAGGGCGGAGAAGAAGAAAGAAGAGAAAAGCAAAAACTGCAGCGCCGTGGTTTTAAAGCGCACCCGTGGTAGAGAAACGGAATGCGATATAAGCGTGCGTAGCCATGATTCGCACACGACAAACTGCCTTAAAATATTTAGACTTGAGGGAAAGCTTCGTTAGCAAACGATAGCACGGCAATCAGCACTCGAATATAATTATAACCCTAATACTAATTGTAAATATTCATCTCATCTATGGGATCTAATGCGCGCGCTGTTGCTTTGTCTCTGCGTGTAGTAGTTGAGAGAGCCAGTTTAAGGGCGGAGTAGTTGGAAGGCATACTTTCTAGGAAAAATGGCCGCTCAAGGAGAAGAGCGAACTCGAGCGGCTTTAGAGGCTAGGAAAACTGCCTTAAAATATTTAGACTTGAGGGAAAGCTTCGTTAACAAACTATAACACGGCAATCAGCACTCGAATACGACGAGAGAAATTACTGAGACGTGGAAAATTCCCTTGAAAAAAAATCTGGTTTGCTAGACAAATGCTTGTATGTATTGAACCTCTTAAAAGATGAGGGGTGAAATATGCGCTCACCGAGAGGGCATCTTCAGCACGAGACATCCCCAAGGCACCTTACAGACACATACATAGACACATAAATAGATAGATATAACCCCCCCCGCCCCCTTTAAAGTGCGTAAAGTTCCCTGAGAATGTGAAGATATTAAAATTACGAAATACTAATGCACCTGCCCGACATCACTGTGCGCTTTCGGATATAGCTCGCTTACTTGATGTCACCATCACCCAGGGGAGGTAGCCGAATTGTAATAAAGCGAAATATTGCGTGCTACAGGGGCAAACATAACCTGTTAAATGCGTATCAAGAAGAGGGCCGGGAACCCGTCCTCAGATCACACTTTTCAGAATGACGCAACATCGTAGAATGTGTCGCGTGCAAAATACATTAGAGCTGACAAATCATCATACTTGAGTAAGCTGTATAAGGACGCAGAAAATTTATTTCTTCCAACTTCACCGTCGCGTCTCAGCCGGGAGTTGCCGTTTGTTGATGCATGCAAAAGCTAATTTCCCTAATGACCTGTGGTTTCAGAACTTAAAGGCGAGTAAGATTGCCAAGTAACGAATTTTTTGAGGTGATACCGTGATGACGCAGTCCTCAGGGTTGTTTATTCAAAGTGCGAAAACATTAATTTTACTTCTTTCAGATTATGCGCCGCTTTCCTTGTTGCCTCCAAGATTTACTAATGCAATTAGTATTTCTTGAAAATTTATGGACTTTTCAGTATATGTTATTTTGAATACCCTAACGGCCCCTAAAGGAATTACATAGGGGGGCGGGGATGCAATTTACACATGATATGTCAACGCAATAAAAAAATGACTGTAGGAAACAATCAAGCACAGATTTCGGTAAAACATATCTATAGGTACCTAACCTCTTTCATGCAAACTTGGGCCACTGGGTATGCCGGCGAATAGACAACTCGTGAGTGGACAACTTGGGCCATTCGGTACGCCCAAATGGGGCACGTGTCACAGGGCATGCAACCGAATACGCAACTTGGGCAACTGGATATATGCGACTGGGCATGTGACACTATATGTGAACAGTCCTCGCCTGTCCTCCAGAATCGGTGTGCGTCACTGGGTAGGTCGACGGATATACAAGCAGAACACGAGGCAACAAGTGAACAAATCGGCATCAAAAGCAGCCGAGGGGGGAGAAAGAAGTGAAGTGAACAGAAATGGGACCAGAGCGTGGACCTAGCGTGGACCGTTGAGCAAGAGGGAATGGAAGAAGGTGCCGGTATTCAAGTCAGCTACCCAGAAGTGAAGAATTTGGTATTATGGTGTGTCGCTACATTGATTCAATGCTAATCGCATTAGCGTCAACATTCAGCGTGAGAGTGCTTCTGCCGGATTTTAAAAATGAATTTACTGCATGATTTATTATATCTGTTCTTTTTTACATTCGGCGCCTGTATTCACAGCTCAGCTGTCCTGCCAAATGAATATTCTGTAAATGCATACGAATATCGGGGAGAGGACGGAACCAAACGAGAGTCAAGGAAAGAAGAAGGACGCTTCAGAATAAAATAAAAAAAAAACAGAAACTGCGCGACACAGGGCAAGCGAGTTAAGAACACAGGACAGACTGCTGACTAGTCAGCGCTCTGTCCTGTTCTCTTTACTCGCTCGTCCTGTGTACTGCTGTTTCTGTTTTTATTCTAAACATGAACCAACCAGACCCTTTGAACACGCTGCTAATGACACTTGCTTGAATATCTGCGCTGCCACGCAACCTCAGTGCCTTTGTTACCTGCCAGAGTGGTTCTAATTTCGCAGCTTTTTTTTACCACGTAAGAAATGATGTGAGTGCGTCTAGTATACCAAGTATAAAGCTGCTGTGATTCATAATGCTTCTGTTGCTATCTGCAGTAACACCGCGGCGCCACTCCTGCCCTTCTTCTCATCTTTTCGTAGCCTTTCTTCTTGCACCAGTGCACGACCTCCTCACCTTTTCATATCACTTCTCTTTCTGGCACATTCTGCTACCAAGTATAAAGAGAATGGTAAAGGCCGCATAAAGAAGACGAGAAGTTCATAGATGCAAAGGAGTAGCGAAATCAATTCCTGATGGCTCTTCTCGGGAATCTTTCCGTTCGCTTCCGCAATATAGTGCCGCGTCCACGTTGCTCGCGTATGCCCTGCGAACCTGCGCCACGTGTGCGCGCGATTATTTCTCTTTATTCCTCCCGGCGCGACACGTTTATGCTACGTTAGTGTATTGCGCTTCAACCAAGGCACGTGCCCGGCGATCGATCGAGAACACAATCGAAGCGACCGCGGAGGAACCAATGCGCAGGCCTTGTGACTCGTGCGACTCTCGGAGGTCGGCGGGTCGACGAAAAAGCTTGGCAGCAATTTTCTGGGAGGCGCCTTGTTCGGTTTAGGACTTTCTTTGGCAAACATTTATTTGCAGCAAACGGGACGAAGCTGACTAAATAAGAACGATGGCACATTTGACGTGTCAACTAGAAAGTTTCTGCGTCTGATTGCGTAAACTATTGAGAGTTGCTTTTCTTCTTTAAAGAAATATTTTCTCTGAGCTTCGAAAAGGGCGATAAATCAATGTGACTGCCACGACAAGCCACCTTTTCAGCTTTGAAAGCGGGTTGGCTTAACATTGGCATGTTTCGCGCCAATTCTCGAGAAGCGCGCGTATGTTATGCGACCTTTCATTTTCCCCCCGGAAAGTTGGGAGGTGCTCAGTAAAATGTTACTGTAGTTGTTCAGCGCCATGCCATCTTCGTCAGTTTGAAAGAGCACTGAATTCAATTTAATATGTTTTACAGAGGCTCACGGAATGAATACGTATTTAGTTCATGTTTTCCTTTCTTTTATATAAACGTGACTTCATAGGTTAAAATGCTGCAGTTGTGTGGTTAGTTAAAAAGATAATGGCCTTGCCCTTGTGTTTAGCCTGAAGAAATGTAGGCAATTTAGTAAGTAAATAAACAATGTTGTGGTGCTGACGCATTCTGTAATGCCGGTACTACAGATACTAGGGAATCCCGATAAGACTTCCTCGCGAGACAGAGATCTACCAGCATGCTGTCGAAAAGTGCCTGCACCATGTATTTACAGGTGGTGTTTATAAAAGAAAAAGAAATAAAGGAGAGGGAATTATTCTTTCCCTTAACATAAATACGCTTGACATAGCACATTATATTCAGTGGCTTCTTTCTACAAAATTAATAAATCGGTATTTGGTAATATTTATGTTATATTTTCGTGCCTGAGTTGTGGAGTCACATACTGAGTGGATAGTCTCATTTCTTCTAGGTGGGATGGAACTGCTAATATGAGAAAAAAAAATATTCGTGTTGTAGCTGAAAAATTTGCGTGCCGGAGTAGGGGAGTTTAACTCATACAAACGCAAGTTTGTATGCCAGTTGTTTTTGGATATATTTTTACGTATACAATTTAGTATGTTGCAGTTCCTATCGTCATATTTGTCATAGTCCAACATATATATGAGGTTGCTTATTTTTTGTAAAACGTGATATCTCATTACAAGGGTATAGGGCTGGGTGTGCATAAAATCGCACTGTATTGTGACCGCAGAAAGTGAGTTGACGTGATACTAATGTGTTAATAAAGGGTTTGTTGTAACGCAAGTCTGAGCCAATAGTACAATGTAGCCGATTTCATTTGGAAAGAGTTTGGAAATAAGGCACTCTATGAAGTTTTGATAGCCTTGAAAGAACTCCCTGTTGGAAAGCACTATACGTTTGGCAACACTAATTACTTGTCCATACAATCATAGTTTCTGCCACGGCAGCTGTGAACTCCAATTTACCTTCCTTCTGTATCATTTGCATGGTACACCAATCTTGCTCATTTTTATCAATGAATACCCATATTGACTACGTGAATAAACAGATACCAGTGTCAGGAATTGGACCGTTTGAGAGATTTATCGCAGCAGGTGAATGTCAGAGTGACGTCAACTTACAGCAATTGAAAAGAAACGAGTAGAAATATTCGAAACTAACGTTTCACTACATTTGCACACCGGCCTCTAACATAAGTCAAACTACAGAATAACGATGTCAGGAAGACCAAGAACATATTCCTCCTTGGTAATATTAATGTCATGAAGACTATATGGCGCAAGAATAACATCTTGATTGTAAAAAAAGAAGAAATAAAAAGAAATTTCATCAGGAACGCTCTGCGAACATTACAATATGGATGGCACCGTATAACAAATGAAGCATTGCTTGTTGATGTTGCGAAGCTTGTTCGGTATTATGTGCAGCCTCTACAGCACGATACAAACCGGTACGGCGCCTACTGTTGACGTCTATTATGAGCATCGAGAGCCAGTTATCTGTCCATGTTTACGAGGATGAAGAGAAAGTGAGTGAAGCGAGGTCATAGGACCTTCGCATATGATGGCATACATAGACGCGCCAGCAGCGCCAATAGTCTTATCGAACATCGACCCTAAAATCGATGGTGACAAAGACGACGATGGGAACAGCAACATACTAAATGATATACGTAGAAATATATCCAGGAAGTCGGCTTCGGCGCCAACGCCCATAAAGACTGGTGATAAAGTGGAGCAGCCAAACTGAGGGTAAAATCGAGCATAAATTGTATGAACGATGCCCAGACGTGTTTACGTATATACAGATGGCAGAGGACCATGCAATGGCTGGACCATGGCTAGTGTGTTTACCACGAAAACCTACGGGTTTAGAATAAACTCGGGCAGAAATGTGACGCTGCCTACGTAGGCGATATTGTGTGCAGCCCCTCGACCAATGAAACATGTCGTTCTGCGACGGTGTCCCTGCGTTAAGTTGTCAATATTCTCCGTCTACCGATGAGAAATTTCTTTTTTGTCAGTTTGGGTCGTTCTTTTTTATTGCTGGGACAAAGTAGATCGCAAAAGTTAAAGGTGCATTACTTGTCTCCAACTTGAGACCTATTGCCATTGTGACGCATGGACAGACGCGCTGAGATGCTTTACGCATAAGTTAACGCTTCAATCTACGGAATGCACTTTTCGAAAGACTTTGGATTATACATTACTACCTGGAGCTAATACAAGCAGTGAACCTCGACATTGCGGGTGGTGCTAGCATTATTATTAAAACATCTTGACTGAGCGCACATCATGCGTTAGTCAGCCAGAGAAGAACGAAATAGTTGCGTGGATGACGTCGCAAAATTTACACTCTCATCTGATCACTGTCACGCGGACAACTTTCTGTGGGTATGAAGGGAAAACTACGAGCGCGTGGCTGCTGCACATGTGTTACCGCGCCAAGTAATCCGGCCACGTTTGACAGTGCTGTTGGTTGGTCGGAACAGACGCTGAATCGACGCAGCTTCCACGTACGACGGGTTCGCATTTACCCAGACGGGGAAGGAAAAAACCGCACAATATGTAAACCTTTACCCTCAGTGGTGTATTCTGTCTTATTTAATTGTTGCTAATGAGGTGTTTACGTTTCGCATTCCCCCAGCCTATACTGACGAGGATAAAGACGCGGGACTATTTTCAGAAGCGCTCTTGTGCGTGCTTTGCCTCCGTAGCTTTCCCTTCATAACCACAGAAAGTTTTCCGCGAGTATAGTTTGTTCCCACAATACTGCGCGAACTTTCTACTCTTTATTTCTGCAAAATATTTTTTTAGCATTTTCAGCGGCCGTGATATTGTGATTAGAACGTCTGATCGGTTCAAAATCTAACTAACGTCGGTTAGATTTCAAATGCACCCGTTGGAATACATTTTTCTTTGCCTCACGTCGTACCACTCACGAGTCAAACATAAAGAGCCACATACTAACGAACAAACATAATCGGCCCATGTCCTTCATCATTTCTGATGCGTTCAGTAAGGATTTGCTGTGTGTTGGCAACTTTTTTTCTAGTGTCTCGCTTAACACTCTTAAAACGCCTGCACCTTTTGGGGCTTCTCTTGTCCCGCAACAACAATCGTCATCTATCTTTCCCGCATTTGCTTTCTTTAACTCTGCGTGCCCGGTATTTTCAAGTGACGAACTGCGCACGCGCGTTACCAGCTGGACCTAGCATTTTCAAGTAATGAGCGGCGAGTTTTCAAGAAAGGCAACGCCGAAAGCAAGATAGATCGCGATTATTATGGTGTGACAAGATAAGCCCCAAACGGTGCAAACTCCTTCAGTAGTGAACTAAGACAAACAAGTCTAATAGAATTTCGCTAAATAGGGCTCCTAGCTAGGCCGCTAAAACTGTCGTTAAAACTGTTGAGGGAGTAACAAATAGCGTTGACGTCTTGAAACATTATACTATAAAATAACATGTCGTAATAAATATTCCGAAACGTTTCACGTTCGTGTAGTGTCCGTGTACGTGAGGAATAAACGGCGAAATTACAAAAGCGGTACAGATATGACTCTCACTGTATCAATGTATTTGAAACGACGCATAATGACAGCCGAAATCCGACTTTACCTTAAGATATTAGGATTAAAATTCCAGCGGGAATAAACAGAATACGGGTCCCCTTACTTTGCTCGTACCCACACGTATACTTGGCCTGCAAATTTTCTAAATTTCAACGCTCGTTAAAGGGGAACTAAATTATGCGACACGAATTTCGCGTTATACCGGCGACAACAATTGCGTGACCTCTATAAATACACGTTTCCACTCCTTGATTCGTCTCATTCTCAAAGCTCCGTCTCTATCGGTTTGTGCGAAGGCCGTGAGAAACAAAGCAGGTGCGTCCAGATTCGCATGAACGAGCCAAGCCGCGCCGACGGGCAGCACACCATTTTGCAGTTAAGATGTACTGTCTAAGTACTTATAATATGTTCTCAGTCTCATCATATGGTTTATAGTCCTGTAGTTTGGCAATTTATTTTACTGCTACGCTTGCGAACGTAAACATGTCGAGCGCACGTGTGAAACTGCAGCACTGTGGGCGTTAGGACCCCTTATAACGGATTTTATGATGTACGAAAAAGCAAGCATTTAGGAATTTTCGTTGCCACAGTAGCCACGGCATATGGTCTTTGTGGGCGCAGATCATCATTGCTTCTTTCTGGCCACAGAGCTCACGCGCTGTGTACCTATTTTCGGTAGCATTCTTTCTGTAGCTTTCGTGTATTACGTGCCGTTCTAGATTGTCATTTCTGTATCAAATGTATCAACTTCAAAGTCGCCAAAATGCGCAAGTTGTTCTGTCACGTCGCTAAAAAAAGTCGACAGTCCCTAAATAGCAAAATGCGTCGCTAAACGTACCAGGAAGTCACAAAGTTTAACTGGAAAACCACTAAAACGGCAACGCTGGTAAGAAGTTACTTTCAGCGGAAGTACTATATCTAAAGCAGTGATCGACAGCGATGAATTAGCGCCTCATTAGACGCTGTGCGGCTCGCGATCTGGCGCAGCATATCAGTTGCAGGAAATAACAGCAGGGAGCGAACAATCACGTCGGAAACCTTAAAGCGAGCGTTAACTTTTGCCGGTAATTCATAATATGGGCAGGGCAGGCTGGGTAGGGGGGGGGGGGGGGCGACAAGTTAAAGCCTCAACGAGAAATTAGGACAATAAAGAATACTAACATACAAGTAGTACTCAAACACACTTCCTAGCTTAAACACGTTGATGTTATTGAAGAAAACACGTTGCCGCTGGGACAAATCTAGGCAGGGGTTTATTATTGCTTAGTGGGGCCTTAGCGACCATCGTAAGCTCGGCTTCGTGATACAATGCTGATTTTAATTGCACTTAGTCCCTTCGACAACCGTAGTATGATGACAGGATGATAGTCACAACAGCTGAGCTATTACTAGTACAACAACGGCTAAATCCAAAGCCTAGAATGAAGCATGAACTTTCGTATAACCAGAATAACAATAAAATTTTAAGCTTTCAAACAGAATGAATTTTAACGTAGCTTGCCTATGCGCGCTATAGGCGCCGTTATTATTATTATTATTATTATTATTATTATCTTGCTCCCAACACTAAGTTATGAGGACAGTAGAACAAACGAATTAAACTGATGTGGAGACGTAGTAAAAAGGCAGCAGGGTGCTTTGTGGCGCAAAGGAAGGGGTCAACGGGCAACGAAGTGAACTTTCTAAAGTGAATAGCATGGTATAGTATAATACAGTATAGTATAATATAATATGGTGAAGCATAACATAGGATAGTGTAGCATAATGTAGTATGTGTAGAATAATGAGTATAGAGATATTGAATGATTGCAATGCACTAGAAAGTTTTAAACAACGAGCTAAGTAGCATGTGGCGCCACCACGTCATAAAGGCTATCTCACATAATCAATAAAGTAGTTACGATGATCAACGTCGTCGCTGTCGTCATCATCATCGCCACCGAATATTAGGTTGAATTGACCGTCGGTTAAAGAATAAGGAGATGGAAGGCACTCTCCCATTGCCAAGGCGAATGTGAATTCTTTGCTGCTTCTGTTTTTCCAAACTTTGGCTGCGCAACCAACGCGTGAGATTGCGACGCCACGGGAAGAGAGCTATAATGGAAGACGCCCGCGGCAACCACGAGATTAGAGTGGATTATGGTAATTAATTTAACAGGAGCGCCACGTTCGGCTTCTTGCCGATTTTTCTGCCAGCAGTCAGCTCGTACATGCTGTGCTGTTGCTTCTACTTGCGACATTTCCAGCCACCACGGTGGAAGTAGCGATAGGCTTGTTTACTCGCAACGCCGAACACCGAAGTAACCACATGTTTGCTCTTGCTGCTGCTTAACTCAACGATGGCTTCATGTCGATGGCTTCATCAACAGCACGCTTTTGCTCGCACGATAGTTTTCGGTCTCGTGTACAGTATACCGACTACTCGCTACGCAACTTTCATGAGTCGTATTTTATGGCCCCAAAGGTCGTACAACATATTATAAAACTCGGAGTTTTGGCAATTCTATTAGAACATGAAATTTCTGTCGCGAAAAATTAAAAGAAAGAAACATTCTGGTTGAGGAATGGGTTGTCTTTAATTAAATGCTTATTTGGTTTGTCACAGTAAAAAATAATTTTGGGGGTTCTACATACAAAAGTCACAAAGCGATTACATGGCGCATAGTAGTCAGGGACTCCGGATTTGCTTTTACCACCCAGGGGTCTTTAGCGCGCAACTAAATTTAAGTACAGGCGCGTTTTCGCATATCGCTCCCAACAAAATGCGAACACCGCGTTCAATGGGAGATTTGCTCTCCGCCTACTGGTAAACTGAGTTGAATGCACACTCTAAACGTAACTTCAATAAAAGGTGTGCATTTACACTAATTTAAGGTTTGTGGCACACAAAGCCCTAAGAAATGGTAATGTGCCCCAAATACACGTAATTTATTTCTCTGAAATGATGTTAATATAAGCCTTGAGGTAATGCGGCGAATACGTGGAATGCTGTCATGTACACAGGAACCATCAAAAGGTAAATTCAGCACCAGGTTCCACGTTACAGCATGTGAAAGACGACTGCTGGCGCTCACGTTGAACGCATACTGCTAGTACAGATGTTAAGGACATCAATCACAAGATGACCTGAAAACTTCACACATGACGAAAAATAACCAAAGCATCCGAGACCATGCCGCGCTTACTGATGCTGATTGTAGGAAGATTCTATTGCCTACAAACTGTGAAACCTAATACATTCATACAGGTTAGTTTTCAACTATGCCTGGGACCTTCGCCTAAGCACTCTTGCATGCGCAAGGCAAAAAAAAAAAAGCTCTAATAAGCCTCTTGAAGGTGACTGGAAATTACAAGGCCTTATGACTGTCAGCCTACATTCTGCGAATGTGGTAAAACATTGCCTGCCTAATTATTTTTATGATCGTCCCTCTTTCTCACTTATATTTCCCCCAATCGTCTTCGTCAAGTGTATGGCAGTGATTCGAGAACGACCTTCGAATATCTCCCCACCTTTTGTTCGTTGTCTCTCTCTCTCTCTCTTTGGGCAGCGCGAAGCAACATGGTACTAATAAAAAGATACGTGAAAGACATTTTCTACAAGTTACCGTGGCTAGAGTGCCCAGTGCCATAAGAACAACTCCTGCAAGCTGCAGGACTTTGCAGAGAAAGAGGGAAAAGGAATGCTATACGCGCCGTTTCGCTCCTCGTTACAAGCGCGGTAACCTGGTTGCCCAAGAAAAAGAATTCATCGGGTGCGATAGCAAGATTTTGCTTCAGATAAATCGTAGCCTCCCTGTAGTGTGCTATCGATTTACTGTGCGAAGAGTGGTGGTGCGAAGAGGATTTGCCCTCTGGGTCATTAGACGACGGAAACAAGAAAAAACATTCTCGAGCAAGGGCGGAGAACCACGTAATTTACGATCAGCGTCATTTAAGGTTCCTCCCCCATGTTTTCAGCGACAGAGACACCGTTAAAAGCTTTCTCGTGATTTGGGAGATCGTTTACCGACATGTCGCGTCACGAATCTGGCCTTGTTCAACGCCCTTTTGCAAGATTGCAAGATTGAGCACGTCTTAGAGGTAGGCGAAAAGCGTCCGAGTGTAATGTCTTCTCGCTACACTTGCGTTAAAAGGAAACTTTCATTATATTCACCTGGTTAACGAGCGTTTTGTTCTCTTTCTAAATATTACTTTCACTAAGGAGTAAACAAATGTGAAAGAACAAAAAAAAAATGAGCTCGTATTATAGAGGGTGTTCCTGCAAGAGCAATGGACTCAGTTTTGTATAATGATGATTTCGGAGGCAGTCGTGTTGTCCTTCGATGATTGTGTAAATGCTAAGGAGAGACCAAAGAAGCAGTGGATTAGTAAAGAAGTCGGACAAAGCTTCATGCTTGGTAGTCCTCTAGAGTGGTCGGCGAATGAAGTCGCTTATTTGACGACAAGGAGGATATGTTCTCACGATACATGACTGAATTTCGTGGGCGCTATGGCGCGGGTGACTTTGCAATCCCACTTACTTAAAAAGGCGTGCACGACCATGGGGAGGTGCTATGTTATCTTATTTCTCGCTAGAGGAATCCGGTACATGTGTTTATTCTCCTCCGCTACTTCGTCTGCTTATTTCTTTTTCGTTCTCAAAAACCGTGCTCTCTTCATTTGATGTGCACTGCCACGCGATAATCTCGATGCCGTTACGGTTTTAGCAGTTACGTTGTTATGCCGCATGACGTGCTATTACAAAAATCATTTCGCATCCTTTCCCTCCTCCTCCTCCTCCTCCTCCTCCTCCTCCTCCTCCTCCTCCTCCTCCTCCTCCACCACCACCACCTCCTCCTCCTCAGATTACTATCATCGCTATTATTGGGATCATAGTCACCATCATCAGGTCGCGCAAACAGAACAATTAGAGACGCGGTAGCACATGCCTGCGCAAAATATCACACTTGCCTTTAGACTGGACAAGGCCGGACTTCTCCTTGGCGGAGTATGGAGATTCATTCACATATATATTGATTTAATGATTCATTGACTTAACGACTGATTAGGCGACCGACCTATAGGGTTCAACATCTCTGTGCAGTATCTCGGTTATGGCGGAAACCCCTGTAGCAGGAGGGTTCGCGTCAACATAGTTACGACCAACTGCGGTTCATAACACGCACCTAGATCTAATTACACATTATGTGCAATTACAGGATTCTGTCTTCTTCATCTGCCGAGATGTTACAGATGGGTGAGTAGGCTTTCAGTTTGACCGTGTTTTGAGAGTTAATAAAGCAATAGTAGCTTTGTGTTTGGCTGGTTAAGCTCTGCGCCACCAGGTGGTTGCACCGTACAGGCCGGTCAGGCCTCACGTTTACACCAAAGGCCCTTCATCACAGCGGTTGTAGCATGGAGGGGAGTTAGACTGTGCCTCCGCCCATCCGTCAGAACGCCCAGCTCACCTGCGGTTACTGGAATACCGGAAACGCTGGGTGCTACGACAGAACGCTCGCCACGCACGCTGCTTGGATTAGCTCTCGCATGGGATCGACGGCCAGGCGGCTAACAGAGAGGTTGGATAGACTTCCCGCGCTGGCTCCAAAACAATAGGGAGTGGACGACACGACGCTACATCGTGATGCAGAGCCAGTGAAGGCGGAGCTTAGCCCCAATCACTCGGAGAAAGAGTTGAGGAAAAAGCATGGCTATAGGGAAGAGGGTAACTTGTAATCGCCCGCAACTCTCCTAATATGAGACGCTTCACATAAATTGCGTCGCGAACATTTTACTGTAGCTGTACCCCACGCGTCTACAAAATTTGTCCAAGCCGTATTAGGGACCTTCTCAGGTCACGCAGGGGAACATTATTAGAACTTGTCAGCTTGAGGCAGCTATACTCGTGAGATGTGCTCGACAGTCCGGTAACGAGAGCAGTTCTAAAAAAAATCTTGCACTTATACTTCCTTCTCTCGTGAAATATTGGCCTATGCTGCATTCACAGAGACGAAGTTTACGAATGCAGTTGTTTAGGTTTGATGACGGGTGACCGAACTCCTTGGGATAATGATAAAGCGCCTATGTTATTGAAAATTTTTGCACCTAAAGGAAGATTCTTCTCATTTTGTTCGTCTTATATACCAACTTCTCCGTATCGATGGGAAGTAAACTGGGTCCCTCAATGTAGCTTAACCAAGATTTCATCGTAAGTGTAGATGTTTTTCACAACATCGGCTGCCTTCTTTTTACCGATGAAGCAAAGTGCTCTTCATCCGCATTCTTCATTTTCATCGAGCTTGCTATTGAGTTTCTTTTTCTTTTCTATTTGGTTTAACTCCTTACAGAGCACTTCTCTGGATCAACCCAGGTAGTGGCACAAGATGCACGGCAGAACCACGGGGTCACAAAAAGCTGCTAAGCATTGACCATTGGACCGTAGATGCCAACTAGGACATTGTGGTATCATACGTTTTTTTTTTTTACCTCAAGCATCTTTCTTCAAGTGTCAAAGTTAAAGTGAATTGTAGTGTGGTGAGAGCTCAGTGCGCAAAAATTTTCATGCTCCAGAACTTAAACTCCGTGTTAATTTTATACCCTACAGCTCAAGCGTTCTGCCATTCTAGAGGGTGGACTTCACCAATATTGAAATTACAGCCTCAAAGGCCTTTTTTTTTTCAACACTGCCAGCAAACTGCTTTGTGCAATAAAGCAGTTATTTTCTACTATCTCACTTAATTAACATAGTTGTTTACATCAGCAGCATTCTTGCTGGTGCATTGTCAATCTTCAGTATTACAGAACGAGCTGCTTGTTCATGCTTTCATTGCAGTTAGTACCGTTAGTATGAAGGACACATATACCAAGCTTGCTGTTCTTTTCTTCTCGTGTATATTTCAGGTTCCTAAAATGTAACATTACTGTCGAGAAAGAGCTATAAACTAAGCGGTTCCTATGTATTGCTAGACACATTATGCAATCTACTAAATGAATACTCGAACATGGTTTGCCAATCAGAGATATTGGTATTTATTGGCGCACTGTGGCCTAACACTAGACAATAACACTTATTCATTATCATTTTCTGTTGAACATCGTCTAACTAGAGTTACAGTAGTTTCTAATGTACTTCAAATAAGCACTAATATGTATTCATATTGGCATGAGCTGTTGCTTCGGTTTTATTACCAGTCACCGTTTTCACGGTGTTTTCAAGTTTTCTAGTTAAGATGAAATGTACAACAAGCAAACTGTGAAGTACCTGGAAAAACAAGAAGGCTCGGCAGCAAGGGCAATAAAGGATCCTTTTCGAGCAAACGGGATGCTCAAATGATGATGCATAATAAATGTAGCGGGATCATTCTTATCAAACAGCAGCGTACACGAACTCAAAGAAAAACTGCTAAGATAGTGAGTATGACGGCATGTCGTTGTGGTGCCGTGCAACGAAATAACAGAAGCAAGTATTTCTTTCGGTAAATTCCTGTAACTATTACGACCTGCTATTGCGATGCCATGGAATGGAAATACAGGGTGCTGTATTTTTCACGGGAATTACTGTAACTGTGACGGCGTGTTATTTCGGTGGCCTGAATTTGAAATACAAACGTCTGAATTTTTTTACGGCCAATTACTCTATATATGCCGGCGCGTAATTGCAGTTCCGTTGAATGAAATTAAGGATCTCCGAAAACTTTACGGGAAATAGCTAGCAGGCAATGCTGCCCGGAAAAGTTCAGTAAAGATAGTAGCGTATTTTCTACACTGTAAAAAATTGTTTTGCAGCTGGTTTTATTCTTTGTCACTGAAGTAATCTTGGAAGGAAGAGTTGAAAGTCGAGAAGCAATACACGAAGTGCAGGTGAATGATAAACCTGACGTGGAAAAGACCAAGAATGATTGAATCGACTCCTCGATAGAAAAAAAAATCGCGTGAAGGTGGGACTCACTACTTCTGCGGATCCAAATACAAGCAGCATGCTAGAAAAAAGAAAAGAAACAAAAGTAACGCAAGCAAGTCGAAGGAAGTTGCGAAGAAAAATAGGTTGCCAAGCAGGCATTGATAAATGACGCAATACAGCACAGGGGTGTTTCCTCCAGAGTCTTGCTTACTTCTTAAGAGACGAATTTTCTGTTCCCCGAAGAATACACACTATAAGGCAGCTTAAGCGACAAAATACGAGCAGAGTGAGGGAAAGGCTGTTATTTGAAAACTTCCCTTAAAAAAAACAGTTTTATATCCCCGTGGATTTGAGACATGGCTACATTCGTGACACTCGGGTGAGCCCTTGCGTCGGCCTCCTCTGTGATGTTTGATATAACATTCCTTGGCGGCGCCTCATTGATACTGAAAATGGCCTGGCCGATCGAGTATATATAAGTGCTTTTTCTCCATTTCGAAGAAGCTCTACAAGGCTCAGTTTCGCGGAATATGAAGGAGAATCTTAGAGTCGCTAGTTCTAGAGAAGACATTAGGAAGGCAATCTCCTTCCGAAGGAGATTGCCTTCCTATCGCATTAATTGCAATCCCCCTGTGCATGCCCAATTATGTTGATTCTGTGGTTTCAGATAGCGGCGGAGCATATATATGCTGTCTGAAAGAATAAAGAAACTTTGGTTGTTAGCCAGCGCTGTTGTCTGTGTCCCTTCACTCGTCCTGTCGTTTAGCGCTGTTTTTATTGCTCGTAATCATGAACCAACCAGCCCAAATGCGTACTCTTTTGCACATTCTGTCAAGTCACCAAGTGTAAGTTGATAAAACGCAATATTTAAAGCTGCAGAACAGTGCTTTATTTTTTGGTCCACTCCGAGAATGAAGTACGGTTGGATATGCAAAGTTTGTCGTTTGTATTTGCTTATTTTATTGACTAATGCCCCCTTCACTACTAACATATCAAACCTTACAGCTTACTTGCATCTGCTCTTACGAAAGTTTCGTGCGTAAGAAAGTTTTTGTGAATACGGGTTTTGCTGTGTTCCTTCCCCACTCCGTAAAGCATGGGTGTGCATGCGCGGACGCCTTTATAGAAAAGGGAAAAAAAGAAATATTTTATTTTTGACTCATGTTTTGTAAGCTCCAACGAAGATTCAGCGAGAAAGCAACCGTTCATAGGAAATAACTTATCGTCTCAAATTCATTCTTTAGATGCAAGCGTCATAAGATTGCCCGTAAAAAAAACCAACAAATTTTATTTTTTCCTGAAGCCCGAGCCTCGGATGCCATTCGTGTGTGACATCTTTGTTTCATTGTTTTATTAAATTGAGGTTCTGAAACACTCTTGCACTGCGTGTAGGCAATTTTTTACATCTTTCTGAGGGAAACATTGTTGCTCTTTTTCTCAGCCGCCAAAATATTGTGCTCGTTCAAGACATTTTTAGAGCATCTACAAAAACCCAACGCGCACTGCTCCACTAGTATACGTACTATAAGTGAATGGCACCCACTCTAGCCTGCGTCGCCCCGGGCGGCGTCAGCGGCGGCGACTGCCTTTGACAGACGCTCAGGCAAGCAGCAACGTTAACGGCAGGCAGGACTGACGAACAACTCTATTGTCAAGAGTTTTCGATTTTCTCCGACAAAAGAGGTGCGTGTTCAAACTAGTAGTTTTTGTGCATCGAAGTCATGCGGCAATGTAGTCGCATGACACACACACACGCGCGCGCGCACACACACACACACACACACACACACACACACACACACACACACACACACACACACACACACACACACACACACACACACACACACACACACACACACACACACACAAGCACACGCACACGCACGCACGCACAGATATATATATACACATCACAAGTGGTGGAGTGTGCTCTTCCGTTCTACGTCCTCCGACTCCCCGCTCAACCTTCTGGAGCTTCGATCAGGTCGCCGATTGTACCAGCTGTCCGCCAGTATGTCGGAGGACGAGCCAACAGGCACTTCTACTTCAACCATCTCGGCCTCGACTACCCAGCACCTCCACCACTTGTGATGCAGCAGTTATCACGACGTTTATTAAGCGTCGGAGATGCGGCGAACCGACTGCGCCTTAAAGCACGGATCACACACAAGAGCGAGCCCCACAAGCGACGATGAAGAAGAACGCCATATGAACCCCACATGATGATGATCATGTACAGATGACAAAGTACAGCATATAAATGCCTACAATATATATATACAAACATAAATATAGCGGGCATCACAAAAACTCTTCTAACTACAAAGTGTCCACACTTTCTGAAGTATTGAACGACGATAGACATTCAGGCAACACGGAAGCGAACTTTTCCTGTCATGCGTATAGCCATACCTAAACAATAGAACCAAGAAGATTTCTCCATTCTTCCTAAGGTGAACTAATCGTTATCGCTAAACGCCATCCTGGCGAATTGTCAGTCTAGACATCCCCTTCGAAACGACCGATGCGTTCGAGAAAGGGAGAAAGACCACGGCGGATGTCCGTGGGATGTTAGTTTCATTACTTAGTAAAGTTTACTATTAAAAAGCGTGATACTCGCCTTGGTTCTAGGGTTATATGGCCGTCCTCTCATTTTAAGCGAAATACACAAACAATAGCAACACTATTTGTATCACTGCACCAAGAAATCAAGTTTGGCGCTGGAAATTGTGGCTTCTTTCAATGTACGGGATCGTTATAAAGTGCGCAGGAATATTTATAGAAGGAAAAGCGGAGAAAGGAAACCTTAGGGTTGACCGTAAATGCGCGATTTTTCGCATTACAGCGAACTTTTAAGGCGAAGCGGTAACGAACGTGAAGCCTAATGGAAGCGGTTAAATGAGTCGTGACGGCTGCAGAAGAACACGCTTGAAGAGATACAGCTGCGGAGTTGCATGTTTCCGCTCAGAAAGCTGTATAGTACGCATGACTGAACGACACCATTTCAGGGAGTGGCGGCGCTTAAATAGGGACGCCGTTCATGTCGTCCAGACGATCGGCTTCTATGCGGATTTCTCTGGAACGTCTTTCGACAACTAGAGATCGATTTCATCTTTCTTACTTGGCCTCTGCAGACAGAATACTAGGCGGCAAAATGAAAGGAGCGCCGTAGTGATAATTTGGGCTTTTTTTTTAGAAGTGATAGTAATTTCAAATGTTATTGTGACAGCAATTATTTCGACAATAGATGCGCGCATTCACCGCTGTCGCCATTGCGGTGGCCTGATATCTACAGCGCATGCGCAGTCCGCCTGATGAAGAGTAGACGTTCTTCAGAGAGGCTTCGTGCGTTTGCCTGCAATAACGACGAAACCCACCCGCTGTGGTTGCTCAGTGGCTATGGTGTTAGGCTGCTGAGCACAAGGTTGCGGGATCGAATCCCGGCCACGGCGGCCACATTTCGATGGGGGCGAAATGCGAAAACACCCGTGTACTTATATTTAGGTGCATGTTAAAGAACCCCAGGTGGTCAAAATTTCAGGAGTCCTCCACTACGGCGTGCCTCATAATCAGAAAGTGGTTTTGGCACGTAAAACCCCATAATTTTAACGACGAAACCCGTCGCACGTCTCACGTAACTGGCTCCATTTTAGATGTCAGATGGGAGGCACCCAAATTGACAAGCACTTCACGAGTATTGCGTTCAGGCCTTTTGGCTAAGATACATTTTGTTTCGGTGGTATATAGATAAACATATAGGGTTGTTTTAGGAAAGACGCTGTTTACTGCACATGCTGTTGACTTCAAAAGGGGGAGGTCCTTGGTCAAGATATTTCAGCTTTTTCTCCTATCTCCTCTTTCCAGATTGAAAAGGAAGTAAGAAGTGAATGATCGATATCAAGCGGCTCATATCGTTCCTGTTCGCGCGCGATAAGTCTCTCATCGGCGGTGGCTTCGGCTTCCGCGGGCCTGCCGGGGTTTGCGCCTGTTGCTAATATGGAGGGCCTCGGCCCATCATCGCTGGCCTCGCCGCCCTTTCCTAGGACCTGCGAGACAGGTGCAGAGACTTGCTGCTCCGCGTTAGCGTTATCGCGTCTGAAAGTTTAAATGACCCGCCGTGGTGGCGTAGTGGCTTTGGTGTTGCGCTGCTAAGCCCGAAAGCGCGGGATGGAATCCCGGCCGCGGCGGCCACATTTCGATAGAAGCAGATTGCAAAAACATTCGTGTGCCATGCATTGGGTGCACGGTAAAAACTCCAGGTGTTCAAAGATTAATCTTGAGTCCCCCACTACGGGGTGCCTCGTAATGATATCGTAGCATTGGCTCGTAAGACGCCTGAATGTAATTAATTTAATTTCAAGACAAACATGGCTCACAAATAATAAACAGCCAGGATGGATGCGTTATGTAAGATAACAGTAGACTGCTTTCATACTTAACAATGGAAAATACAATCCGAGATTGCCGTTTAAAGCGAACCTTTCCTTGCCTCTTCCTCCGACTTTCCCACTGCTTGCTTGCTTGTTTGCTTGCTGCCGCCGCCGCCGCCGCCGCCGCCGCCGCCGCCGCCACCGCCACCGCCGCCACCGCCACCGCCACCGCCACCGCCACCGCCACCGCCACCGCCACCGCCACCGTCTATACCGCGCCGAGGGGGAGGTTCAGAGAGTGTGTTTACATGTAAGGAGCGTCGCCGAAAATAAATGCGACGCGAGAAGCTTATTTGGACCTTTGCACCGCGTCGAATGCGCACAATGCCTTCTGGAGCTTCCTTGCCGTCGCCATATGAGCCGCTTGACAGCTGTAATTATCCGCGAGCCCCACAAAGGCATTGCAGAAATTGCAGCACTTAGCTTTCTACTAACACGTAGGTCCAGAGGGAAGTTAGATATAATGATAGAAAGGAGGGGGGAGGAGAGGCAGAGAATGGGTAGAACTGACGCAGTCGCTAAAGGAGTGAATAGCAGCCTTGCCACTCTTTGCTCGCAGTTCCCATACAAATGGGTGGGGGGGGGGGGGGGATAGAGAGAAGGGGACGCGAGGACACGACAGTGGTTGTGGGCAAACGGCATAAATTTAAGTTCGAGGTGCGGTACGGTCCGTTTCTGCTATTGCTGAAAGATAAACACCATACAAATTTGTCAAGCGGACAATTTACGCAGGGCCTGCAGAAGCAAAGCCGCATCAAAGCTCACCGTAGGGTCTAGGCGACACTGTGGAAGCGGTCACACGTCAAATAATAATTTCTGTGCCCGCCGCGGTAGCTTCGCGGCTATGGCATGGCTCGAGGTCGCGGGTTCGATCCCGACTGCGGCAGCCGCATTTATACGGGGGCGAAATAAAAGAAGGAAAACACTTGTGCAGTTAGATTTAGGGGAACATTAAGGAGCACCACGGTGTGAAGATTAATCCGGAGTCCACCAATAAGGCGTGTCTCATAATCTGATCGTGGTTTTGGCATGTACAGCCCCATAATTCATTTCAAGTGTAATAATTCTGCCACGATGCGATGTGCCATGTGAAGCAATGAACATGCTCAACCCTCTCAGAGATTATGCGAAGTATGGCGCACAACAATGCCCCAAGCAAACACTTCCCGCAATGTGTTCTGTGTACTGCGCAAACAAACAGATGTGGTGCACGCAAGCTAACGTTTAAGATCAACTCACCACTCTCATGGTGGACTAAACGTTGAATAAATCAAACGTACGCCGTCAACATCAACGCTAACTGTCGTCTATCAAAGCAAACAGCACAGAAAGCTTCGCTTACATCGATTTCAGCAGTGCGTGGGATCCGCATGTTTTTATTAAGGAATAGCTCGAAGGCATATAACCATAGAGAAAGAAATTCAACAAGAGGGGACACTCGGCAAATACTGGCAACTGCAAGTACATCACGCTAGTCTTAATGCCGTCCATTAGCTTCCGCGAGCATCGGAAAAAACTAAGGTAAAATAAAGCTAACAGGCATTGTTTAATTTTTTCCTTTCCCGCTAAATCTTTCTTGGACAGCTTTGCGAAGAAACGAACTTATACTTTGTAACTTGTTTTTCTTGCGACACGTAGCAACAAGCTAACGGCACGCTAGACGCGCCAGGTGCATGCGTTATGCGCCAGACACGCCACTGAAGCGAGCGAGGCCGGTGCATGTGAAGTTCACCTGTTCAACGACCCGCCTCTCTCTCTTTTTTTTATATATATCCTGGTTTGTTGGGCTCCAGGCGTATTTTTGCGTTCCTTCTGCACTTAGACACGGCACCACTACACTATTGGACTGCGACAAGGTGAGAGATTTTGTTTGCGTCTGCGACACATTCCAAGCAATTTAGGCGTACGGCACGGTTAATCAAGACTTGCGACGAAGTTAGCGGACAACAGCTCGGCCGTTCTGGTGCAGTTAATTTGAGTTAATGACTCGCACTGGGAGGTGTTTGCGACGCTTTCTATTGGCCCCAACATTACTGTAACTTATTTCGGTAGTTTTTGGGCACGCTCGCTGCACCCGGCTTTGTGACGAAGTTAAGGAAAAGCAGCTCGACCGCGGTGACGCATGCAGTTAGTTCCACGTCTGCGAAATTTTAGGGGGACAAGTTGGGGACGCTTTCTCTGTTCCTCAACATTATTGTGATTAATTTCCTTACTTTTTGGGATAATTTGAAGGCCCGCTTGCCGCACTTGGCAGTGTGGCGCAGTTACCGAAAAGCAGCTCGGACGTGGTGAGTTTGTTTGGCGTGTACTCTACCTTAGTGGGACAGGTTTGTGACGCTTTTTACGGCCCCTCATCAACACACGTATTCTTTCCATCTCCACGCTTGGCGAAAACGCGACGAGCGATTGTCCAGAGTGATAACACGGGAGTGTGTTGCTTGCGCCGGCAGTACGCACAAAAGATAACGCCGGGGAGCTCAAAAACCAGGAATTTGTAATTCGAAAATTCCTTCGTCTGAACGACTGAAAACAGGCTTTGCACCCACGCATTTGCCTCGATGGCGAGTAGAAGGCACTCTGCGAGACTCTAGCATGGTCTGCCCGAGAAGTTGTGTTATGGCAACCTATGTGTACGTAGCGTACCATCGCGTCGGCTGAGGCCAAGTTGTTTTGGAAACGCTCAGTCGCCCGTGTATTTCTTCTCTCAAAGAGCAGGAAATAATATCTGGGAATGGGGGAATGCATGGAAATCAGATGTTTTCTCTTTCGTTTTATTGATACGATATAAGAAGATGTTCAGGAACAATTTAAGGCGCCGGCTACTCTTTATCTGTTGAATAGGTCTATAGCCTACAACATACAGGGCTGAAGATTACATATCAGATGTTTTCTTCATATCTTCTGGCATTGTTTGGCATGAGTGGGGTGTTTTCTACGCCATGTATGTAAAAATGAATTGCTTTCGAAGGTAATGCCGCCCATTCACCACTTTCGCACGCTCCGCCTCTACACGCAGTATTCTTATAAGGTCAAAATGCCAAAATGGCACATGCTTGTAATTCCCTTTTTTTCAGCCGATGCGTCCGGTGGAGCTTCGTACGCAAATCACTGCTGCTTACCTGGTGCCGCCACGTTGGATGAATGCACAAAAAGCCCGGAACAAGCATTTATATAGAGCAAATAAACATTTCCCGATTTCACAAGGCGTCTTGCGTCTACATTATGAAAATGCACGTGGCACATATTCGATTGAGGCTTGTAAAGATCATTCGCAATCATTTTTACTAAATAATAAAACGATTCCGCACCCAGACAGCCTGCGATTCAGCAGTAGAAGCGAAAAAAAAAAATGCATTGCTAATGAGCGCAGCCGACGTAAGGCGTTCCAGGTAGCGTTCAAAACGCGGGCACCCAACACCGAAGTGTGGTCCATGTATTAATGCCAGCAGCTTGGTGCTCTAGAGTTGATACGGCCGCGGGGCTCTATGGGAGCGTCCGCTGTTGTTGAATTTCTTCCTCTGTTCGATTACGTGGATTAGGGAGTAGGAGAAATGTTTATTATATCTAAAGGAAAAACTTACTTCAAAGGGTTTAGTTTGCACGAGTAGTCTTGAATGCTCTGGGAGCACAATTAAACAAAGAAAATTACTGACCATGTCGACATGTTGGCACTGTGCAAAAGACGAGGAGTGAAGGAAGTCGTCGTCTTTTGCGCTGTGCAAACAAGTCGATATTGGATCACCAACTCGCCCAAGCTTCCACCTTACTGACCATGACCATATTGATTTTATTGCCTCACCTTTTTTCGTGCCATACGTCGTCCAGCGCATCACTTATTTATCCTAGCTGCTAATAAATGTCTGGTGGCATGGTAGCTCAGCATCCTCGAGAAACTTTTTTAAACCCGTATACGTGCTAATTTCCTGTATGGATCGCTGCGATTGCCTCTCAAACAATCTATTGTGGAAAACATATAACTTAATCGGTGAACACTAGAAGTGCACCGCGGCAGCTCAATGGCCATGACGTCATGCTGCCGAACACACAGAGTTCAGGGCATAGATTCAAGGTAGAGGTGGCTGCGATCCTATTGGAGTAGAATAACAAACCGGTCGAGTACCGCGATTTGGGTGCACGTTAAAGAGCCACAGTTGGTTGAAATTGATTTGGAGCCCGCCCCCTTCAACGGCGCTCAGAGCCTTTCGGCACGCTGAATTTCATAATTTGAGGAAATCAAGCGAGGGAAAAAAAGTCTGCCGTAGAAAGCACTCCAACCGGGCGGTTCTCTTCGTCCCGGTGAAATATGTGCGGACTATTTGCTGTCCTCTGGCCTTTGTAAATGCGTGAGAGGGGAACGCCCCTTCTGTTTCTCTTTGTCTTATTTTAACGCTCACTCGTTCCACCTCCTTTCCAGTGCCCGCTTACTCGATACCTGTGCAGGATTGCAAACCGCAAACTCTAGTCCAATTGACCACTCTACCCTTCCCATCTTTTCTCTGTGTCTCTACCTAAGGAAGAGGTAAGAAACAACTTGGCGGAATATATGAGTGATTGAGAGAGCGAAACTCACCACACATTGACACAAGTGAATTTGGGGCTTGGTAGCTGTGACCTTCGAGTCGCGATCACTATCGCGCATAAGCACTCGTACAAACGCACCGGCATATCGCATTATGTGGTTAATAGCGTGGTGCACCACCGCGAAAATATTCAAAGCGCAGAGAGGAGAGCAGAAGACAGGAATGGTTAATAAATAAGAGAGAAAGATGAAGATTGGAGAGGAGGATAGGAAAAGACAACTACCGATTTCCCCCGGGTGGGTCAGTCCGGGGGTGTCGTCTACGTGAAGCGGAGGCGAAGGAGGTCTGTTGCCGTCGCTGAGGGGCCGTAAAGGTCCAAACACTCGGCATTGGCTCAACGCCCAGGATCCCCTTTTCCCCGGACCCGGCTAAGACCCACACAGTTAGACGCGGGAGGGTCCAACCCTCGTGTACTCGGACACGCGGTGTCGCAACACACCAACCGCCTGCAGACGCAGACGCCCCTGCTGGCATTTTCAGGTTTCCATTATTGTTTCGCACATTTAATATTTCAGTCCGAGAAGATTTAGCATAAAAGGCAATCGCTGTCGGTGTTTTGTTGCGTGACATTTCTTTGTGGGCTGTCATTCTCAAAATTTCGAGGAATAACCTTTCTCTTTTGCCTCGTCTTGCATTCTTGAATAACCTATTTTAAAAATGCAAGACATGGTACGAGCAACAATAATGATAGAAGGGTGTGGCAATTTAACTCGCATACAGCGCATGTCATGTAGGAAGGCGTGGTACACGCATATACCTAAATGTATCTGGCAATGTTCGCTCACAGGACGCCAACGCCGGCTACGACGCCTTCACCGGATATTGTGCGACACGGGGCGCTTAACGCTGTCGCGTTAAAATGCTTTGTTCTAACCAGTACTGATCCTGCTGAGAACTCTAGCGTTCTCCATGAGCGCTGTTGCTACACTTACCGCCGCAATTGAGAACGCGTTGGCTTGCAGCCGCACTTTAACAACGCGCAGTTCACTTGCCTAGGATTTTATTTAAATATTTAATAACTATCTTCATTGATGTGACTTACATGCTTACAGAAATAGTCAATGTCTATGCCAGATATCTCGATGATGAGAGGGAGCGTTTTAGTGTCTTCTTCACAATCCGCCATATTGATCACGTTGCTTTGCTACCAATTTTTGAATACCTAATGTTGAAGTCCCTCTTGGTTATTGACGTAACCGCATTATGAGATTTTCTGATGAATACCACCGAGCTAAAACTAATTTCTTTACAATTGTATACATTTGAGAATGCTTATGACACGCACAGTGACGTTTACCGTGCCTTGTAGTCTTCGACGCATTGAGATGGCCATCGTTTGCAAATGACATTATCTTCTATCGTGTGCCAGCGAACAGTAATTACTTTAATTTATGTATGGAGAGTCACTAAATGCAAATAACGGTACAGATTCTCGTGCGACAGGGGTATTAGAGGTTTTGGAGGAACGTAAGTCACACATATATATATATAAGGCAAAACAAAGGAACTAACTGGAGTAAATATGTTGACTAAAAAAGTAATAAAAATTACTTGCTGTAAAGCACGGTGTAATTAACAAGTAAAATATTCAACTTTAAGTTATACGCGTGCTATAACGAGTCAGATCATCTAGATCACGCATCTTTCTGTTAATAATCGTTCGCGAACGGGAAGGTAAGCTATACACCAAAGCCGGCTGTCACGATACACAGGTAAGAAATTGAAACTACCCCTTTTACCATATTACGTGCTCACACATACCATAAACACGACGGCACACTAAGTTTAAAAAAAGAAAAAACACAGAAAAACCCGCAGGTATCAACAAGAAAACCAAAAACAAAATTCATAGAGATTCAACGCACACGTAACCTATGCGAAGAGAGCCTTAAGTCGAGCTGTCAATTAAATACTTCACAGCTAACGTTATTGCGTACAATTGGCTGACGACAGGTGTAAGCAAAGTACGACACGCGTTAAGCGACATTTACATTTTTTGTGCCTCTTGTGTCACGGTGCTATTCTGCAGGATTGGCCAAAACTGAGCACACCCCAATTGCACGTACCGAATGGCTAAATGAGAGAAAATGTATCGAAGAATTCGTGAAATGTAATGAGAGAGAGAGACAAAGAGGAGGAAAGACAGGGAGGTTAGCCAGTGTAAGTACCGGCTGGCTACCCTGTGCTGGGGAAAGGGGTAAAGGGAATAAAAGGAGAAAGAAGAAGAGAAATGTAATGAACCACTTCATTAACAAATTGGTGTAGTTTAGAGATATATGCGAGCCGTAATTATATTTTTATGTTTCATGTAGTAATCGTGCGTAGTGGGCCATGGCCATTCCGGAGGATTGGAAAAAAATGAAATGGCCCATACTGAGCGGCGAAATCAAAGAAAATAAAGAGAACCAAGGAATCCGTTAACTATAGTTAACGTTTACGTTCACAAATCAGTGTGCCATAAATACCCCTGCAAGCAGAAATTACATGCACCGGTTTCCCGTAGGAAGTATTTTTTTTCGTTACGCGGAAATGAGACGGTCATATTTAATCAGCATAGAAGCTTTACATGCGGAAATTCGTTGGTACCTTCATATAATATTTGTATATATATCCACATATGTATTCGTCAAGAGAGCAGCCACGGCCAGGAAAGTATGGGAGGGTGCTATAAACAGTCAACACCTTTGTTACTTGCTCAAAGAAAACCGTAGTTGATTAGAGAGTGGAAAGCTTAACTATAAGTTTAGACGTTCCGCGTGTCTGACCTCCTGGAGAGACTGTGCGATACTTGTGTGAAAGCCGCATGACACGTTGAACGCAAATTTTATGGTGAAGTTCGCGTGGGAAAGGTAAAGTGGATCAAACTGTGCAGACGACAGGTGCACCGAAGCAGAAGTAGATAGGGTAAAATGAAATCCCGAATAGAGAAAAGACACACGAACAGAAATAGAATTGTGGGGCCTAATAAATCAAAACACCCAAGTTATCTTGAACCTATCGTGGTCTCCGTGATATTGCACAAGTTCAAGAACGCGGTTTCGCATGCGGAAGCTCAAATTCTGCCAACAAAATCAAAAGATAGCGAATGTTTAGATAGCTTTCAGCAAAAATATGGGGAGTGGAACAGCTGGCTATGACGCTACGACGTGTGGGTGCACTAAAATCTTTTTTTTTTTCTTAGGACATTAAGCAGGACGCCTCTTGCCCAGAAGCAGTGGACGTACATTTGAAGACGTATTCCGCGCATACAAACGCGATAAAAGAGTCATGTTTCTTACCAAACTGTTGGGGTCCAGAAAACTTAGGCGGATGTAAAGCCTTACGACCTTTGACAACCTGCGCACAGCTTGAACGCGAGCACATTTAACAAAAGAAGTAACTGCATAACTGCAAGGGGGAGCTTGACTGTTCGTCGCAGACGCACCTTCAAAGCAATGTCGCCAGACCGTGAGAGATGTTGAAAATAAAGCAAGGTGGAATGTAACAATAAAAAAAAAGCCCAAGGCGAGGTTTGCTGTCTTGGCATGCATGCGACGCCGTTCCGGGATTAGAGCCAAACACCTTGTTTAGAGAAGCGTGCAAACGCTACTGAAGACTAAAGAGGGAGTTGTGGCGGAGACGGCTATTTATTTGCGAATTCTCGTGCATGGGAGACGACACGCTCTGCAGCGGCTAAGCTGTGACAGTGGACGGCCACCCAGCATCTCTGGTATTCGCCGGAAATCCCCGGATCGGGAAGGAAGTCTCGGTGCCAACGTTGGCAAACATCGCGTTGCACAGAGCGAGGGTTTACGAAAGGACGGCGTGGCTGAGTTCGCTTCCATGCAGATTCGTGGCTGCCGGGAAATGCTAATCCCTCGGGAGCATCCGAAAACACAGTGCGCAGAGGAAGAAACTTTGCTGAAAAAAAAGAAGAGAACCTGTTGGCAGTGCGGAGAGTCGACTAAACTGTATGCGAGACCAAAAGTACAGTAGGATATGCATGCCGATGAGGTTTAATTAAGAGTTGTGCGCGTCGTATCCGCTTTCAGGAAGAGGTGAACTTGACAAAAAAGCTAGGAGAGATAGAGAGAGAGAGAGAGTATGTGTGTAAGGATAAAGAGAAGGAAAACAATGAGTTTAGGATTGCAGCTGGCTACCTTGTACTGGGATAAGGGAAAACATTGTAGAAGATGAGTAAAAAAAATAATATGTTGAAAAAAAGAAAGTTCTTCGATGCGAATTGTGGACATCTGTGCAAACACGCAGGACGGTGGGGCTCTTTCGTGAAGTCCCGATATGTACAAAAGACTTAGTTGCCGCGCCTTTGAAGTCTCATGGACCAACGTCAGTGGGCTCAGGAATCCAGGAACTGTACTTTTTCAAAAGAATAGTGTTTGCGAGTTCATCTAGAGTGGTGGACAGTATTCTTCTATGCGAGCTAAAGCGAAAGTCACGGAGGAGAAAAGATGAAGTTGCCTCTCTGCACTCACGAACCTCACAGTGAAGGGTACAGCTTGTTAGAACCATAATGGCGTATTCATTTGTGAAAGTCACTCGAACCATCGACGAAATAGGTCAATTGAGACACGATAACATAATGTGCATAATTGGGCTGTCGTTAAATCTTTAATTCATCAACACTGTGTTTGAATACAAAGTTGCAGTAAGAAATTTTTCGTTGCCCTTTGGTGTAGCGTAGTTTTAAAAGGTTAATAATGCGAGAAGTACTTTGCCATGTATATAAGACGATATATATTCTACTATTGTTATCCATATTATATATATATATATATATATATATATATATATATATATATATGTATATATATATATATATGTATGAGAGAGAGAGAGAGAGCAACTAAAGCTGAAATTTAGAGAAAGCAGACGATGTTGAAATACATACGTATGGCGTAACTAATATCTGGGTTTTATTTGTGATCTTTTGAAATTTATGTTAGAGTTTTACATAATTTCTATTAAGAAGCACCATCACGGTTGCTTACAAGTGATACTTCGACACACAGGCTAGATCGCTTCTAAAATTCGTCATATGAAAGCCTTCGCTGCCAAAATATGTAAATGTCAGTAGTGAACTTCTCTGTATAGATTTTCATCAATTTAGAGGGTAGGTTGTGTGACGAACATTGTACTGCGATTGAGCGAATAATCGGGCTCACAAAACTTGTTCATTGAATGCGACATTTAATGCGATCAAACTCGTACGTTAATGACATATCGCAAAGGGCATTCTCACTCAATTGTAGTAAAGCTGAGGTACAATAATATCACAATATATAACTGGCACCATGCAAGATATACGAAAAGAATACACTAATGGTTACAATCCTCCGTAGCATTAAATAGATAAAATTTTGTTGGTAGTACCAGGGTCAGGTAGTATTTCTCTTTATTATTTTAGGCAGTAGCCATGGCTGAATTTTCTTGTCTGCAGTGTTGAAATGTGATATGCCTGCTCGCTCCAGTATTGTTGCGTGGCCCTCGATAGCCTTCTTTAATATATACGTGCTTCCTCTAGGCTACAGAAACTTCACGAACTTAATCTATGTTTCATGGTTAAAGTCTAATTTCATTCAGTGGCACCTTTTTCGGCCAAGACTGTTGCTCCTGTTTTGTTTGAATGGGTCGTTCGAAGCACATCCGTGACACATCTTTATTCATATATTTCACAAACGCTCGTGTTACCAACAGAATTGTGCAGGAATCTCCTGTGGCATTTCCAGTCCCACTGAAACCTTGCCCGAGGCCGATGAGATTGACTTAAACAAAGCTTCTTGATTGAATCCCACATTGCTGTAGTAGGTAAAAGCCCTTTCCTTATAGAAAGAAGCTGTGTAAAGAAGTGCACAAAATAAGTGAAATACTTTGACGTCATTGCTCTCATTCATATGCTCTCATTCATATGCTCTCATTAGAACCATTGTTTTTTTAAGAAGTATTTATGTCTTCCTTTCAACCGGGTCAGATAAGAAAATGCAATAAAAGAATCCGAATTGAGTTTGCCTAGCCTGTCACGACCGAAAGAACGTGTAGGTTTGAACGACTGAAAGTTGCAACCTAGACGCTGAAATTTACTGTAATAAGTGTTAACTGCAAATAGAAAGCTTTATTTAGGATAAAATTTACGCCTTTCTCATATCTTCTCTAAAGAGAAAGCTTGCAACATGCTTCTACGCCCAAATGATTATATCGCATGATGTTTCCTAACAAGGACACTCGCTGATTGTCTTTTGCTAGAAGGGAATGAGCAAGGCTCTTAAATTCAGCAGACAACGTGAGCAGTTATGCATTCACAACTTTAAAGCATTCAACATTTGAGAGTCTTCTAAACGGAGCATGAGCCACCGGCATTCAATAATCACTCCGCTGAGAACACGCGGGTCATTCCTAAAACGTTCACAACGATGCGATGATTACCGCTGCACTCTTTCATCTAGGAAACTGGCGGGTCTTCACCAGTGGGGAGGGAAGTTGCAAAAATAAAATATGCAACAGGGTTCACTTTAAAGCATGAAAAGTTGAGCGTGCTGTTGCACAGGGAGGCTGCAGGTCCGATAAACGCATACGTAATTCACACGATCTCGCTTTTCAGACGCGAAGCTTTAGGCACCGTCTCTAAAGAACGGTTCGCGAGTGGGGGCTAAAACCAGGGGCCCGTTGAGCAAATGGTGAGCGGGGAACAGCGGGGTTGGCGCAGAGACTATAATTAATGAGCACTGAAGCCATGCAGCCTCCCGGCCTGCATGACGAATTGGCCTATACCATACGGGAGATGGCGGAGCCGACCGTGATGCCTCCCCAGCCCTCATTACTCTGACTTCGTGGCCGATAGTTTCAGGCAAGGGCATCCGGTTCGCGCTTTAAGCTGCGGAGTTTAATATTCTGCGCGCACAAGTCTCGTGTGAATAAGTGATGGTCACCGGCTCCTTGCTTTTTCGTAGAAAGGTTGATGCGTGCACACACGCACGCACGGTTCTGAACGTAGCAACACAAGTCTTAAATGTAGGAACTTCAGTAGCGCCATTGTCGCTTTCTACTTCGTGGGTGGGCAGTCGAACGTCTCTAACGCTCCCACGTCCGCCCCGCTCCCCTCCCTCCCCTCTCTATCTCTCCACGTGCGCGCGTGTGTGCTTGCGTACGAGCATGTGAATATATATACTTTCCTCTCTCTTCTTCTATAAATGGGCTCGCTTTCGCCACTTGCCTTTCCACATTTCTGTCTGTCCTCACCGCTTCCCGAGTGTGAGGTAGCAAACCGGACGTCTGTCTTTCGATTACTTTTGGTGATTTAGAATCTCATTTCTCTCTTTCCCTCTATCATGCTGCTTTGTTACAAGATTGCTCATAATCACACTCAAGTTAGGGCCCAACCACTGAAATGCTCCTGCATAGAAATAACATAAAACAATTGTGTCCTGATGTTCCAATTAGCTGTCTATAACGCGGCGACTGGCAAGAGGGAGAGAAAAAGGTCTGTTTAAAAAGAAAGTACGTCCCGTAATTAATTATCGCTGGCGAAGCAACCGCGTTGTTTTTTTCCTTATGTGCAACAAGTTCGCCATCAGTGCGTACAAAGCAACGCGTTGTTTTGCTCGCCCATCTCCGCGACGAATGCTAAGGGGCTCCACGAAGCGGCATGACCTCAAGCTTTTATTCAGTCAGCTTTGCTTTCTTTACCCCGCTCAATACCAACACGTGTCGCACTCAAGTGCCGTCCTCTCCGCGGAGAATACGAATTACGGCCCGCCCCATCGTCTGAGTGTCTACATGCATCTTCATCGCACGAAGCCAGAAATAAAGCGGCGCCAGCGCAGCATTGAGAGTGCGCAGCATCTTTCTTTCTATACGTTCTTGTCATATCACTTTTTTTTTTGTCCGGTGGTGACCCCCTACGTTCTTTTTTTCTTGCGTCTTGCGTTTTAAATCTTTCTGCTGACGGCGCTCTTTATTTGGTTTCGAAATTTGTGCTTAATATAAATGGTGAATTAGTGTGAGTGGATGGCGAACCATAAAAATGCTGAAGGTCCTCTCGCAAATAGCGTCATGATTCTAAGCCAGCTTCTCCGTCTTGATCGCTTTTCTTATGTGCCCTGCTTTGCCGCTGGTCTCGACCGAAGGAACACCATAAACCACGTTCCGTGCTGCTGGCTCGCAGACTGCGAGCGTAATGAGCTCGTTACTTCACCGACGATAATCCTTGCATAGAGGCACTCGATTTTTTATGAATAACAATACTCATATTTCTTTCCCTTTCTGCATTATTTACATCGTGCTTCTTATGCTATATATCGTCTTCTGACATTGTATTTCGCTGGCAGGGTATATATATATATATCCTGTGCGTTTCGCGTTTGCGCACAGGATATGCAGGGTGTCCCGCATAACTTGTGTCAAACATTAAAAATATGCATATGCACATAGCTGGCCCGAACATACGTAATGTTGGTTGCCTTCGCTTAGAGATACTCAGATTATATTTTGTATTTCGCCTCATTAGATAATTAGTCCTCATAATTAATCAACTTCTTAAATATAGTTAAGTATAGTGTGGAAAAGAAAATTGGAGAGCAACATGAAAAACTGCCGATACAGTTTTCTGTTGCTCAATACGCGCTACATAAAAGTGCTTTTCAGAGCGTGAAAGAAGCTCGCAAATACCTGCAAAATGGCTCGAGCAGACAGTCGCGCAGCAGTTTTGCGTGTTTCGCAGGCTTCTTTCACGCTCGGAAAACACTGTTATGTAGCGCGCATTCCACAGCAGAAAGCACTAACGGAAGCTTTTCATGTTGCTCTACAATTTTCTTCTCTTTGACAGTTTTCATCTAATTATAAAATTAGGAAGTTGATTAATTATTAGGACTATTATTTAATTAGGCGGAATTCAAAATATTATTCTGAGTATCTCCAAGTTACGGCAAACAAGATTACCTTGGTTTGCTCCAGCTACGTGGCATTTGCATATTTTAAATGTTTGGCTCAAGTTACGTAGGACACCCTGTATATACTGAGAGAATGGTTGACGTGAAGTTTTATGTGTGGTGACAGCTATTAAGCGTGGCAGTTTGGGCGAGTTGGTATGTCATGACTGTTTTAGGCTTGTAGCGCAGCTCAGCACGCGCAAAAAAGAAAGGAGGTAGGGGGTAATCAAAGGGAACGGAAAACAGGGTGAGGGCTAACTTCCAACTGATGGTTTATTTCGTGATACAAGACTACTTATACACTCGGCAAACCATATGACATCAAGAGATAACAAAGAAAACCAAGCAACAAAACCGATAATAACCAAGTAACCACTTGGTTACTATCGGTTTTGTTGCTTGGTTTTCTTTGTTATCTGTTGATGTCATATAAGCCGTTGTATAAGTAGTCTTGTGTCACGAAATAAACCATCAGTTGGAAGTTAGCGCTCACCCTGTTTTCCGTTCCCTTTGATTACCCCCTACCTCCTTTCTTTCTTGCGCGTCCTGAGCTGCGCTACAAGCCTAAAACAGTCATGACAGCTATTAAACACGCTGTGGTCAGCTGCATTCACGGTGTCTCGCCGCAAGTGTGTTGCCTGAAGAGCGAGCGCGTTCTCCATTCTATAACGTCATGCTTTGTTTGAAGCAAGAACCTAAAAATTGTAACAGCGCAAACACACGCAACCACAAAGTAACGAGGACGAGACACAAGCGCTTGTGTCTCCTCCTCGTTACTTTGTGGTTGCATGTGTTTGCGCTGTTACAATTTTTATGTCAAGTATGCACCAACTCACCCAGAAAGAAGTTTTAATTGAAGCAAGAAACCCGCATGTTTCTTCGAATCAGCAAACGGAAAAGAAAAAGCATGCGCACGAGAGACAGTTAAGCAAAAGTATCCTTTGTCATATAGTGCAAATTTTGCTCATTTTATACATTTTCTTCGACAAAATACTTGGTCGCTTGAGAAGCAAACGGTGGCAACGCGAAATATCTTGCAAGAAATAGGCTGCCCTTTAGCTTCGGCCATTTCTATGTAGGACAAACGGGGCGGTGTATTAATCTGACGCTAATGGAACATAGAAGACCGTTAACCGGTGGTTCGCCTTCTAATCTTGCCTTACATTGCCAAGACTGCCAATATTGTAACTGCACGCCTGAGTTAGATGAATGCGCGATATTGTACAGGCATAGAAATGAAGATACGCGTCTTATGGTCCAGGCATGGCATATCATAATGGTGGGAGTGCGTGCGGGAGTCAGCCGTCGATTACCCTAAATACGGATGAGATCAAGTGCCTTAACAGTTCCCTCTCACGTAGAGAGATCTCCCTCTCACCCGATTGACACGTGGTGCTACCATTCCAGAGCATGCGCAGATGAGTTTTGTGTCTTCTTTCCTATTTCTCCTCCGTGTTTCCTGCACTTGATAGTCGGCGTTCGTGTTGTCCACTTCTCTTCTATTGTGTCCGTGTCTGCACACCTTGCCCATTCTTTGCATTATGACCAGCTCAGCTTTCTGTCATTCTAATGCCCAGATTATTTCTGTGTCATATGAGCTGAGCGCAGTTATCCATATGTGTGCAGATCGATCACAGCACTCTTGTTTGTCACGTCGCATGAGACATGTTCGGATGACTCGACTGTGCTTGAACTGGGTTGCAGACTGGACATGAACAAATTATATCGGTATCGATTGGGCCAGATGCATTATCAGCGCGGCAGCAATTCGTAGTTCGTACGCTCGCTACGGCGAATGATAAACAGTAAAAGCACCAAAGTAGACCAGAAAAAACTATAAACATCAAGCTGCCTAGTTGCTCTCTCCAAGACACCTTCCAATAAATATTGCGCCACTTTTAGGGCAGTGGTACACTTTAAAGACATGTTTACACTAGTACTTTGTCCCGAAGCGCTATTTGCCGTGACAATCGATTGCTGTCATCGGAAACCCTACGCTCTCTGTATACATTGCTGTCGAGAATGCTATGTCACGCTGACAACACGCATGCCGTTCGGGACCTAAGACTACCGGACGCGCAGCATTAAAGACAGCAAAGGCACGCAAGTAGCTGAATATTATTGTTTGGGGACAAGACAAGTCCCAAAGTGTGCAAACTTTTCCTATATATTCAGGACACAAAGAAGCCGCGGGGGCAATAACGAATAAACAATCACACGGACAGCGTTTCTCTACACTGCAACCCGGTACCGACATCAGTGCCCATGAAGATAAATATCTCTTATACAATGCGCTTCTCTTTGACAAGAAAAGCATTGTTGCACTGCACTTCATGTCCATCACATGTGTATCGTATCACACGCTTAGTGAACAGCAGGCTGCGGAACGGCGCACATGTTTTTTTTTCACGCCTCGCATAAGAAGTAAAACCGAGTGCGCCGTCAGGAACAGGAAAGCGCGCGGTCGCAATTCATCGCGACAAAGGGTTAACGCGGTGGCTTATTATAGTGTTTTTTTTTTCACTATAATTCGGTTAATCTTTCAATATCCGCCAGCTGGAAGTATACGCTGCGTTGTGCTTGTTTCTTTGTCTCTATTCTGTTCGTAGCTAGTTTTGCGCATTTACTGCGAAGAGACAAAGACAACAAACGCAGGTATGAGAAACGGTAAAAATGAAGGATTCCTTGTGTACAAGTTACAAACATGAGGTGTGCTGTAGTCCCAACTTCAGAAAAAGAAAGTGAGAATCATCAGCTGCACAAAGCGCCTAATGGAGCCTGTACAGCCTTTAAACACGACGTCGTTTGTAGTAGATGTCATGCAGGCTTATTGATTACGCCGGCAATAACAAAAGCTTGGTGATTCAGGAAAGACAGTGGAGCTATAATTATCACCGGACAGAATATTGTTTTTCCCCTAGCTGGAGCGACCTTTGTGGCTTTTTTCTAAACAACCTATGGAACTGATAGCACAATGCAGACTTAGAAAGATGCTGGTCCGTTGTTGGCTCAAGGCCGCTATTGTGAAAAGGGATGCACATATTTCCGTTTTTTTCTTTCATCAGTGTTCTGATCAGCCTGATAGCGCTGATCTCATATACGGGTCGAAGATTTTTCAAGTTTTCAGGATTCTTTAGGAATGGCCTGAGGCACGAGAATTCAAAACACACGTTTAACTAATTAAGGAAATACCCTTATTTATATTCCTAATGAATAACTTTAACGTACATATTAGTCATATCATAAGAAGCCAACAAACATTGTCACCAAGGACAACATAGGGGAAATTACTTGTGCTTTAATAAATGAAATAAAGAAACGATAAATGAATGGAAATTAAAGTGGATGAAAAAACAACTTGCCGCAGGTGGGTAAGTTGTTTTTTCATCCACTTTAATTTCCATTCATTTATCGTTTCTTTATTTCATTTATTAAAGCACAAGTAATTTCCCCTATGTTGTCTTTGGTGTCAATGTTTGTTGGCTTCTTATAATATGACTAATAAAAATCGGGCCCCTCGGTTAACCCCCTTTCTTCTCGTTTAACGTACATATTGTAATTTATGAATTGTAGCAAGAACCATCCACTTCAATGAATGTCGAGAATGACACCAGTTTCGAGATATTACCCAATGTGTGGGATGAAATACATGGGCGTTCCAGTTGCTCTAGTGCTTCAATGTATAAAAGTGTCTTTTGTTAAAAAATAAAGGGAATGAGAGTACATTTTTAATGCAAGTTTGATGGCGCATATCTCCAAACTTGTGTCATTCTGGAAATCAATTCTAAGTGGATACGCTTTGCAGACTCACCCGCTACAATTAGTCAATTGCAATATGGGCCGTAAAATGACCAATTTAGAAGTTGATTAATGCATTTTTAATTAGTTGGACATCTGTTTTGGTTTCTCGTGCATGTCCATCTTTCTAGATTATCCAGCTCAAGGACTAGAATGATCGTTTTCTGCTACCGGTGATTTTTCTAAACATATTGCTTTATTTACCTGTGCGCATATCGACCTATGCAATTGTACAGCTTCCTTCATGACTGTGTAGATCTGGAAAGCGGTGTGCTTTTGTGCGCATTCGAGCCTTCCTTCTATACAGGAGGCGTCACTGGTTAAGGTGCGGTTTTGTTCATATGGGCATATGGCTCATATGGGCATATGGGCATGCCAGTTGCACGCACTGGCGCTACTAAACGCCTGCGACAAAGAATCGTACAGTTAAAAGTCGCTCGAAACGAGACAAGAGCGACCACCTTCATAGCAAAGGCTCCTTTGGCGTATATATGAGGCGAGGCCTCGATAAGCTGGAGTCACTAAACGGAATGACAAGTGAGAAGCACGAAAAGCGACGGCATGCCGGCTTGGTAGCGCATGCTCGGAAGCACGAGGCGTATTCTATCTCGATCTATTGCATTTTACGGTTGACGGCACAAAAGAACGTGTTAGCGAAGTTGCTTCCATCGCTCGATGCAGCCATGACGAGGGCCATACATATGACGCTCGAAGCGAAACGTGTTTCACTAACAGCGCTCCAGACGGGTACCGGTAAAGTAGCGCCTATGGGAACACTGGTGGTTGGTCGGCACGAAGGAAACGGGGCAAGGCTTTGAGACTCACGAGGAAAGCAAGGTTCAGGGTCTGCCAGGCGATCGCGGATCCTGCAGGCTCGACAGCTGCCTTCCACCGTTATGGTGGTTGGAGGCCGACAGAAAAGTCGAGCCACTTCTCTCTCCACGTACAGTAGGCGAGGGCCAGCTAGCCTAAGTGAAAAAGAGTGGAGATCGGGGATCACCCGTAATGCCAACGTCTCCTGCACACATATATATAAGGGCGAAAAAAGGGGCAAACAGGATGGTTATGAGTCTGTAATGCGAATGTTTAAGTGTTAGCTGGGATGGGAGAGAAAATAATGCTTTGTAGACGTGTTCAGTTTTGTCGTAATTCTTTATTTTAACTAAGCGATGACGGCCTTGCGGTCACCGAAGTGGTTTGTATATGCTGAATGTCATGGTCCAAATTGTTGCTTTGGAAGACGTCGTCGATGCACGTTCCTTTAGGTTTGACGACGGGTACCGGTGTTGTGGCAAGTTCCAGCATCAATACTATCTGAATATCCTTCATCAAATAAGGGTTGCTTGCTGAAATGTTGTGGGCTCCGACGAGAAGCGTTCGACAGGACGTGCATGGCAGCAATGCACTGGTGATGTAGGATACAACCTATGAGGTGGTGGCATGGGGACAAGTTGATTGTCTAGTTGCACTGCGTGCACCCCGCTCACGTTTGCAGACGTCTCTTTGAAGCGGCCCAAGTGTTTCACGTGTACGTGTTGCTGTTGGTAAATGAAGGTGATTACGACCTCCTATGTTCCTAACCGGAAGGAGCTGAGGACGCTTTGTAGGGTATCTTTATCCATTGGTTTTGGTCAGATGAGGTGCTCGGTATTTCCGAACCGGCTCTAGTCACGAGGAGCCCAACGGAAACATCGAGATGTCGTTGTAGGAAACACCAACGACAGTATCGCTTGGTCACGCCGAGGTACGGCAAACAAATTTGTCTTGAACCAAAGCCGCTGGCCCACCGAGCAATGGTTTGTCCAGAAACTGTTTAGTGGATCCCTTATTTGCGGCGTGTGCCCTGACTGGCGCATTTGTTTGCCAACTTGGGCGCCTCGCTTCTGCTTCAGCGGTTCGAGCCATGGGATCATGGCGTGTAACACGGTGTGCTTCTGCTTCTGCGGCTCGAACTGCAGAGTAATCACGACTATGTAGCCTTCCTTGTGCTTCAGCGGCTCAAACCGATGAGTCATCTGGCTTAGTCGCCTTGCTGCTGCCTACGCGGGACGCAAGACAGGACTGTTCGGCGAGCTTGGTGTTTTGACTCCCGACGTCGAGTTCGGTGGATAGCCTGGGTGCCTGTACGTATTGCTTACTCCATGACATTCGACGATACTGTGCAGCCAGAGTATCGTCAAATGGCAGCAACACTGCGTCGTGTGTTGGTTGGTTTGCTTTTATGAATGACTCACGCCCGCTATGGGGGACTGGCTTCCGCCGCCTGTGATGCTTAAGGCCCCTCTAGGGATGTGCGAAGCGCAAGGCCATCTCGTGGTGTTCAAGGAAACCACGACTTTGTATCTTGGCTTTGCGTCACCATGACCAAACTGTTTTCTCTCACCGATGGAAGCGCTTGCTTCAACCAATGGAAGCTCCTACAGAGGCGCTGCCAAAGTCAGCGCCTGCGAACGGCACCATCAGCGCGAACCTAAGCAATGAGCTAAGAAAAGCTAACGCTTAAAAAAAAATAAGAGATACAAGGTAAGCATGTACAGGCGCTCCCAGAATAATTCGGAACGCAACACACGCGGCCGCTCGCCGGCGGAGCACGCACGTGGAAAAAGTAGTACCAAAGTCTGCGCGTGCGCGGTCTCCCTAGCGAGCAAGGTTGGCTCCCTAGGGCATCTAGCTTGTGTTGCGTTGCTCCAAAACGGTAGCCCTAGGTGCCCCTTAACGTTTTGCCAAGGGGGGCTGGGCCGGTGGTGTCTGTGACAAGATGTGTCTGCGCATGCACTCGCGTTGGAGCATAAACGCTCGTGTCTGCATTTTCGGGTGCTTGGGCGCCTTTTTCATTTTCATTTTTCGTGTGGGCCGTTTTTATCATTTACTCAAAATATTTATGGTAGCTGACCGTGACTAGCGCTGGCAAAGGGCGGCGTTTTCGTCGGATGCAACCGTGATGATATCGGCGGCACGATTGATAAAGGGATACGAACATATTTAAACAATGACAGTTACGCGGATTCCGCCCTATTCCAATCGAGGCAACATGCCGAAAAGAGTGCTGATGAATGTGCGGAGAAATATAATTAAGCTTAGTTCACAAGGTATACCTCAACGTGAGATATGCCGCCTCACAGGAAAGTCTATAAGTGCGGTCATCCGAATAATCCAAGCATACAGGGATGAAGATGGCCGACTCAAAGATGCAGCACGATTGGATCGACACCGATGCACGTCGGAAGAGTCCGAACTTCTCATTGTTGCTGCAGCTGTTGCTGATCCTTCTCAGAGCGCCCGCCAGATCAAGACAGCCCTCAACCTGCAAGCCAGTGAGGAAACAATCAGAAGGCGCATGCGAGAGGCTGGTCTTCGTGGATTTGTTGCGGCACAAAAGCCACACCATACGGAGTGCCAAAAACGCCGGCGCCTGGAGTTTGGCAGGGCATATGGGCACTGGACGACTGAAGAATGGAATGAAGTCATATTCTCAGATGGATCGACATTTTCATCTAGATGGGATCAAGAGCGTCGCGTATGGAGACCATATAACTGCAGGTAACTGCAGGCATTTTTTCTTTCTGATCTTTTAAGCACAAATTCTTCGGACGCGCAAAAGGTATTTCATCTGAAAACAACGTTATCTATTCCCTTATCTTCGTGTAGATACGAGCCTGGGTATGTTTCCGAGATCTGCAGCAGCGGCCGCTGTACAGTCAACGTTTGGGGAGCAATTAGCAAAGAGGGCCTCGGTCCGCTAATCCGACTGTTAATTAATCAAATTAATTAAATTATAGGGTTTTACGTGCCTAAGCCACTTTCTGATTATGAGGCACGCCGTAGTGAAGGGCTCCGGAAATTTCTACCACCTGGGGTTCTTTAACGTGCACATAAATCTAAGTACACGGATGTTTTCGCATTTCGCCCCCATCGAAATGCGGCCGCCGTGGCCGGGATTCGATCCCGCGACCTTGTGCTCTGCAGCCTAACACCATAGCCACTGAGCAACCATGGCGGGTAATCCGACTGTCCCCATCGTTCACAGCTGAAGCTTACTTCGCAATTCTGGACTACCCCCTACTGCCATACGCTCTGGACGGTCCATTTAAATATGGCTGCTACTCGTTCCAACAAGACCTGAGCCCGATGCACACCGCCAGAGCTGTGGAAAAGCTTCTTCAAGAACGTGGTGTTCGCGTTCTTGACTGGCCTCCGAAAGGTGGAGACTTCAATGTTATGGAGAACGTGTGGGGCACGATGAAGGAAAGTTTGTCCAAGCTGAATCTGGGTGGGGCCAGTGCCGACGAGCTCTGGCTCGCCATAACGCGCGAGTGGAAGCGCCTTGGTGAGGGGAGGGACTTCGTAGATGCGCTCTACGAGTCAATTCCACGCCGCGTACAAGCTGTGCTTCACGTGGACGGCACATTCGCGAGATATTGATAGCGGAGCATGCCAACCGCTTTAGACGAAGCAGTTACGTTTCGATTCTTTTTGTTTACTGTGGAAAAAATTAACCCCAGTGTTCTTCCTGTTATCTAGATTTACTATGTTCTTCTTACTATTTATTTTTTTTTGCATTCAGCTCACACAGCCTACCCTTTCTTATTGTATATTTCCTCTGAGCAAAAGAAAATGAGTATTAAAATGAGTATCTTCGCCAACAAACGCCGACACGCGATCAATAGGTAAGGATACTCGCTACCAATGGTCCAGATTCCATGATTGATTGGTACACAATGCATGCGAACCACGTAACGGGTGCGCCACTAAATGACTAGAGTCGTGAAGAGATCATTAGAGCACCCTTTGCATGAAGTGACTTCCTGCCCGTGAAATTGGCCTTGACGAACGTGCCGTGTTATTTCATTTTGTAAACTCTTTTATTGCCACTGTCGTAGACACACCCGTTAAGAGGGGTCATGTAATAGTGGAAATTGTCCTCGTATTACAATGCTACTAGCAACACGTATAGGGAGATCTTTTACTAAGAGCTAATATTTCGCAGGACAGGCTAACAGGGTGGGAAAATAAGGCAGCGATGCCGTTGTAGCCAAGTCGCCTCACTAGCACGTAATCACACAAAGCATTGCTATTTCCCAGACGGGATGCAGACCATGGCGAGAATACGCTGCAAGGAATCCACAAGCCTTTATTTATAGATAACGGTGCATCCATGCTGTGCTACAGACATTAATTCGCCCAGCCTCCATTGCACAATGCTAAAGGGCACCTAGCGGTACCTTCTTGGAGCAAGGCAACGCCAATCTAGATGCACTAGGGAGCGAAACTTTCTCGCTAGGGAGACCGCGCATGCACAAATGTTGCCTGTATTTATCCGCCGGCGCACTCCGCCGACGAGCAGCTGCGTGTCTGGCGTTCCGAATTATTCTGGGAGCGCCTGTACTATATCCATGAATGGAGCCTTGTATGCACAAAATTGCGTGTTCGCAAAATCGTAACGTTTGCGAGACGGTTTAACGACTATTGTTTAGCGACTATCATTTTCTGGTAATGGGAATGAGCTTCCGGGTTAAACTGAGCGCTAGTTAGGTCCACCATGTTACAATGAGGCAGGTATCCTAAACCGCTTACGAACTTTGACATAGGTAAACGGGGACAAAATAGAGCGACATAACTCCAATACGGCGTCCCCCTAAGGCCACGTATACATATATATATATATATATCTTCATGATGTTGAAAGCCATGAATAAACACTCTCGCTAAGCAAGGACGTCAGCTAATAATTACCGGAGGCGATAAGGAAAATGAAAGAACTTACGCACAGGGTACGTTTTAGAGGAACCAAGAAGCTAGTTAAATATAACCTTGACTGCAAGATTTCGTACACCTACAATGGGATAATAATGGTGAAACATAATCCCTTATTTGTATTACGTGGTGCATAAATCAGCGTTTTCACAAAGACCGCAGTTACAACGTGGTTCGCGTAAAAAATAATGCTTTCTTTTTCCCCGAGCACAGTTCCTCCCGGCTTTGGGCACTAATTTGTCACAAGGGCCTACAAGTCCTTACAAAACAAAAGAATAATTAATGAAGGCAGAGCTGGATCACTTCATTCGTATCCATTCTGCTAGAGCCACTCCTGGTGCCATCTTTGCTTCCCAAATGACGCCTCAGGCTCCCCCTTTGCAGCGATATCACGAAGCGAAACGGCGTGTGCAAGGGTTTGTGCTTAGGGCTGAGGGGCTGTAGCAGAATTTGAGTTTGGCGAGCTTTGACACCAAAAAGAGCGTAGGCCCGTTTTATTTCAAGTGGCATGTCAAAAGGACCAAGGGCTGTGTGAAAAAGAAAGTGCAAGTAAAGTGTTTTTACGAGTAACAAAAGCCGTGCCGTTCTGCTGAACATTTCATTTGGTACGCGTTACCTCTACGTCCTCTGCCATATAAAAATGGCTTGCCAACCACTGCCAGAACGTTCTGCCAGACAAGACAAAAAAATGGCTTGCCAAAAACATCGAGATTGTCTGCCTGCTACGTGTGGGCCGTTAAGGCAAAGGCAACGTATTTTGCAAACACGGCAAGCCCGACCGAAATGACAACTGCCAGAACGTTCTGCCAGACAAGACGAGGCATCTTGTACCCATCTCCAACGAACCGCAGCGCAAAGAGATGTGGAAAGAAGCGATGAAAAGAGCACGAAGGAAAACAATAATGAAGACTAGAATAATGGGGGAAAGCGGCGAAAAGAAAAAAAAGGTTGTAAGATAAGGAGAACGATATGGTCGAACGTAAATAGAAAGTTCAGACAAATTAAAGACACAAGGGTCGAAAAAGGATGTTTTGCTGGCGCTGAATCGTATCAGAGTCGCCATCTTTTCGTACTCGCCGGCGCTGGGAGTCGCATATAAAAAAGATACCAGGATTCGCTGTCTCGCGTTTCTTGCGGGGCGCCTGGGCCTGTTCGCTCGTACGCCCGCCTTTCCGAAACTAAAGGAGAAAAGTGTTCACTGCACCCGGGTGAGCCCAATACGATAACGCGAGCGAGCTTCACGCGAGTTTTCGAGCGGCAGCCAAAGAGGGACGCCACACGTCGGCCCGGCGTGCGCACGCGTGAGCGGATTGAGGGCGAGCGACTCCGATCGGGAAGACGGACAAGCGGATAGAACACGGCGTACATCCAACCACCCGAGTTTCTTTGGCCAAAGAAAGCAAGGACAAGGGCGGGTTATCATCGCGTGAGCCGCCCGGGACCAATTCGGGATAATGTGCGACTAAACAGAAGAACAGAGGTGAGGAAAGGGATCACAGCTCGTAGAGGAGCTGCGCACTGCTTTATGCTGAAGTACTGAAGGAGATAGAAAAAGAGAGCGAAAGAAGATAAAGGTTGCTTGTGAGCGGATGGGGCGGGGGGGGGGGGGGGGGGAGCTATAGGCGCTGTATCTCTTGAAGGGCATGAAAGACTCGTCTGGTCTGACACTGGTTGCAGCGAAGAGGAGTTACAGATGATGACTGGCGACAGCCGGTGGCGCCACGTCACAACAAGCAGGGAAAGAGGTAAGCATGGAGTAATGGCATATTTCCAGCGCGATTCCCTTGCTATACGACTGACGCTAGCTCGGGCAGCCCCCGGGGCAACGCAAGGAGGCTCTATCGAGCGAGGCATGCAAGCTGGGAAGTGAGCGCCTCGGTAGGAGATTTTTTGCTCCTGGTGACGGCGTCAGCATTACTCCTGTCGCGTTCGAAGTGAAGTGCGCGTTTCCCCGACGTGAGTGTATGAGCTGTATGCGAAAGCATGACGCTGTCACCGCGTTCGTGACTTTCTTTCGTTATTGTTTTTTTTTTATTTTATACTTGACGCCAGTAGCTCCTGCGGCTTTCTTTTTGTTGCACCGCGTTTGACTGGAAGCAGGAAAATGTGCTGCCCCGTCGATCGATTGAGAAAGCAATTGACGCGATCGTGAGGAACCAATATGCAGCCTTCCGAACCACGCAATTGTCTGTCTGCTGGAAACGCCAGTACGTAGAGCTTTCTTTCTTTTCTGTTTCACTCCTTGACGGGGGGTAGTGGGACGTGCGAGTGGCACATTCGGGGCTCTTCACAATAGCAGGTTTCTTCCTTTTCTGTTTTTTTTTAACTTCTGGCTTTCCTCTGCGTTTGCGTAGCTGATGCGACATTCCCTGGCGGATGAGCATACATACTCGTATTGACTCTTGCGAGCGCTTCAAAGTTAGCACTATTTCCTTCTTTTCTATCGACCTCTTTCTCCTCCTTCCGCAACTGTATGGCAGAAAATAGGATTTTTTTTATTCTGGTTAACCTCCCCGCACTTCTCCGTCCTTCCCAATGTCTCTCTCGCTCTCTTTCGACGGTAGCTGCAGCCAGAAGACAAACCACTCTAACTCTCGGCCACCAGAAGCCTTCTTCACGCGCTTGATGTTTTCGCCATCGTCTTTCATGATTTTCCAGAGATATTTTCGCGAGGTAAACCATGTGTATTGCTTGAGACAAAACCAATGTCAAAGCATGAGTCTGTTTAGAATTGTAATTTATTGCGCTCTACCCGGCGGTAGCTTAGTGGCTCGAGGCCGTGGACCGCGCGTGAATTTTAAATAAAGAAGGTGTTTAAAGTTATTCCGCACTCCCCTCCTCCTCCCCCTGTCTTCTTAGGCGTGCCTCATAATGAGACCGTCGTTTGGGCACATAATATCCTACACATTATTCCAATGTATTGCGCTCTCTATTATTTAGGCAACTAGGCGGCCAATACCATCCGCAAACAACGTGTTGCGACTGTGGCGCACCGTAGAGACTTCAACGTTCAGCATACGCGGCGTCCTCTTCTTGAATGCTGTTCTTGACTGTAAATCTCATCGACCACCTTTGTCCTCCCTTTCGGACGTGCAGTCCACTGAGTGTGACCAAGCAACCGCCGTATATATATATGTATAGCAGAAAGGAACACCGCCAAATATTGTCGCGCGCTATCCTCCGCGCAGAACAGAAGGATAAAACAAAAGTAAGCAAACACGTGGAAGGCAACTGATCGAGACGTGAAAGAAGCGTGACGCAAACAGAGCCGAAAGAAAAAGGCTCACCCCACATAAAATGCGCACAGGGATAAACGTATCGTGGAAAACAAAACATGGACCACCGATGGAAATCTGGAGTTCAAAGCAGCCCAGAAGATGCACCATCCGAGTTCATCGCGAGTGCATTTTATTGGTCGTTTTAACACTCTGGCCTTTATTTTTATTTTTTTCAGTGTCTGAGAACACAGTCAAGAAGCGGCGTTAAAGGTCTAGACATTGCTTTTATGTAGCCGTTGGAATTTTGCTGGAAATTATCCTATCCTGCTTTTTTTTACCTTGCACTGCCAAAGGTTAGTCGAAAAGCGTTGTAAAATATTCACTACTCATTGTCGTTTGCTTCGGCATACAGTCGGCCTCAGAACCTGGAATCAGCGTGTATTCTTCTAGGCCTTGGTCAAGTCGCCCAGCCGAGAAACGGCCTTACTGGAGGTTCAAGCTGCCTGTAAGAGGAAAGCAACGTACTCCTTAGGTTCTCCGCTTCATCCTCCAATAATGACCACTCTGCCTCTACATTTTCAAGAAAAACACGAAAAATAATAAAAAGGTAGGAATAACGCGCACAGAGTTTACTACAAATGGTAGTCACGTTACACAGCAGGTGTTTTTCGCTTCGGCTCAGATCATCTATAAAAATAAAATTAAATTAAGGCATTTGTCTCCCATGTGCAGAGGTATTACTGATCAGACGGCTCATATGATTAAGTGCTCGTGCACAGTGAATAATTATAACCATTTGCTTCGATCATAAGCCGTTGAGCGCTTTATTAACGTTATATGCAGAAACTAAGACTGTCTTCCTTGACGTCAAGAGCAAGACCTCTGAGATAGTTCTGTTTACACCTGTTTAGAAAAAGATATTACTCTACAGAGAACTGATATAGATAAGCAGCTTTTTAGGAACTTCGTAGAGCAGGGAGGCATATGTAATATCGTATTGACAGCCCACAGAGTAATTGGGAAGACCCCGCCCACTGGTAGGCCTAGGAGCTGCAACTGTTTGCACCGTGGATGCTCCAGGATCTAGCAATAAGCACATTGCATCATGCCAGTTATCAATCAATCAATCAATCAATCAATCAATCAATCAAAAGGTCATTATTAACGGACCTCGACGGTCTTGGTGCTGGCGCAATGGGCAAAACAATGCCCAGGAAGAACAATGCAAGCTCACACGTACACATGCACACATACACACGCGCGCACACACACACAGAAAATAATAATTTTGCGAATACGGATTTTAACAGAGCATAAGATGTGTACACAAAGATAATGCGAAGCAAAAGGGGAGAAAACAGAAAAAAAAGGATTACAGAATGACGAAACACACAGCAGATATGAGAGTTTTCGTTCCTTTATTGAAATAATAATAATAATAATAATAATAATAATAATAATAATAATAACAGTAAGATGCAGCTAGTGATCCTAGGTAACCAAATAAAGAAGCAGGCTTTATTTGCAAGTGGGTGAAGAGATCTTAAGAGATTCCTGCCTTCCTTATACACAACACGAAGCCTCAAATATAGATATTCGAGCAGCTGGACATGTTGATAAGTGTAACTATCAGTAGGCGCTACATTGGTGGTCACGGTTCTGATAGCTTGAATCGTTGTTGTTGCGACCTCGACACGGGAATTTTCTGCATTTACCGCGTACGCGGCAACTTTCCTTCTTTAACCCCCCCTCCCCCCCCCCCCCCCCCCCCCTCCCGCCAAAACCAAGCGGTAGCGAGTCGTTAGCTCTTGCATGCGTAGTTGCGCGCGTACGTATTCGCAGAGTAACTGATCAGTATTTAAGCGCGAATTTTATTCAGCTTCGGATAACTGAAACGAAAATCCGTGCTACACAAAAGATGGAAAGAACGAGAGTCGGCGGTGTAAAGTTTGCCCAAATACAGAAATTGCGCAAACCGATGACCCCAGTACTTGCGCATTCAGTAGGCCCGTCCGTTCCGTCACCGGCTCAAGAAACGGCTGCTGCGATCCATTGCAACGAAAGCACAGAGTAGAAGCTGCCGAACAGTGCTTCACGGCACTAAAACAACCTGCGTGGTCCGCGGCAGTTCGGAGCACGGGGCCGTATTTCAGCTGCAAGATGTGTGGAACTGCAAACTTTTACGATTGTTTTTTTCGTCCTTTACTTCAGGCCACCTTTGTTTTCTAACTCTGAGAATCAGTAAGTTTTCCATGGAATCCGGGCAACTCCAGTGAAAATCTCGGGTCAGACTTGCCGGCTACTTTGCCGGCTACTTTGTTACTCCTGTGTTAACACGGATTACAGCATCTTGGCCGCGAACTTAAAGAGAACCATAGAGATCATCGCGGGAACAGATGGGAACGGCAGGGATTACACAGGAAAGCCGCACACTGTGTGTTTCTCTTTCGTTTTCTTCCGTTTGCGCACTCGTCACAGTCGTTTCTGTAAAGTTCGTGACGAAGATACTGTAATCTGAAACAGCGAGCGAGAGAAACACTTATTCGTTGTGACGCTCTGTTCGATCACCTTCCTAAATACACTTTGCGATCATGAAGATGTCAGTGGTGAAGCATGGAAGAGCAAGGAAAAGGGAAAGCCTTCGTGTGGTACCATCGTTATTAGTAAAGTGTATTGATGCCCAATTTCAACGACAGCCACTTTTCCTAGAAAAAGACGAGTACTCTTGTCGAAATGTTGGCACTAAACTAAGGCAGCATACTGCACACTGTACTGCGAGCTAGAGATGCTAGATCATGGCAAGGAGTGCGGGCAAGGTGCCTTACGTGCACTCGTAGTGCTTCAACTTTAATATGGCTCTTGATGACCTGGTCCGATAAGATGATAGTCGCCGCCGTTGACGCACTTCGAGGAAGACAGAAAAATCGTGAGCGCCTGAGCTTGAACGCTTTGAATAGTACGTAGGCTTGTTTTACTTGCGTTAGTCAATGGTGGCAAGGTGTACCGCAAAAAGCCGAGAAAACTAACCCTATATGCTGTGGCATAGCGCTTTTCTTGAGGGCGACTGGCCTATGTGAACGTTTTTCAGTCGCTCAGGCCCTCCGCGTGCGTGCGCGAGTTCACCGCTGCTTTCCTCCCGCTCCGCTCCCTCCCTCTCTCTATCTATCTTATCTTTCTATTCCCAGTTTCCCGTCCCCCAAAATAGGGTAGCCAACCAGACGCATTTTTCGGTTAATATTCCTGCCGTCTCTTTTTATTTCCTCCTCCTCCTTGTGGACATTCCCCAGGCCTTTCCAGCGAAGAACTTCAGAAGGTGACAGATGTCTTTCAACCGCTTCTTCATGTACAATACATAGGGGGTCCGTAAGATATCTCTGTCAATCATGACACCCAACAATTTGTAAGACCGCACAAATGGCATCATCTGCCTATTTTTAACACACTAGTGCATCATGGGCTTACGCGTAGATGCCACAAGGGCACGTTTATCCGATGAAATTTCCAGGCCTCGAAAATGGAGGTACAGTGTAGTCTGAGTGGCAGCTTTTTGGAGCCTTACGCGCAGCTGTAAGCGTGTCACTCTGGACGCCCAAGCACATATGTTGTCCGCGTGCATTGATAATTTAACTGTATTTGGAAGGGGATCAAGGTAGGGCTCAGTACGCTGCCGTAGGGGGCGCCGCAGCAGGTGTAAAGTATAAGAGTGTGGCCATCCTCCGTGCTATGTATCCTCTAAATATCCCACCACCGAGGCCTACCTCTTCGAGAGCGGCGAGGATGCCTCCGTGTGTAACGTCGTCGTACGCCTCTTTGACGTCGAGGAAAAGAAGCACAGATATGTTTTCATCCTTTTAGGTACTGAACGTAGGTAACCAGGTCGATGACGTTATAAATCGATGAGGGGCCACGTCGGAAGTCTGCCATGGCATCTGGGTAGACGTTGTGGTATTCCAAGTACCACTCAGGGCGTCCGAGGATCACCCTCTCCATCACTTTGCCCACACAGCTCGCCAATGCAATCGGGCGATACGACGAAAGCTCCAATGGAGACTTGCAAGGCTTCAGTAGCGGAACTACGCGACTAGACTGCCAGCTTGGGGGAAGCGTGCCAGTTAGCCAGGATTCATTATACATTTCAAGCAGAACAATCCTCGCCCGCTCACCCAGATGGCACAGTGCTCTGTAAGAAATTCCGTCAGGTGTTAGTGAAGATGCACATCTGCAAAAAGCTAGCGCCTCCTTGAGTTCATGGTAGATACACGCGGGGGTCACGTGGTGGCGGGAAGCTGATGGAATGTGATAAGTTGTGTAAAGCGTTGAGTTGCCCGGATAACATGGCACAGAAGTCTTCTGCGACATCAATATCTGGTCGCTGCTGGAAGAGGGCCAGCGCCTTGAATGAGGACCGCTGTACGGGTGGCGTCCTAAGTCCTTGCAGCTTCCTCCATAAGTTCGGTAGGGGCTTACGAGGGTCTAGCGATTCGCAGAAAACAGTCGAGCGTTGTGACTACAGTTTATTTAACTGGCGCTCGATCTTCTTTTGCGGGAGTGTAGCAGATGCAGACCCCCCACAGACTTCATGCGTTGGTATCTACGTTCGGCATATCCAAGTCGCTCTAATTCTATAGCAAATTCAGTGAATTTCGAAGAGCACATTAGAGTACGCGTATTCTTTTTCACTGTGCTCTTGATGGTGTCTTCCAAATTATATAGTAAATTATCTTGACACAGGTCTTCCATAACAGACTGGAATTTCGGTCAGTCGACTCTTTGGATTGTATCATTTGAGTTAGAAAAGGAAAGTCCTCTGATCTTGACATACGCCGTAACATGGTCCCTCTCATGTTCTTCAATGTCTGTAATCCATCCAGTAGGCTTGACGAGACTTTGTGAGACGAAAGTTAAGTCAAGACAGCTGCTGTACATGGAGCCGCATAGAAATATAGGACTACCGTCATTTAAAACCCAGAATTCGCTGTCGGAGGCGAAAGATGAGAAGGCTCTGCCTTTCGCGTCGATTTTCGTACTTCCCCAGAGTATACGATGAGCGTTGAAGCCCCCGATGACAATCCATGGAGCAGGATATGTTGAGAAGTCTCGTAATTTTTTGTAATCAAATCTACTTGATGGTGATAGGTAGGCAACCACAACAGTAACGGTAACTATTTTTGTCCTTTACTGTTGTGCATGCGTATTGGTTAACGTCATGAGGCTGCACAGGCTGAAGATTGTAGGTGAGGTCACGGCGAAAAAAACCATAACCTTCCTGTTTTCACAAATAGTTGGCGACATAAATGATTCACAGCCGGATAGCCTGATTGAGTTCGATAAGTTTGGCTCGTAGATGATGATGATGGAAAACTTGGCGCACACGTATCTCCGGAAACCTAAAGTGCGTGTACGCCGTGATAAACCATGGTATACACAATACCTATGGCGTAGCCTATGATGTACGAACACAATGTCCAGAGTACACGCCATGGTAAACCATGACCTACACCATGGCGAGCCATGGAGCCATCATTAACAAGTAAACGCAGGAAACGGACGAAAAATAGTGTTGAAGATCCTATTTAAACGAGAAAAAATAATAAAAATGCACCTGACTGCAGCTCTGCTCAACTATACCTGTAGTCGCTATACGATGGAAGGCGCTGTATAGAAAAACAAAGCTAGGGTAAATGACGAGGAGACCCCCGTGATCTGTTTCTTCGCTGGTCTTGCCTCGTGGTCTGCTACTTAGTGATAGAAGCCTAAGACTCCGGCTTCTGACTGCGGCTTAACGTGCCGGAAATGTATGCAAATCGCTCGTTTAATGCTCTTTCTCGGATGGTGTACGAGTGGTGCACTTTGTTTTATTGAGTGCTTGCCTTACCGGTAAGGGAGTATTATGAAGAGAAGTGGCTCTTGCTGCGAAGTGTAATACATTTTGCGTCCAGGCATCTTTTACTTTGTTTCTTTACTCTCGGTACGACTCGCAAAAGAAGTTATTCGAGGAACGTGGCGATAGTACCTCGCGCCGTCACACGTTCACGCTTGAAGCGGTGTTCCATTCCTTAGAGGCAAGCTTTGTTCTTTAGAGAGGTCCATTAATTTAGGAGCTTCAGTGACTGCTTTTGCATTAGTTTACGCCGCTTCTTCTTCCTGTATGCTGTAAGCACACTTGTACACACTCCCCCTACCCTGCTGCCACTTGCCCACCTTGTTAGGTGATGCCATGTTCTCTGAGATAGAAACGCTCTATGCTAAATGAAAGGAGACGTATGTATATATAAAAAGAATCTAGTAAAGTGTATAGGTTCAGAAATATAGAATAAGCTAGCAAAGGTTTGCGATAACGTACAGCCTGCATGAAAAGTTTATGGAACATGGGACATCGGAAATGGCTGAATATCTCTCGCAGCCTTAGCATGTAGCCTGCCATTCACATTTTTCAGCGTGTACTAGCATATGTCAACAACACTGTATTGCGGTTTTACTGGCTGCGGTCACAAACTGCTCGAAAATTCACCTTTCTTCCTTTTTATTTTTGCCTAACCGACGTTTCGTAAACTTAATTTGAGGCCCGCCGTAATGGAGGACTCCAGCATAATTTTGACCGCCTAGAGTTCTTTAACATTCACATAAATCTACAGAAGCGTTTTTGCATTTCTCGCGCAACGAAATGCTCCGTAAACTTTCGACGTAGACTATACCGGCAGTGAGCCCCACATTGTGAATGCCGAAGCTAAGGCACAGGTTATAGGCGGGGAAATGCAGTATTCGCTTCCCCTTACTTTTCTGCCCTAGCCCCGAAGCAGAGACGCCAACTGCCGGTGACAGCGCCGAAGGGTGTCGCGCTTTTTTGCTGACGTCGCGATAGCTTAACTGGCTTTCGTCAGAGTTCCCCAATTTTCGCCAATGGGGCAGTTTCTCTTTTCTTGTCTGTCTGTATCGCCACAATGTTCAGCGCAAATCGTGCAAGAGCATCAATCGCGGGGCATGAGTGAACTAAAGGAAGAAAAAAGAAGAAATCAAGAAAGACAGAAAAGAAAGAAAGAAAGCAAGAAAAGAAAGAAATTTCTTGCCTCTCCGCGCCAGAATGCAATTGTTCAGGGCTTGGTGCGGAAATTTAGTTGCGGGCGGAACTTGCAGCTGGGGTGAAGAGGGGAGACATCAGAGGACGAGCCAGGATGACTCCTTTATGCGGGGGTGAGACAGCGTGAATCGTTACTTTTTTTTGCGGCAGCTGAGCGCTGACTCCTTGCCACGCGCGTCCGCGTGGCGAGCACGTGGCCCATTTTGGTGATTGAGCGAACGAGTGGATGAGGCGAAAGGTCGTCGCACAAACATGCAAATAAAGCACTGGCATGGACTTGTGTTGCACAGAGCAACCTGTGAACAGAGAGAAAAGTAAGTACACCGTAAGGAGACGTGGAGAGGCGGATGAAGATGCCGTGAAGTGGAAGGTATTTCTGTTTGAATGCACGGACATGAGCAACACAAAACAATTTTTATTGGTCCGAGCTCCCTGTAAATTTTTCCGTTAGCGTGGCGGGTGCACCTATTTGGCGAATGATGACCGAGTACTAGAGCCAATACGTCTTGGTGACACCACTGCATCAGGCATCGTAGTTGGTTGGCGGCACACAGATGTTTCGTTTTCACGTGGCATCTCTATCTGTCTTTAAAACTGCTCTTAAATGCAGCAGGCGTAGGGTATATATCTAGGGTAAGTATTTGCAGTATCTGGCTTTCTTTCCGACTTTAAACAAGGTAAATAAATCCCTCACGTTGCTTTCTGAAAATGTTTGTTCCGTAAACAGCCCAGAAAGAATAGAGGATTTTAATATACAGAATGCAAGAAGTCCCAAGAAAGCTTATCGTGCACAACCCCGAGAATAGCAAAGCGCAGCTCTTTCTTTTTTGTAGCCACTTGGTTTCCCGCTCACGACATAGAATTGACAAAACGACTTTGTAACTTGTTTCGGAACCTTGCACACGACAACCTACTCAAAATAAAGCACGATGCTAATCTTCCTTCGAGAAAAAGGCTTATGCGCATAACACCGGAGAAAGTTCGCGGTGCATAATTGTGTAGTGAAATCTTGTCACTGCAGAACTCAGAAATCATTGTAGTAGAATATTCAGTGCTGGCAGTGTATATAGAAGGAAATAAAATTGTCGTGTCAGGTGTGAACAATTTCTTAGGCACAGGATAACTGAAAGTGATAGGAAAACTCGAAAAGCATAAAAATGAGCACGCAAACACTGATAGAATGATGAAAAAAGAAGAAAAGAAAGCGCAAAAACATGGGTAAGAACGAATAAAGTGACGGATGGTGGCGTTGGGCAGGCAGTAAAATATCGAAGGCAGTTTAAAGCGATTGCAACCGTATCAAATGTACTGTGCATGATGAATAACCGAAATCAAGTAAGGAAGTAGAATAAAGAGAGGTTGAAGGCAGCTATATTCTTCAGAAGTCCCAAGCTGCGTATAAAACGTCACTGCGAAGAGGGCAGATGGTTTGGAAACAAGCTCAGGCGAAAAAAAAAAAAAGTCCGGTTTGTTCTCGGCTCAGCGATGACCGACGGGGTCGAAAAGTTCACTTTGAAACACCTGCCCTGGACCCATTTCCCCGCCGGCGAATGGCGTCACTACATTCGCTGTGTTTGACCGCTTTGTCAAGATCTAAAACACTACTAAGAGACAAAAGTGCAGAAGACAGGTATGAAAAGAAAGTGCTGGTAAAAGCTTACCCTTGCCCGAGAGCTCTCGCCGGTCGATACAGGGGTTCGGGGTCAGAGCACCATTTGCTTGTCTGTGGCACAAGGTATGTACAACGCTCAGCACATTTGTCTAGAGCGCGGGAGCGGTACGCTTCGTTGTTGGTCCACCGCAGGAGCAGCTGTTTCTAGTCGGCTTACGCTCCTGTTCATGCGTAGCGAAGCCAAGCATGCGTAGTCAAGCCGGCCGCCCCGTGCTGCTCAGGCGTCTCTATATTCATTGTACTGCGTAACTCAAAATCAACTAGCATACTCAAAGAAGAGAGCCGCAGCAACTGTTAATCAGGTGCAAAAAAGTGACGTTTTATCATCACGCATGTATCATCACTTACCGCTGCGGCCGTCAACTTTAGTGGACAAGTTTGTTAGGCAGCGCATGCGCAGAAAACACAGCAGTTGTTGAACCAGAATTGCGTACCATAGAAAATGCTGACACACACTAAAGCGCACCGCACCCACGCTCTAGACAAGCTTGTTTGGGACTGTATCCACGCTCTGCGATTCCAAAACACAGCGCACGGTCACAGTTACCCCTGATGGCGGAACAAGAAGGGCAACGGAGGGGGCTCGTATTATGGACCCACCTATACGTTTCTGTGCAACGAGCCTACTGAGTAACATGTTTGCGGTACTGCGTTGGGAATCGAATGCTCTAGTATTTGGAGGAAATATGCTTCTTGGTGAAACAGATTTAAGCACTGGGAACAACACCGGCCGCTTAAAATAACCACGTGAAGATATACCGATGAGAGATTTCACATCACTGGCATTCACGCTTGAATGATCACTAATTTGAGTCTGCCAACAAAAATTTCGCCTACCCATATTCCAGAAGCTAATTTCAGAGGAATGCGGACTTTATTAGGGTACAGCATTGCGTTCATGCGGCAGATAAAAAACACTTACTGCTTGAATGTAGCGCCGTTAGGCATGCTGGCGCTCTTAGAACGAGAGAGGCGCCGTGAGTTGTTGAGCACACGATTATGTGCCGTCTGTAGGATGGCGTTAGACTGTTGTTTTGGCTTGCATTTGTTGAAAAAAATGTGATATTGAAATTCACGACGTATGTTGTTTAGTGTACGTGTTGCGAAATTTCGGTGCAGATATATTTTACAACGAAGCTGTTTATAGCTAGGGTTCCGTGGATCTTTCGTGTCCGTGAACAAATCTAACTGTTCAAAAGAGCTCCCGAATTTTTGTGCGAGATCGTTTCATTATATGCAAAAGCTCATACGTCTAATTGCATGCATATTCTCATTGCGTGCACTTGCATATGCATATTCAGTAGATTAGTTAAAATAGGCACCATTGTCAATGTTAGTGGACTAAGGTATCTATGTCTTTTTTTTTTTTTTTGCTTACGGGGGTATAAGCCATTCATTGCCTTACGGGACTGACGAATTTCTCTTTGCGTAGGCACAGAAATGCTTAGCCATTTAATAACAGAGGTGATACGAGAATGTGCGTCCATATACCTAGCGTCACGATGACCACCGATCAGGACAATAAATGAGAACCCAAGTAATGAGACGTGGAAGCTTTTGCATAGAAAGAAGCGAATGATACGAGCATAGTCCTACTAAGAAAACCGACTAAGGCACAGTGATCAAGAAAATGTGTGTCTACGTTTGTGTGCCGCCGATCTCAAATAAATGTGTGTGTGTGCGTGTGCGTGTGCGTGTGCGTGTGTGTGTGTGTGTGTGTGTGTGTGTGTGTGTGTGTGTGTGTGTGTGTGTGTGTGTGTGTGTGTGTGTGTGTGTGTGTGGGCCGCCAGTCAAGACCACTGATCAAAAATAAAATTGTCTGTACGTGTGTCTTTCTACGGGATGAGCACCATCCCCGCTCAAGAGAAATAAAATTTGCTCATACCTTTCATATAAATTCTGTGTCATCTCTGTGTCGTGTCGCGAACAGCTTCGCTGGTAATCCACCTTCACGGCAGTGCAATGGCATGTGATGATTTTTTTCCTTCTCTTCATCACTACTGATGTTTTCTTTATCTGTCTTCATTGCACTATGCCGACGTCACTCAGCTATGAGTGTCGTAAATCGTTTTTACAGCGAAGCTGTATATCGCTAGTTTCAAAGGGAACGATGTCCGTAGACCAGAAACCATGGGCCGATCCTGAGGATAGTGCAATACTGGGCCGACCCCTGGCGGGGGTGAAGCAGGCTTCAAGTAATCCGTCAACTTGCAAAAGTACGTTTAACATCTTGGACCCAAATACAACACATATCAGATATTAAGCTGATAAGAACAGATAGTACTCTTTGACCCGCGTCGGCCATGTCTTAGTTCGCACCGCCCTCTCTTTGTCGGCGTTCGGAGCGCTTGCGTATATCCTTTAGTTTCCTTCGGCTCTGCCGCGATGGCGGTCCCATCGAAACGTTACGCGTGTCTAGACTCCTCCGGCTCCTCGGGGCGGTGGTCCCGTCGTCCACTTGAATGTTATAAATATAAACAAATGTGTATACAAATATAAGCAAAGGAGGGTGTTTGTGCGGAACCAATTTGGTGTGGCTTGTGTTGTGTGTGACCGCTTGTGGCTTTCGAGTGACCCCACTACCATTACTGTACTGCGGGACGTCGACCAAGGCACGATCGCCTTGGCTACGGTGAAGTAGTGTGTGCCCTCAGAGTGCGGTGAGGCGCGTGTCTGTTCTACGTGCCGGGATTCGTGACTAAAATTTGTCATGCCGCGTTTTGCAACAATACATGGTTATGTATATACCCCACAGTGCCTCATCATCTTCCGAAGCTCAGAATCGTGGAGGAGAGAATAGTCGAGCTTCGCCTTCCATTTATGTGCATACGGCGTATGATACACGACCATGGACACTTCACCATTAAGGGGTCCCCATACATGACTTCGCTGGTCATCTAGGGAATGGCCCTGAATTTTCATTTAACAGGCAACAGGCTATGCGTCTGAAATAAAGGCACTCTTTTATGTTTTCTTCGAAAACTAACCGGTTCTTCAATATAAGTGAAAGGCATACGCCACTGTATCCATTCCTAATTTATGTTTCTGTATGTCGCGTGCTTTCTTTCTTTCTTTCTTTCTTTCTTTCTTTCTTTCTTTCTTTCTTTCTTTCTTTCTTCTTTATTTCTTACTGTCTTTTTTTCTTTCTTTTTCTTTTTCTGCGGAAAACAATAAATATTCAGTATTAGTTCTGCTCGTAGTCTTTCTTTTTCCTGCGCAACGCATTGAAACGAGCACCCTGTCACCATAAAACTATATTGAAACCTTGAATTTTGGTACCAATACCATGATGAGGCAGGCCGTAGTGAGGGACTCCAGATTAATTTTGAACCCCTGGATTTCTTTAACGTGCACCTAAATTTATGTACGCGAATGTGTTTGCATTTTGCCCTGATCGAAATGCAGCTCCTGCAGCCGGAATCGAACAACTCTGAGAAAACAAAGCACAAGATTGCACAAAAGCCATACTGAAGTTCTGTGAATATCAATGGAAGCAACTACTCTACTGTTCTGGAATATCGAGGAGGGCACACATTACCATATGGAATACAGCTCGTTACTTCAAGCGTAGAGGGGCACGTCACTTGAAAAACTGCGGAAAATGTTTTTACGCGGCCGTCAATGTCATTGGTATGTAGACAAGAGCTTTCCAGTGGGAAAATGTAAGCAAATATAATGCTAAATTTGTGCGTATTCAGCAGCCATTGCTCGTGGACGGTCCAAGGATTGTTGCAAAAACAAAAAAAAGACTGCTCTCAGGTTATTTGGTGACCATTATTCTTGACCATGAAGCATAGAACACAAGTGCCCTGCGTGTTCTGAGTCGTTAAAATTAGCTTGAGAGCTACGATGGCTCCGCCACGGTAGCAACACGACAGAAGTGATTATACGGATGTGACACGAAGAGATGAATGGCTGTAGCCTACTAATATAAGACAATATCAGATGCTGCTAGAGCACTTGTGTTGGGAGAGGCATTGAATATGTTATTGTGGTGTGGATGGTGTGTTTAGAAAAACGGGAGGAGGCCTGCGACAATTGGAGTGCCAACAGGACGACCATGGCTTGCCAAAGCAGCGTTGTTCGCTTTTGGTACGTGCATGCCGCCACCATATGTTGTTAAGGTCGCACCTCTACTCTGTCGCTTAGATGGCGCACTTGGCATCCTTTCTTCGGGGAGCGCTGTCTGACCAAAAATGCTGGACATAGATTTCACGCCGTCGGCTGGAATTTGGTTTAGTTTTGAGATACTTTTATTTTCGTCTTTTGTATACAGTACTCTCCAAAAGACACTCCAAATGTGTTCGTCTTTGTCACCGCGCCTTAGATAGAAGTCGCTGAAATCGTGGCGTCAACGTTTCAGAAGAGCCGGATAAATCGCTTTCCACGCTGGAGGCGGGCCTTTCATAGCACTGATTGCGTGCCGTGGTAGCTGCTTTCCGCGATATTTATGCTTGTTGAAAGTGTACATGTTGCCCAAATTCAAACGAAATTGAATATTACCTAATGGCCTTGACACAATTGTGATTCACCGGCATTTTCTGCATATTCTATTGTGTACCGAACACCTCTCTCGTAAATATCCAGTGTGGTCGCCGGAATACTTGTCCCTTGCTATTGTGTGTGGGGACATATCGTGCTTCAATCTATTTACCCAGACGTGTCTACACGATATTTTGATACCAATATCTACAGGGACAGAGCTACAGGATGTGAATGGGGATACGTGTGGGTCAATGCTGACTTTTTTGCGCGCATCATGTTCCGAGCTGGCTGAAGTATATCCTATAGCATTCAATATTTCCTCTGTTACCACGTGCCCTCTTGTTACCAGATGAACCAGCATTTCTGGGAAGGTGGGATCCATCTGCAGCAACCAACAACCTTCCTGTCCATCCATACTTACTATTACGACATATAAATTAACCAATAATACGCGTTCAAATCATACATTAAACAAGAAATAAACAAATAAATGTTATTTGGGTTCTAAGCTTGCTGTAAACACTCGTAACCTTTTGTTGTCAACTATTTTATGATATTAAATTCACGATTGCCTTTATCAATGCTTTCTACATTGAAATTCTTCTCGGGGAGCACCTATAACAGTTATGCTTTCCATATAATTCGAGACCCAGAACACCGGTAGCATGGAACTCACGTTCGCATTGAAAAATGCAATAATGTCACGGGAAAGCCGGGGTTCTTCGGAGAAATGATCGTACACACCGCCGCATTTGTTGGCCCGATCACGTGCCAATCTGCGCGCCAGTACTTCGCTTCGTGTGACCTCTGTTAACATCGAAAGAGGCGCGTCACTTCTACCTAGTGGTCCCCTAGAGACCTGAACATCCCGTACGCCGCCTTCTTTCGCGTTGCCCTTGACTAGCCTGGGCATCTGTCTAATTTTGGGAATAAGTTGGTCGCTATTGCGAAGGGTTATACCACACGGCATGGGATGACGCGCGACCTCCCGACCAGCTGTGCGATTGACGTAGCCGACCTTTTGCTGTGCCACGTCATCCTTCATCACGGCACTACTTAACAACTCCTTAAGGACAGAGGCCCGCAATTTATTTCTAAAGTGATCGCTGGCATTCTCGGATCGTGCGCGACCCGGAACTAGCTTATCAGAACTTACCACTGGCCCACAGACTAAAGGGCTAACATAACGTTCGAATCGCATGCTCCCAGACATGTTGTCGATGCATGTTTCTTCCAACCACCGGGATTGGCTCGTGAGCCTAAGATTCGTGGCATCGGCTTAAAATTCGTCCCGCTACGATGTCACAGGTTTCCAGATGTTCTGTATGCTGTTCGGCCACAATTCTGCTCTACCTATGAACACCCTGCTGCCGCAGGGTGTTCTTCTGCACTTAGCACCAGTGACTATGCCCACGACGCCATTTCCCTAGCTGAGCACACTCGTCAGGTTACCCGCCAGCGATTAGACACTTTGCAAGAACACCAGAATACAGTATAAGACAGCCGCCGCCGGCTCAACCGTTTTCGGCCAGGTTCCCTCGTCCTTCCCTGGGCTCCAACGCACCGGTTGAGGCTCTCCGAAAAACTACTGTCACTTTGCACTGGACCTTACCGCGTACTTCGCCAAGCCTACGAAATCGCACCTCTCGTCCCCACCACATCACCTACACGCCGCCCGTACATAGTGACGTTGTGCACGCTGCGCACGCAGTGGCGATCTTACTTGATGTGAAATGGGCGTCCGATAGTGCCACACCTGAAGCGATACTCGATTCATTGGATGCTGTCGGAATCGGTGGTCGAATTTTTGAGTGGATGCGCTACCACTTGACGAGAATGTACTTTTATGTGCAGGCAGAAGGCGGCCGCACTGCCAGCTACGGTGCATGAAGTGGTGTCCCACAGGGTGGTGTATTGAGCTACACTTTATTCTACCTAAGTAAGAAGAGAGAGAGAGAGAGAAAACAAGGGTAGGAAAGGCAGGGAGGTCAACCAGAACAGCATCCGGTTTGCTACCCTACACTGGGGGTGGGGGAAAGGGGAATAGAAAGAGGAAGAAAGGGAGAGAGGAAGCACTGAGTACGTGTGGGAACGACACCATACACAAGGACACTATAAACGGTCTGTTAAGCCCGTGCACTTCAAGTACCGCACTAGTGCACGAATCGCTTTTCGAGCCAGTGACGGGTGTGGCCACGGTCCGAGTATCTTTTACTCGGTGAAAGATCTCGAGTCCAGTCTGCGTAAAGTTGCCCGCAGAGAGAGGCACTGGACATCGTAGCGAGGGCAGGTACACAATAGGTGCTCGATGGTCTCCTCGCACCCACAGGAGTCGCACATCGGGCTCTCGGCCATTCCCATACGGTAGGAGTATGCGTTCGTGAACGCCACTCCCAGCCACAAGCGACACAACAAGGTTGCTTCGCCGCGGGGAAGGCTAGATGGCAGTTGTAGCCGTAGCGTGGGGTAAGAAGAACTTCTAAACAAGCATCCGAACTGTCACTAAAGCATTGCATAACGTATAAAAGTCGGAACATGTTCGATAAGGTTGACAATGACACCTGGCCGCATGGACATGAGCAAGCATCGTGCCGCAGCAGTGTTTGTCGCCGCGGCGCTACCGCATTTACTGTAATGGCGCTAAGGTGGCCGTAGCCGCTTACTGAAGAAGATCGGTAGCGCAGAAATGCAGTCTCAGCGTCAATACAGAAAGCGTCAGAAACAACTCAACAACTCTGCGCAGAGCGAGGAACTACAGCAAGACGCTCACGAGCACTACCAACAACAGTCGAGACGCCATAGCGCTGCCGCCCGACAACGACGTTCCGGGGAAGACCACAATGCAGAACAGGCGCGGGAAATACAAGCGCGTAATACCCAGCATCACCGGGAACAACGCGCCGACACCCGACGCCACAAAGAAGAATATTGCATAACCTCCTCAGAAAATGTAGCGGTGGGTTTGCAACAGCTTCGCTAAATTAACCCTAATTCACCTTTAAAAAAACACCAAAGTTCGTGCGTTTGCCTGCCATCAGTGGTCGAGGGTTCGAGTGCCTTAATTCATTCTACCATAATTCACTGTGGCTAATTCACCTATAATAACACGAATAGTAGTGGTTTCGAGTTCGACACAACGCAACAAATACGTGCAAAGTGAATCTACACTGTGGCATGAAATGAGTTTCGCGTGAACAGTGACAAGACCACACGGCCTTTACGGACACGGCGCACGTGGCAAATCGTCAGGCGTTTTCTCTTCTTTACTGCCGCAGCGGCTGGCGTCTCTGAACGGAACTCCGAAGGCACGACGCCCTTTCACAGTTGCGGTTTCCCTGTGCACCCAATTCGACATCTAGGTTAGCGTTCGCGCACGTAATTGATGCAGGCTGCAACCGCTAGCACTTGCTGATGATCTCGAGCTTCAGCCACACTTGTCTTTTGTAAGGTCCTTTGCCGGCGGAAGGACTGGCGCCATTCAGTCATATCGTGGTGCCGAATCCATTCCATTAACCAAAGTACCCACACCGCACTTTGTTACTGTATCGTAAACCATCTTAATTGACGGCTTGCGAAATGTCTGTTACTCCAAACTGAGGTGGTCAAGCTTGGTTTGGAATTTGACCCCCCCCCCCCCCTATGAAAAAGAAAATGTGATGTTTGGCGCATTCCCATGGCGCCTGTTTGCCATGTGGTGCCAAAAATGCACCTATTGAAGGGGGATCGCCTTCGGGTTGGAGAAAATTTGATGTTTGTCTCCAATCCGAAGGCGTCGCCACCTCAATAGATGCATTTGGGGCGCCATATGGGAAATTTCCGCCATGGAATAGCCCAAACATCGCATTTTTTTGTGCTCACGAGGGTTTAGACCGAAATTTAGACCTTTCCCAGTGGTATCACCCCTGAAGAAAGCCGAACGCCTGGCCGGGATGCACTTGTGCCCATTTGAGAAACAGTGGTTGCCCGGCGACGGTGGTAATCGAACTTACAGCCTCCCGTTTATCTTCAATTATGGCCAGGGTCCTTTGAAACATTTCAATGGCTATATAGTTATCCTAAGCCAAGACACGTTACGGTGAAATTCTTTGCTCTTCGACATCGCCCACACGAAGGGAGTTGGTAATAGCACTATAGCTAGCATATTGCGCTTCCCACGACACCTTTTGGGCAGTTGATCTGTCAGATTAACAGGCATTTGCAGTTAACCAAACTGACTGAGCAAATTTTATCTTATGTTTCAACTTTTAGAAATTTCAGTCAGTTTCTCATAAAGGAAAACATATAGCAGGGGTGATAAGGAGGTTGTTTACAGCGTATGACCTGCCTTGCAGTGAAGCAGTGCTGACCGAAAAGAAGTTCAACAAAGTTTACTATGCCACGGCAGATGGATAAAAAAAAAAAGTGCGGCCTCTCGCGTTCGTACAAAACACTGTCCTCCGCCGGGGCACCACAAGCCGGGGACTGTTATCTGGGATCGGCATAGAAAATGCGTCAGGAACGCGCTTGGAACGCTGTCGCCCGAAGCGTCCTGTCCCCTGCAAGTAGCTCCGTTCGGCCCATCCAAGCGGCCGAGAATGTAACTACACGGTCGTCATGTTCGCTCCTATTGCAGCCCATCCGACGCGGCAGGCCGTGCCTTTATTTTTTGTCCAGCGGCCGTGACTGTGCTCATTTGTTTAACATTAGTGAGACATCTATGGCGCATTCGATTGGCAGAGCAGGAGCATAGACCAGAGCAGCACGAGTGCAACTGCTTACACTCCCATTGAAACATTTTACGTGTTCCAAGAGCAGGTGCGAGCGCGATGGTGGATCACGTGAGGAGATTGTTTATCTTCCCGCGGTGTTTATCGAGCAAACTTCGGTATTTTATTTTAGGGTTCTTTCTTTTTTACAGCGAAAGCTGCATATCACTAAACTTCCGTAGGTTTTTCGGCGTCCGGCAACAGAAACGATCTTAGCTATTTCATACAAACCCATACGGATGCATTGTGGCCGCGCAGAACTTGAAATGCGGAACAGAATAGCTCGACGTCAAGGTTATCGCAGTATGTAGGCAGGAGAAGTATCGGCGCTAAAAACAGCTGCGTTATCGATGGAGTGGTCACGTATAGTTCATACACCCGAATAACACCATGCGCACAAGGAGCGCCGGAGGGAACAGCAACGAGAATGTAAACGGCGCCGGCGTGAAACTACCACCGACGAAGAACGTTCCCGCGATGCTGAACGAAAACGACAATCGAGATCCCGGGCACCTCCGAAGGAGCAAGGACGCCAGACTCGCAACGCAAAAAATGATGACATTTACATTCTGTGAGGGTGAAATGGCAGAGAAAGTACATTGCTTTTCGTTTGAGAGCTTTGACAGTAGTCACCTTTCGCCGCCATTCCATCTTCACATAGCGGAATGGTTGTGATTTTGTTTTACGCGGGAGCAGCTCAATATGCTCTCGGGTTCGACAAACTTTGTTCTACCACTGTACCACAGCACTTCTGCTCCCGTCCGTCTATTGGAATGTCCCATTTGTCTACTGTGTATATTGTGGCATAGTCACGTAGCGTGTCTGCATCTGACATTGTTCAATTTGCGCCTATAGCCGACTCGAGTACAAAGCGTTTAGCGCATAGGCGCCCCTGGCGCTTGCGTTTATCTATATGGTTGCGCATCTTTGTTTTTTATTCGCCCCTTTATCTTCTCATCTTTGTTCTCAGGAGCTGTTTGTTCATCCAGGATAGCCATTTCCTCCGGCCCTTTTATTACTTTGACTCGCAGAGATTGATGCCACCTATAAAGAGCCGTATCATGCAGTTTCCGAGCTAGAATGCAAATGACGCCGCGCCGAAGATGGCTCAACGTCGCTATGCTGCCCAACAAAGAAAAATTATTCAACGACGCCTGAAACAGATGCGAGTCGCTACGCAAAGGAGTCGCACTAGATCCTACTATCGCACGGCAACGCGATGAAGCAGAACACCGCCGATATGCCGCCAATCAGAGGTGATGCCCGACAGAACCTACTAGAGCAGAAACGACAGGCATAACGACAAGGTATTGACGCCAATCGTAATGTGCTGGGACATGGTTACAAACTGCGCGCTTTGTTACGCGGTGCGCTTTGGAAATCTGTGATAGACAGTATGGTGCGTCGCTACAATGCTTGAATGTTAATGGTAATAACGTCGACAGTAATCGCTTAGATGGGTTCTACCGAAATTTTTCTGTGTTTGTGAACAAAATACACAGTTTTCAACAAGAATTGTGCAAGCATACACATACATTTTGCACACAACCATGTAAGCTCAAGAAATTAGAAATAAAGTCGCTGCAATAAAAATCTTTGCAACATAATAATAATAATAATAACAATAATAATGGTAATAATAATAATAATAATAATAATAATAATAATAATAAAAGGAAGTCGGCGCTTGGGGGAACAGAGATGTTTTGTGACCGAGGGAATACTCCGGATCTTACCGTTCCCTCGGCCAAAAGGATACGCCAAAGGAAGCAGGTCGAAGTAAATTATATCCCGCGAGGCAACCACGCGATTATGCAGAATTAAGCTGATTAATTTATTGTGCCAAGCCTAGGCGGGCTTTTCTGTTTCGCCTCTGCGTCCGCGCGCGGTAGTGTATGTACATTAAACACGTTGCGTTTATCTGTCGTGTTCGTCTGAGAGAGTAGCAACGCTTCTTCTCGCCAGCCACTTACGCCAAAATAATCGTGTTTTCGCCGTGGTGGAATCATAAACTGCAATCGCGTTCCGTTGGTGATTAGTTTACCTCACGCCAGTTCTCGCCTCTGAGAGTACGCACGGCGCTTAGTAGGCTCCTGATAAATACGATGTGCTCGCGTTGAAGATGCAAGCGCCATAAATTGTAATATGCGTGTTAAAATGTGCCATTACATCTTTTGTTGTTACGAAACTTTCGAATTTCGTCCCATTCTCGTACCCCTATTCGTTTTCTTGCTCTCACGTACTTATGTGTATTTCCTTTATGCAAGCGAGGTAGAGTCAGTCGAGACTTGGGTTGTTTTCGCAGGCCTTATCTTACGGGATTTCGGCGGCCCTTCACCGTATTATATTCGTCATTCCGTTGCAAGGTGGACAGCGAAACACTTCCAAAAATTCTCCCCCTTCCCCATATTTTCAAATACATTAAGTTGGCTCTAGAGATTTGATCGCCAGAAGATATTGGGAAATATTCTTTATTACTCCTGTTCGACGCAGGTCTCACGATCATATTCCACGATGGCGGCCAAACGCAAGCAGCTTGTTTTCCGTTGCACGCATTTCAGAACAGAATCTCGGCTAACGGCAGTATGGCGTGACGAACTATTCAGAACGCAGGCTTTTATGCAACCTCGTTATCGGAGGATGGAGTTCCGCCTGCGGGAAGTGGCCTGATGGAAAAGTCTGGAAAACACTGCTCCCTAAGCGGTGATGCTGATTTTTGGACGGAAACATTCAAAATTCGATATTGCAGACAATGTTTTGCTTTCCTTAAAAGGCAGTGATGCGTAGCGAAACGCAAGCCACGAAGTACAAAGCTCTTATTAAAGGGTCATTAAAAGAATATTGGGTGATTTCAGACTACAAAGTATTTTTCTAAAACTCTAATTTTCTGTATTTGGTTGCCGGAGGTAGATTTATACAAGCGGAAATGGAGGTCAAAGTTGCATTTCTCGAAATTTTTTTCGTGCTTGAGCAGACTTGCAAAACTGTAACTGCAAGTGAAATAAGTGCAACGAAGTGATGATGATGAACGCCAGCGCGCCTGTCAGTCAGAGTGACGCCATTGTATCTCGGCCACTGTGACTCAGAAGTTCTTGAAATTCGTTAAAATAAATCTGACTACTTAGGAATACAAAGTATAGCCCCATCCTTGCTCATAAGAAAGTAACTAGACCCGATTAACCTGTAATCGAGATCCACGACGTCAAGACGATATGGTGGGGGAACTTCATCGCGGCGTTGCCAGCCGACTTCCTCCTCCTCCTCCTCCTCCTCCTCCTCCTCCTCCTCCTCCTCCTCCTCCTCCTCCTCCTCCTTCTTCTTCTTCTTCTTCTTCTTCTTCTTCGTCCTTACTAGCGTACGCGTAAGCGTGACATTTTCGGAATTGCGGAACGGTGATTTACTAGCACAGCTTAAAACGCATTTTCTCTTGAATGTGGCCTTAACGGGATTTAAAAATTTTTGTCTTTGTCCGCCGTGCAGAACTGTATACGCATCAGGCCCAACTGGCATTCGCTAGTCCTGGTCGTGATGGTCACACAACTCGTCAGGGCAGTCACAACTGCTGGGCACTTAGGATTGAGTGCACGACAGAGAAAGTGACTGCGTAACCAGGCAGTAACATGTTCTTAAAGTTTACATCCGTTCTTAGATTGCCTCGTAGGGAGCCCCCCCCCCCCCCCCCCCCAAAAAAAGTAAATATGCCGGCAGAAACCATCTCAATTTGAATGTCATTATGCTGAGTAGTCGTCATTGAAGTTTCCTTCTCATCGTCAGGCCACCTCGTCATTGTCAGCTTCGCCATCGTCCCAGGCGAAAAGTAAAAAGAAAACCTTATCTACAACCGCCAACATGAGATTGGAGCCCTAATCAGTGAAGGAATGTACGTTCGGAACAGTGGTCGCTGCGCTATGAGGCGATGCGAGTGACGGAAATTAGAGTGTGGTACTTAGCTCCACACAGATTCCGAGAGTGGTGGCGTCTTCGCATGTAATTCGGGAATCCCGAATGAGCAAAATTCTGCAATTCAATTCAATTTTGAAATTCAAATTGTTTACAATTTGTACAAAAATCATGAGCCATTCCACTCTGTGAAGGTGGTTAACCAGCGAAGCTGTTTAGCACACGACACGTAGGAGACACATAATTTTGAACAAGTGTACTAGCTGATTTGTTGTCTTGTTGACTGGTCATCGTAGCGAAATGTACGCACTCTAATTTATTGTCTAGATCGGTGGTCATTAATTCACTCCCAACCGCAATCACATTCTTTGATAATGTCAAATCGGTGCACGTACGCCGCTGGGTGGTTGGTTGAGCCGGATCGATGTGTCATCGCAAGGGATAGCTCTGCAACACTTATTGCGTAAACCACTCCCTTTTCTTTACCGACACATCCACATTGAAATCACTGACCACGACAACAGGCGTAGTGTCATCGCAACTAATTCACGGGAAGTGAGTAGCCATGAACGTTACGGGACTATGAGTAATTGCATTTTTTACTTGCTTACGGGGGTATGAGCCATTGCTCACGGGCGTATGAGCCATTGATGATGTCAGTTTTCGACATGCTGTTCTGTATGTTCTATGCGTGATTAGAAAGAATGTAAGCACTGTTCGTTGCACTTTGCTAAGTGCCTGTAGCTTCTGCCTTACGGGACTATGAGCCATTTCATTTATTTTGCTTGCTTACGGGATCATGAATGCTTACAGAGGTATGAGCCATTGATGATTGTAGTTTTTATTCACGGAGAACAAAAATATATGGAACGCCAGCCATATACAGCTTCGCTGTATAACTGAGGATGGAAAGTAGTGTCGATGCGTGGCAGGACGATGAGGATGTTATGTGTATCTCATAGAAGATATTCTTGACGAGGTGGGTGTGTCGAGGTAAAATTCTTTGATGTCATACTCATTGAAAGAAAAGTGTCAGCAGCACACAAAATGCGTAAGTTAGAGTGCTGATGATAAGCATCTAACATGGCACATGCCCGCAATGCATAATGCTCCGGCAATCAGGCGGCGGGTGGCAAACAACATCGAAAGTATCGAGGGTGTCAATACCACCAACAACGTCGCCACGACATGACCACATAGATTTTACATAGTACGTTGCGCGATTCACAGCCGCCAACTACTCGATGTATATTAGCACTGCACATGGACAGAGAAAACATTTCGGTCAAACCTCGTTTCGGTCAAGCTCGTGATGTCAGCTGTAGAAGAAATTTAGGCTTCAGAGGAGTTGGTGGAAAAGCTCTCAAAATCAACATAACAATGACCCGGAGCCGTGACCTTTAAAACATCCCGTCGAGCCTGAAAAGCAAGCAGTCTTCACTGCATCACCACCTGCGACTTAAACGTTGACTTACACAAACACGTAACTTCAAAAATTGTGTAAGAAAACTGAATATTTCAAGATCACCTCAAGTGCCGCACTGCCGGAGCGGCGGCCCGGTAGGTGCCTGGATGTTATTCGGCGGATTAATGGAAACAGAAAATATGACTGCTTTCCACAAATTCTTCAATCTTGTTGAACAGAGAGGAAGGCAAGTTCACCACTATAACAAAGATCAAACGAAAATAAACGTGATGCACCTAGGTAGTCGGAATCAATTATTGAAAATAATGAAAAGTTGAAGCTCTTCCGAGAAAGGATGTGTTAGCATAGGTCATTGTCCAAACAGCTGTGAACACGAGGTTCTATAAAGCTGAACATTTGAACTGAACTGAATAAAGCTAGTTTACTTGGAGGTGGAGAGTCTGAGGGCGCTAAAGGCGGTCCACGCATTTCAATTTGCGCAACTTACATATCACTATAGTATACATAAAGAAATATAAGGAAATCGCAAATAGATGGTAGAAATTGTTTATTTGAATATTACTTTAAAGATTTAATTTCTATGTTTTCTAAATTAGTACACAACTATACGTTCCCAGCCAACAACCACATGACCGCTGGCTTCTTTCTTGTTCATTTGGGTGAGTGGGTGAAGGCAATTGCTTGAGGAAAAATGACAAACGCAACTGCAGGTAGGTGGTCTTCAGTCTAGGAGAACGCGGTTGTCGCAGTGAATAAGTTTAGAGCAGAAGGAATTGATGAAGTTTGCTGTCTTTGTTTAAATTTCTATTGCGTTATTGAGTAACCTGTACATTGGCAGTGTTGCTAACATTGTTGTATGTCGGCTGAGTCATTTCTTGTGTTCATCGCTAATAGTGTAACTAAGTAGCAACGGAAGTGAAGAAATTATAGCTTCAAGTAAGAAATCCAATGAGAGGAATAAAATAGTTTTGTTATGCTCGACGGAAGATGTATACTATTGGAAAACAAAGCCCAAAAATGAGATTCCCCTGCTTTCAAAACCGACACAAAACTTCAACAGACATCGGCTCATTGTAAATCGTTCTATTATGCCTCATTACTCAGGAGATTGAGTACTTCGTTGAGTACAGTGTGTGCCCGTTATGAGCTCCACTGTAGTTCTGGCGCTTAACAATGTTGTACTTGCTGTGAACCTTCTTCCCGTCATAAGGAGCTGTAGATGTTGCGTATGTTTTTAAATTTATTTTTAAGCTATAGTTATCGTGTGTGATAATGACATGAATGTTCTATTTTGGAGATTGCAGTCCGGGACTGTTTTAAGCACTCAGAAATAATTAAAAGTGCTCATTAGTTTTCTGAATTCTCTAGCAGCGACAACAACGAGGTGGGACCCGTCGACTGAAAGGGAGAACTGGTGCGTTAACAAATGCGTTTTCTCGCTGAGCTGGGATTCCCGAGGGGACCGTATACTGCACGAGGACGGCCACAGAGCTCTGTTGCCGAGCGCATTAAAATGACCCGAAAATGTATGCAAATTTACCGCTTACAGTCGTACATTTAAAGAAAGCGCGGTGGTTGAAAGTGGCTGTTTTCTTCACTTTATCTCCCCGTAGGAAACTTAAGAACCACTGGATTTTAAGGCGAAGCTTTCTTTGCCGACTTTGCCTGGTTTGGCGTGCCTGGCTGCTGGGTTTCGTTGGGTCTGTTCTCATAACTGCGATTGTATTTGTGGATATCGAAGGTGTTGTACGAGTGGCCGGTACCGGACATAGTGTAAACCGGCAAAGGGAACGGGATGAACCGTGGTGGCCGCAGGTGGCAGGTGATGCACGCAAGCGCGAATGCGAGCTCCAACAAAAACACGTCATCGTCGTGTTGAAGTAGAACCTGTGGTGTCGTCGTCCTTGTTGTGTGTGTTGCTTTGGCGCAAAATCTTTTTAGTATGTAAGAATGTCCTTTATTTGTACTTTTCTAAGTACACCAACATTCGTTTTTAGTCTTGTAAGGTGAAACGTCAAAATAAAAAAAAAAGAAAGAAAAAGAAAACCCACGTGGCAAGCGTTGCTACAAGTCGACTAGCTCGAAAGTTAGGCCATTCTTTGCTGAATATCTTCAATGATTTGGGAAGAAAGATAGACTATCCCAACTGTGTCGAATGTACTAAATATTCTCTATGGAGTAATACATGTCAAGTAGCTCCACAATAACGATATGCGTCGAGTGATTTTGATGCGGTTTGGTCGTCATCATCTGGATACAAAAAAATAAGGTAACCCAAAAAGCAACACGGAACATTAATGGTACCGGCAAAAAAAATGAGTGAACTGCTTCTCAATTCAAGGCCTCACTAAGGGGAGCCGGGAAGGACTAAATTCTAAGCGGCTAAATAACTTGCACATACCCAGCTTCCATTCAAATTAGATCGACTGCAAACACCGTACAAACAAACAAACAAACAAACAACCAAACAAACAAAGGACATACCGCTCATCTATATATACTGTGAACGCACAGAAATATTCCAATCTAGTTTCCTGCATTTTGCTTCAAGGTCTGTTCCTTGCCTTTTCATCCGGCGCGGTGGATCAGTCAGTAATTGCGACGTTCTGATGCCCAGGATGTGGTCCCGGGTTCGACCACGCGTCACGGCGACATTAATTCTAACCAAACGGAAAAAACGCTCGTGTATAGCGAACAGGGCATGCGCGTTAAAGAACTTCATCAGCTCCTAAATACAGAATTCGGGGCCGCCCACTGCAGCCGCTGTCGTCGTGCCTGTGTTGGTTTAAGATCTTAAACGCGATCAATAAACGTAAGTCTACTGCCTGTTTCTGTTGGTGGTTTTGAGCCAGTGCCTTCTGTGTTTCCTTCGCAGAAGCTTTAGAGTGTCCTTTGTGTATGTCCTTTGCACAAAGAGTGTGAAATTATGGTCTGAAGAGACTGTGCGATTGGACAGCCCAGCATAGTATCGCCGTGCTTCGAGATTGCGCCGTGCTTCGAGATTGCCAAGACTCACATTGAATGCCATAATGAGGTAAAATGATTTTAGGCAAATATAAACACGTTACATATGCGCCCGGCTTTTAAACGTTCGTCAGTGTTTATCCCAAAAAGCATTACTTTTTTAGAGCACTCATTCCCGTGTTTTAAGTGGATGCTGCTTCGTAATTACAAAACTTCTCTTACGAAAGTGGAGTCCAGGGTACGCCATTGACGTTGTTATGCGCGACCTCGTTATCATGCCATCAGAAACATAAGCAGCGGGTCCTAAAACACAGGCCAATGAGAAAACTCTTACGTAAAAGAACCATTCGTGAATACGGGTCCGGACGTGGAGGAAGTGCTTATAATGTTATGGGGCCCGCGTTTTGCCACTCTGTCGCATCTTTGTTTAGCGTTCATCCACTTTTCTGGAAACCGTACCGTTATCTTCTTTTTCTTTCTTTCTTATTAAAGGTAAAATACATAATAAGCTTGGCCACAGGTAGGACCAGGTATCCTAAAATTATAGGTAGGAGAAACAATAAAGCAGTAATGATAATGTAAATACAAAACAAGTTCGAGAAAAGGCTATTACATAACGCGAACCACCAGCAGAGCAAATAGGTTGACCACGGAGGAGAAAGAAAAGAAAGGTTATATGACTACGAAAACAACATAAGCACGCACAGGTGTTATCAACATAAAAAAAAAAAAAAATGGCACATTAACTCGAGTTATTAAGCAAGTTATTAATTACCTGCCTGTTTACGAGAAACTTCCCAGCCATTGTAATCCTAAGTAACGTCAATTTAATTTACTTCGACAGAATGACGCTTCCCTCCATCTAATTAGCTGAGTAACGCTGCCATCTCAGACTAAAGATAAAAAAAAACGATTATGGAGCATGTTATGCTTTGGTCTACTGCTCGTTTTCTACTTTCTGATAATCTACAACAGGCTTATAAAAGTATTTGGTTGCATTACCCTTTTTTGGAGAAATATAAATGAGACACCAACGCGAAAGGCGATGATATATCGGGGAGAAATAAATTTCTGGTATCCGATAAAGCTGTGTTCAATATGTCACTTGATCCAGGGATGTGCGCAAATTGTCACTCGGGGTGAATAAATCAGCCTGTCCTGTTGCGCTGATGATCGATTTGGTGTTCCTATCGTGGGCAACTGTCGGCCAGACAGTCGCGATGTATACGTACTTTACGTGTACAGAGACTTTGCGAGAGGGGCATTTGTTATAACGCAACACAGCAGGAAAAAAATACGTACGACGTAATCCGCATAACCTTCAGTTATTCTGGCGCAAGCATTAATATAAGGAAAACGACATAATACTATGGTTGTTACAGATTTCACCATAAAATACTTTCGTTTACGAGAATGAATATCCGTGGGAAACATGCAGGAGCAATTTGCGTCCGCACAAAACTGTCCAACCGATGTTGGGATAAGGTACTGTCGTTCTTGTTTGTTCCTTTATAAAACTAATAAATAGCAGGGCTCAATTCTATTGCTGTCAGTGCCAAACTCAATTCATCTGCTTCATAGTAGCCTTGCCATATCTGCGAGCAGCATTAGTAAATTGTTCCATTGAATATGGTTCCGATTTATTTGTTTGCGTTATGACTCTTGTATCAGTGAGTCATACGCGTGACAATACTACCGCCACGTGACAATATCTCTTAATTTTATTATGTACATTTATACTTCTATAATAGTTATTATGTAGCACGTCGTGTGTAAATTGCGCATTTACTGGCGTTCCTCGTCGTATAAGCTAATTTATCGCAATAGCTGCTATCAAAACAAGAATAATTTCGGCGAGTATCCAAAAGGCAACCAACCAACCTATTTTTTTTCCGGCCAAGAATAGCCATGAGACAAGCAAGGACACGCACCTAACCCCTTTTGTTGCTTTCCGGTCAATTTAGATTAAACGAGGAATAGAAGCTCTCAGTTTGGTGTCAGTTTCGCGAAAGTTTCGTCCAATTAAAACTTTCCGATGAAAACTACACGTGCACGGGATAGCATGTAACAAAGCATGGATAAAACTGGACAGTGATGGATGCCTGACTGCAGCGGGATGCACCTGCCCTATTCACGCATCCTTAACCCATGCAGTATCGGGTGATGTAGCTCTGACGCTAGCTCATCGCGGGACCGATTAGGTACTCTGAAGAACTCCTTTTCGCAGCGCTCTTGCTTTGGCTAGAAATAATCACGAACAACGTGACAACCTGCACGCGCGGAAACGGTTTAGTTTCCTGAACTAAAGTCTGCTTCACTTAAAAATCGGCTTTAGCGTACCCCCCCCCCCCCCTCTTCCCCAAATCTCTAGCCCAACACCGTTGTCACAGAGACTTTTGTTAGAGGCAACACGTATTTTTTTTCAAAATGCGACATTTGACAGCGAGTCTTTACGGGGATAGTTTATTCACACCAAGAAACATTGAACTTTCAAAAGGGTCAAGTAGTGCAGGGGTCAGCAATTATTCAAAATAATAGACTGGCAAGGGGAAGCACGTAATCTCCACCAAGCATCTGGTGATGTAACCATGCCACTTTGAGAACCCAGAGGCTACGGCACTACATATTAATTTGTAGTGCTTAACGTCACAATGCAACAGCGGCGACACGAGAGACTCCGTAGTGGATGGCTATGTATCTTCAGCACCTCAGTTTCTTTTAACTTGCACCTAAAATCTATGTATACGAACGTTTCAAATGCGAGAACATTTGTTTGGCTACTCTACCCCCCTTTCTTGCGGTCTGCTCGTGTGGTCTTCATAAGGCGACTGGTTAAAAATATTTAAGAAAGTGTAGCCACGACGAGGAATCGAAGCTAGGCCTGCAGCGTGGTGAGCCAGTACCGATGCTTAGTGCCACACAACAACGCTGCGAGGGAGCGCGGAATATGTGTGACAGTAGAGCGAAAGATCAGCGCCACCTTCGTGCTACCACGATGTCGGCGCGCATGCGCGACCCGCACGTGATTGTTCAGAAGGTCTGCAGAGACGCGCAGTGCATTTGACTGCAAAAGCGACGAAGTCAAACGGACGCACCGTCACCCTCTACTCAATCGTCTGCAGACTTGCACGTAACGAATTACATGTAACCAATTACTTGCAATCAAAAACGTCTTTTGGTAATATAGTGATTTAACGATAACTTTCTTTACTCGGTAATGCTCCCTGTAATTCAATTACTTTTTTCAATAAGCGATTACATGCATGTAATCCGTTACATTTCTGACGTAACAGGCTGCGACAGGTGACCCAGCTGTGGGAACATAAATTTTGGCGGAAGTACAGAGCGAAAAGGAATTAAAACATACACATGGGGTCCCCTGCTTCCCACAATGAGCGTCTTGTAGCTACGCCTGGATCACTTGAACATGGTAGGCTTGCATATTTGCCCACTTCTATTGGAGGTCCCACCTCTGGGCATTTCTCATTTAATCAATTTGTCTCCGTTTATATTCGAATTGCTTATAGAAAACCTTCATAGGTGATAAGACCTCATGTATTCTTGTGTCTCCCCGCCTTGTCCTGGTCAGTGCGCTGCTTCCCCAACACGGTATGGTGATAAGAGCTGATGCCTAATTCTTCTTCGCTTAGTACTCTATGACGTCCCTGATATAGACAGAAGTGTTTGGCAGGTTAACTGATATGTTTCTATCTGTTTCATATGAGTTATATTCACCTATTTTGGGGATTGTAGCACACGAACAGCGTTTCTAGCGCTGAATAATACGCAAATATGCAACTGTATTAAATTAAATTCCAGATTTGCACACCTTTTCAAGGAACCAGAACATTTTCTGGCACCCGTTACATTTAATCGTTTGAGTCTAAATGGCTAAGGAGTGAAGGGCGCCGAGAGGAGGTCCACCAAATGTTGGCCGACAAATTGAAATGGCTCAATAGGGGTGGCCACTTCGGACGTTGATGCCAACGGATCACAAGATACGATTTTTCAGTTTTTCATTGGCCCTGTCACAAACGCCATTCCCTAGTTCCAGCGTCAATGAAGCGCTGTGTTTCATAGAGAACCAAGACCCGAGCATCGCGGCATTGAGTTAGCACAATCGTCTGAGGAAGGTGTTCGTATACGTTATTACAGAGCCTTTCTCTCCAGAGCGCACGTTGAGCGAGTTTTCAGTGTCGGTGCCAGATGTATTCACAAGAAAACGAGGAAAGATTACCGAATAACATATCGGAAATGCATACTTAGTGAAAATACGCATAAACAACGTGTGAAAGGCCAGCTCGCTCTATTTACTGTATTTGTGCAATGTTAATAATAGTAGGGGAGGAAGTAATGCTAATATAATCAATGACTTCTGGCACTTGATTAGTTACTTTCATGGGGCAGTAATTGGTAACCGCAGTCAACTATATTTTTAAAAAGAAGTAACTGTAATTGTAATCGGTCACTTTTGTTTTCTGTAACGTGAACACATCTGATCGGCCGTAATATAAGTATGCGTGCTGTCCGAACGGCTCTTGGTCGATCATCGTGAATGAGTTTTGCTGCAAATCGTTGGATTTCTCCGGTATCAAAATGCGACCGCCACGCTGGGGAATCGATCTCAAGACCTTCCGCTCAGCGCGACAGCTCGCACCACTGCGCTACCGCGGCGGGTATTACCACCACTTAGCGCTAAGTCAGACAAAAATCAGCGCGAAGTCAATGAGAAGTAAATGAAAAATCAACGCTTATTCAGTTGTAGCTGATGAAAAAAAAAACGTGGCAGAGACAGCTCTGATCAGTGTTATTTTCCCATTACATATAGTTTCGAAATGCATTGAGACGACGTGACACGTGGCGCTGCCGCGCAATAGTGAATCTGCGGGGAAAATGATCGATAGGGAGCAGAGCACCAGTACTACGACCGGCTTTGGCGGAGCGCTCAAGATTGCCTTGGGCATTAGCATAGCCGTGAAGATGGGAAGCCCTCGAAGAGTGCCGTCAAAATCACACCGGCAAGACGTGTGCGCGTCAGCAGTGAGCGGCGGGAGATCGATCTGGCGCCAGCTCCAACTTCTAGTGTGCTGCACCGCAGTAGTGAACTTGGACACTAGCCAAAAAAAAAAAAAAAAAATCGGCACTGTTGGGAGAAGGACGAATCGGCAGTTTAAAACCCGGCAAATGAGCCGTGACACAGCGGCTGAACGATACGTCCGCGCAGCTCTAAGCTTAGCGCTTTGCGGCGTGCGGTGGATTTCACTCAAGCCTAGCGTGCGCGATGAAGGTGCGCCGCCGAGGAAGTGGTTTGTGGAACGAATACTCTTCTCTTTGACGGCTGATTTACCTCGAGCTTCGCTCTATATTCCTGCAGTTCACACGGGTATACTTTAGGTACCGTGTTCGTAGTACTTCGCCCCCAATGTGAGAAATTCGGAGAATAATAATAATGACAAAAAAGTGTTTCAGCAGCTACTCATTATAGAAAGCATATAGATAAAGGCGAACTTCCTTGCTATTGCCTCATGCGCGGACTGCTCCGACGCGAGTCATTTCTTCTCTGTCAGTTTAGTAAGGAGTCACCTTCACGAGAGTTTGTTGAGCACCTAGCTAGACACCTACTGTGCAACTGCCCTCGACTTGAATAACGACGGATACAATTATTGTGCAATACTGCGGCCACCAGATCTCGTGAATCTATGTGAAGCGTCGCTTTCTCGAAGCGCTTAAGTAAATGATATAAAACTGAGTGCGATGCCTAGAATTGTCTTTCAAATATTCAAAAAGGCTCCGCTTGTGCGTCTCATGGAGGAGCAGAGACAAAATTCAGATTCCGCAGCCGGTATCGTACGGATTCACACGGATGTTCTTTGGCTGTAAAGGCCACTTCGCTTAAATGAGATGTAGGATTAAGAATAGCGAAAGATACAAGAAGTTGAGCAAAGGACCAGATGAAACAGCCGTAGTTTAGCCCGAAAGACGAAGCGTCGATGGCGTAAGAAATTAGTAGACAGATATACGAAGAAACGATAGTCGCTATATTGGCCGTGTGAATTCATAAACATTCACATACTAAATTAACAAGCATAGTGTCACTCGCCCACAGGCAAACATTAACACATCTCACACTCTAAAAACTAGCGAGAGTATCACAGGAGTAAAGGGGCCGGTTTACTTTTCAAAGCACTGTTTTACTTTCGTAATATGGTGGGTCGAGCGAAATGCATTGCTAACTCCGTAAGCAGCAAGAGAGTGAAATGTTCTTTATACTCTGTCCTTCTGAACTAGAGCGGAGCAGCCGTTCCACTCTCGCGGCAATAGAGAGCAAAACGTAGCGTATAATGCTGCTTTAACTGTAGGAGGGTTGCTTGTAACCTGTCCATGTATCACTCATGCAGGCAGAGCGAAGGGCACACCATTTTTCTTGTAAGAGAACAGACAGCCAGTGCGCAAACGCGAGCAGAGATCAGCGCGCAGAATTTAACTCATTACCTTGGGTCCAGCAGAACGCAATTAAGCCGCAGTTTCGCCCTAAAGGCGAAGCATCGATTGCGATAGGAAATTAGTAGACAGATGTACGAAGAAAGGATAGTAGCTTTATTGGCCGTATGAATTCGCAAAGATTCACTTACTAACTAAATTAACAAGCATGGTGTCACGCACGAACAGACAAGCATTAACACATCTACACTCGAGCGGCGGCAGCAGCAGCGAGTGAATTGACGCGCGCAAATATCACGCACGCAATTTGACGCACGCAAATATATTATAACTATTGGCGCTTATATGTTTGGGGGTTGCATTACGTTAGCCTTAGACAAGCACTCTTATATTTTAGTTCTTATGCCAAGCAATCAGACAGTGGGAACATTTTCAAATTCACTCTGGCAATTCAGAGACGCCACTGGTCTTCGTTGAACTAAAACCGATGCAGCCAAAATAGTTCCCATCGCACGCATATACCACGGCTGATGATGCGCAACCAAGAGAAGTTTCTGCATACGGTAATTACCGCTGCACCTAAAGGCTATGCACTAGTTTTTCGACGACCTAGTATGTACTGAGATACCGTATATTTTATGGAGTCGAGCTAAAACATCCGCAAATTGTTCGACATCATTCCACGTGCAACACAATCAAGCAGCGCCGCGCCGGCTCGCACAATCGAGAGAGGAGGAAAGACTCGCCGCGCTTAGCCGCGCTGCCTTTCTTCCTCGCCCGATGAAACGGTTTATGGGCGTCTTGCGCTGGAGTTTGAGGTATAGTAGCGGCGCCTGGTGGCGGCGCGGGAAACGACATCTGGGTCGTACCAGCTTGTGTCGTATTGAGCCCTGGCTGTGGCGAAGCACGTTTCTAGGCCGAGTTTTGCGACGATTCGCATTTTTTTCTGCCCTGTTGCGAGTGCGAAAAGGCTCGTCACTCCTCACAGACCACGTCGACCACGCTGCGAGCTGGTCGCAGCCTATAGTTTAACGAAAACGGACTCTCCGTGTGCCGTGGGACGTAATGCTGGAAGAAGAAGGAATCGGCGACGCCGATCCGGAGGGACCTAGCTCAGCATCGAAAAAGCTTCACCGTCGATACCGATGCGTCGTGGGCCCCCATGAACAAGAAGGCCTGAATACCAACATCCGATTCTATCGTTTCCCTTCAAGGGCTCACGAAGCGGAGCGTCGGGACCGCTGTATAACTGCAGTTCGTCGCGCTGGGGAAGCGAAACTTCGCGCCATGCTGACTGCTTCACCTGTCTTGAAGCTTGCTTGATTACAGATCTGCGTTCTAAAATTCGGTCTTTTGCACCTACAGTCCCGACGGCAGACCGACATAGCAGCAGGCATGGCTGGTGATTCACGATGCGAAACCCGGCCGCAGCGACAATTAACAATTCGACCGGTGCGAAGTGGTGAAGTGCCCAGGTGTGTGCAAATGACCACAAATGGCCGGGTTGATTCGGTGATAATTCACTACCCCACTAGGAGCAGCACAGGTTAGAGAGTTAAATGTGCTCATACTTGACCTCAAGCCAGCATGTTGAGGCAGGGCAGCAAGATAGTATTGATTACAGCAGATCGATTTTCGAGCGTTGTCATTAAAAGCTACATCAAGCGAGCAGCGCACGAGCTCGCGCTGCGCGATTCGCACGTACGTGCGAGCTCATATGCATTGCATCAGTTATTACCAGTTACTAAAAGGAACAGATGGCCGCTACTACAACGCAGGCCTAACTGCTTGTTTAGCGGCATGCAGTCAACAAACATTGCAGGAGACCCGCCGTTTCGCGGCATGTCGAAAGACCGCTGCCGTCGCGGCGCGTACCGTCGTGTGCTCGAGCAGTTCCGTACACATGATGTCTGCTTATCGCTGCTGTGGATTCATTTATAGCAAGCATTTCGTCGCGTTTGTGCGCCTGAATCTAGCAACGTGCAAACCTTACCTGAAGTTCCACTTCGTACGCGACTCGCTTCACTTGCGATTGACACAGCGCTAAAACTTCGCCGCTTAATTCTTGAACGGCATACACGTATTCGGCACTGCATAATTTCTTGCCTTTAGGCAGCGTGGCACTCCTGAAAAAAATCTTCGGCGCCCGATATTCACTGCAGGCCGTGATACAACACAACCGAAAGTGGCGGGTAAATATTGTAAACGTGCTTTCCGAAGCAGACGACCGAGCTTGGTACGACCCATTTTAGGAGAGAGGGCGCTTTTTAGCACCTTTTTCGCAGCGCCCCCTGGGCAATGCAAGAGCCCCTAGTGCCCCAATTTCACGCAAACCTCTGCAAGCCTAGGCGGCGTTCGCATGTCACTTGTCGCCGCGATTAGAATTAAACAAAGGAGGAAATGCAAATGAAGATGGAATAATTGCTCTCGCGTGAAAAATGGTCTTCATGAAGTAGGTGAACCACAAGTTTGGGTTAAGCATGCCTGATTTGCAGCACATCGTTCTGAGGCGTGGAGGTGAGTCATAGCCTGGGAATTGATTGTTGCTCACTAAAACGGATGTGTGTGTGTGCGTGTGCGTGTGTGCGTGTGCGTGTGTGCGTGTGTGTGCGTGTGCGTGTGCGTGTGCGTGTGCGTGTGCGTGTGTGTGTGTGTGTGTGTGTGTGTGTGTCTGTGTGTGTGTGTGTGTGTGTGTGTGTGTGTGTGTGTGTGTGTGTGTGTGTGTGTGTGTGTGTGTGTGTGTGTCACTGTCAGCGCGCTTATTTGAGGTGGCATTTGTTTGTGCCTGTGCCGACAAATGGCAAGTTGTATTGGTGGCACCGCAGGTGAGCACGTCTAGAAACAGTCGCTGCCAGCGTCAACTGTTGATTGTGAATCTTAAAAAAAAACGGTTCAACTGGCGTCATCAAACTCAATCTGAATTCGGCTCGGTCTGCGCCTAGTTTGCTTGCTTCGTCTTTCGCGCTGTTACCTTCCAAGAAGCACGTGAACATGCAGGTTTTCAATACAATTCACGTCAGCCCTCAAACCACTGCATTTTTTCCCTCGTCTTTGCTTGTAAATTTTGAAACTTCCTATGTACGCATTCGGAGCGACAAAACAAGAGTTGACGCCTTCACAGGCGTCAACATCTCCTTAGACGAAGGTAATAATAAAATAGAAACTGTCATTCTCTACGCGCAACAAGTTCTTAACGTGTGGTAATTGAATGGGGCGTATTCGTTTTCCGTTCAACATTTCTTCTTGTCTTTGTTCAAAGCACCAGTCTTTCTTTTTTTTCTTTTGAGCAGTATCCCGGAACACCTCGCAGCCGAATGGTCTTCTGCCTGTACGCGACATGATTTCCAGGGTCCGATTTTTTGTCGAACTGTCCGCCCGCGTCTTCATTCGACGCTTGAAGTTAAACGGCGTCAGCTCCGTGGTGAAGAAGCTTTGCAGCCGAGATGCCCATCGCTCCTTGCTGCTATTCCTGCTTATTCCTTTTTCTTTCCTTGCCTTTCATATCATCGTATTCTTAGTTGTGCATGCGCGCTCACCCGATGGCCCAGGATTCTTCTTCCTGCTGGATATTTCTTTTTTGTTTTTTTTATTCCAGCGCTCTCTCGCTCTCTCGGCCTTTCACTCGCTCACTGCGTGAATATAAATGGCGTATTAGAGCGAGGGTCCGCGACAGCGTGAAAATGCCGAAGGCCCTTTTGCAAACAGCCTTATAATTTTTCATCTTGGCGGGCTCTTTTCGTTGCTGCGAAATTTCGCTGTTCTGTTGTTCCTTCTTTGTTTGAGCATAGAAGACGCGGTGGGGCGAGGTGAGGGGTAACAAGTTAAACTCGCTGAGGGGGCGCTACACGAGTTCGGAGGGTAATGAGGTAGTTAGTTTGCATGCAGTAATTCTTGGAGATGAAGGCTGGACCTGCCTGTCAGGAATGTTGCCAACATTTCCCGCTGTTTTGCACGTGTTGTTATCTACTTTGTAAGGCGCGAGGACACGGATTCCGCTGTAAGAATAGCCTCAAGTGGTTCGGCTGCTTAAAAAAAATATAATCAGAACCTCCACGAAAGTGAGATAAGAAGTGCTCATTTGAATGTGCTGAACCAAAGCGGTCTCTCTTAGAGATAAAATAAATGGTACAATTTTTCAACCATGTTAGAAACTGACTGTCAGAACAAGGAAGGAGTTATTATTTGAGAGAGAAAAAAGAAACACACGGCAATACGCCGTGCTCAATCTATTCAGGAACCGAAGTTATCTGACACCGCAAATAAAGAGAATAAAGTAAACGTGTAAATTATCTCGGCTAAAGTTTGCTCGTTCCCGAAGCACACAAAAATGCCAATGCTAAAGCTTAAATTTAGCTTCTCTTCTAGACACATGTGTTGTTTATGTTTTTTTTCTTCGCACTCTACGCGCTTCTCCGATAGAGGTAACGCCGCGTACCAGGCAATCGATTGAGAAGAAAGAAAAAAAGTTGAATGAAAACTGAAGATGTTAGCACTGCTATATGCAGGACTTACTACTTCGGATGAGGTACTTTTCAGATGACATGAAGGGGAAAGGATCACAGGAGGAGGAGAAGCTAAAAGAGAAAAAAAGAAAGTAGCAATGAATAAACCAATCAAGCCCTGCTCACTAACAAAAGTTCAAAGAATGTCTGCAACAGATGACTGTCCCAGACCCCTGCAAAATTGCTTCTCTGTATTTGTCCACGTATACCAAGCATCCTCGCTGTTAGCTACGGAGTGACAGTGACAGAGCATGGGGTCAATGCCGTGTTTTTTGTTTTACTTGGAACAGGTAAAAAAAAGGAGAACCTGACCAGCTCTGCTGACTATTACAGAGAATTTACTGATGCTGTACTACGAACGCGCAGTTCAATGCCTTCAAATGCTGCAACGGTTACAGGAAGAGATTTGGATAATAAAGAGGAAAGGAGTTAAAGCTATTAAAGACTGTCAGCAGTGTTCATGCATGCACTGAACTCAAAAAAGTAATTTTTTGACTTTCAAACTGGTGCAGAGACAATAGGCTACTCTTTCACGCTTCCAAAATTATGGCATTAAGTTACATCTGAAAAAACACCATTTGTGTATTTATTACACCCTTCGGAATGCTCCGTTGTCCAAAGTCGACAAAATTAAAGATCTTGGTGTGTACTTTGACAAAACTCAATGCCTGTCTTCACACGCTAAATATGTGAAACAGCATGCCCTTTGCAATCTTGGGATTGTTTGTCGTATATCGCATGACTTCCACTTCCCTGCTGCATTTATGAAATTGTATTCTACTCTGGGCCTCCATCTGCTACAGTATGTCCCTGTGGTTTGGGGCGGAACATGTAGATCTAATTCTGACCTCGTAGAACGCGCTCACAATGAAGTGATATCTACAATCAAGCACCACTTCTTGTGTTCTGGTGACCATAGTCCAGCCCTCTCAGACATACCTAAACTCGCGCCTCTAAAATCAAGGTTCATTAGATCAGGCGGTTTGTTATTCAATAAGGTGGTCCATGATATTATACATTGCACAATTCCTTTTCATCATGTACAATTTTACGTGCCGCAAAAGTGTATCAGGCAACATTCCGCGTTTTCTGCGCGGCCTTGTTGTAGTACAGACTATGGATCGACTGCAAAAAACCTGCAATAAGTATTGCACCTGTATTAACATATATTAAAGTTCATTCGATGTGTTTTGTATGTAAGTATAGTCAGGTTGTATGACTTACTCTCTTTAACGCCCACCTCCTCGGTTTCTTTTTCCCTATTTGTTTCTCTACCTCACATTATTTGCCTACCACATTTGTCTTCTCTGTAAGTTTTATCGTGCGGTTTTTTTAAGTGCACCACTGCGAAGGCTCGGTGGTTTTTCCTGGCCACTAGAACAAACACTTGATTAATTTATTTACTCATCGGGTATTATTATTATTATTATTATTATTATTATTATTATTATTATTATTATTATTATTATTATTATTATTATCTATAAGCACGACACAGATAGAAAGAGAAGCGGGCTAACAATTGTCTCCTCAACTGTCTCCCATTCCAGCCCACCCTCTGGAATAGGAGAAAGATATATGGAAACAAAAGTGGAAGGAAATAAAGAAAGAGAAAAATAAGAATAAAGTAAACCACGACACGTCACATCAGATATATATAAACCAAGAGGAAGCATGTGCCTGGTATGCAACGATTGTTTCCCTTCCTTGCGTTCTAATGATGATGTGTTTTCTTTATTAAATTTGAATAACGCTTCAGCGTCAGAACAGCTGCAGCCGTGATAAGTGCATAATCGCTATTTTGCAACTTTACCATACCGCGGGTCCAGACGGGAATTCTCTTGTTTTTAGGAAACGCTGTCTTTCCTAAAGCCACCTGAAGAGTGAGAGAACCGGACAAACGAGCGGTGAAATAACGGTAATGAGCCAAGCGGTGGCATCATGAATGCCTGGCCCAGTGTTTGCTGATCGCCATGCTCACAGATCTGGACAGTCATCAGTCATACAGGTCGGGTGGGCGTCGTTTTTCGGCGAGCATTTGTTATGCCACAACGAACATTCATGACGGCGGAGGAGAAAGGATAACATCCTGGTTTGTGTCCTGCTAAATCTTGCAGACGACAGTTTATTTTGAATAAATATCGGCATAAGAAAAGTTCGCTTTTGCTAGTATTAGACTTGTTTGGTAAAAAAAAGAACATACCAGGACAGAATACCAAGGAACTTTCATGATAATCTTTTTGTTATGTTGATTCTGGCTCTGTGCGACTACTCGCGCTTCGAATGTCTACGATTTCACTACCAAGCAAACAACAATGTCTCATCAAGATCAAAAGACCATCATCAAAAGTTATTGCCCTAGTCGTCACAAGCTTCGTTAAAACCCTTTCGAAGTGTTGTTTTCTGACAGTTGTATGTTGTCGGACAGCATTAATGATACTGTCATGGAGAGACAGTTTGATAACTCCGACCCAGACGCCGAACTCGGTGGCTAAATGAAGAGGTGGCAAAGATTCGCGTCGCACACCGATTCGCGACATCGCATGCTCTTGCAGACTGTTGGGTAAATTTATCTTAAGTATATTGCAGGGCCTTCCTTCACCGTTACATTATCTTGTCATCTTATGCCCGGCAAGGAGTACGTAGTATGCTTACCTTGTATAACCATCTCTTTGCACTGTAAAATAAAAAAAGGAAAGAACTTCAGGTATCAACAAACAGATCGAAAGCGTCCAAAAATATTATTGTTCTATACTACAGCCACGCATTACAACAGAAAGAAAGAAGGAGAGTCGCATGCCCAATGACTGTGCTGCTCCTGCATGTTTGTCAAGCTGAAAAAAGCCCAAATACCTACCGGTCTGCGAACAATGACGCATACACAGTTTAAAATTGTGACACCATCTCCTGGCTTACCAACTCTGGGCTGTCCAGCAGGCCCACGATGCGGCTGTGAGGCTCGGCCTTCCGGTTCCCACGTGGGAGCGGCCCGCTTCGTGAACACTCACCATCTGCAGGATTTCAATGAAGTTTTACCATACCATACCATACCATTCCGTACCACACCATACCATACTATATCATACCATGCCATACCATACCATACCAAGATGATAAAGTGACCTATGTTGAATTCCGATGGCGGAGTCGGAACAGCCGACGGACTCCGCGAGCGAGCACTCGACTCTGGTGCAGAGCAACGCCTCCAGATCCGCGATTGGAACACAACCTGCGCCGCCGGAGCAAGGCGGAAGCGGAAGTTCTATCACAGAGTTACCCCGGATACCTTGCGTGTTGTCAGCTCCTTCCGCTGTTTGCTCCCAGCATCGCCGCACCGGTCACTTGTCTCTTCAGCGCCGTTCATCTGTTGTTTTTTTAAAAGTACGGAATGGATATCTCGCCAAGCCTGCAGCAGCTTTTGCTTCCTCGCGAGTCGTGACCGGTGGCGCCTCCCAGCAGACAAACGTGGTAAAGGAAATACGTCACGCAGAGTTCCGGTCCACTCCTCCGATTTTGGCGGAGCATCTTTTTCTGCTCCACGGAGTGACTCCCGCTCTGAATCCCCTCCGACTATCTCATTGGAACACCTTACTCCCGCCCTCACTCTGCCATTGGAACAAACTTGCTTCGAAACGAGCAGAAAAACTTGCTCCGACTCCGCCATTGGAATTCAACACTAGACATGCAAGTATTCTACGGCAAAAGAAGATATGAAACGTGCGAAGATGAAGACCTTCAATCGCGCAGTGCATTATATGAATGAAGAAGAAGATGGCCAACGGTTCGTAAAATTACACTTAGTTGGAGAACAATAACGACAGGTAAATATGTGCCTTCCTGAGAAAGTGTCGTTCTAAAAGTGTTAAAGTTCAGTTCCCTACTGACTTACCCACGTTCAAGTATTTGCGTAGATTATGTTACGAATGCTGGCATGAAGCCCGTAAATGAAGCGCGATCGCACACCTATGCATCGTACTTTGGGTGAAAGTTTATCGAAGGAATATATGTACGCTTTCATATAAAGGAAGGCAGTCTTTTACATTTTGTAGCTGCGGCAGGCACCTGCCGTGAAAACGTGATAACCCCTTATGTTTAGAGAAGGAAAGAGACCCATTTTATTGCATATACCTTTGTTTACAGAATCTTCTTTCTTTGATTTGATTGGGAGGATCATTGGGAAATGAAGAAAAATATAACTACCTACACAACCTTGCGATCGCTGCTGAATCCCGTCTCCTACTATAGTTGTGAAATAAGTGTTCAAGGTAATCTGTGAAGTGCGCAAACAATGTGAACTTTGCTTTAAGCAGGAGTATCACCGAAGAGGCCCTGCCGTGTAAACTCGCACTTGTTCTATCATGAATGCCAGTCCCTTTTGTTCCTCCTGCACAGTACAACGTAAGGGAAGAGTGAACTGCCGTGGCAGAAATGAATGTTCGACTAACTCTCTACTGGCCGTATTCTGCACTTCTACTTTAAGCAAAAAGGCTGCAAAAGAAATAAAGTACAAGCGTATTCAGAAAATAAGCGTTTCGCACACGAAAGAACATGCACCCATTGATGCTTAGAACAGGAAATGAAACACCATTCAAAGCGCCTGCTCGCCAGCGAGTGGAGCGGAAATGAAAGCGGTCTCCTGAAAAAGAAAAAAAAATATGAAAAAAGAAATTTGGCGATTGGTGGCAGCCCTGAGAGACAGCGATTTTGTGACACATCAATCCCATTGCTAATGCTTGCTTGCCACTGATGGCTATCAGTGGTAATCCGTGTTGGCAACCGTTATTATTATTATTAACTGCGAAAAATAACGCACGTATAGCACGACGGAAGGAAGCACCAGGCAGTAATAACGACCGTGTGAGAACTCGTGTCAGAGAAACAGTTGCAATGGCATCTTAATTTTCCATGCGGAAAAATATGGACGAGAAATCAGTTCTACCCATTCAGTGCCGTAATGGTCTCTTGGAATGGTAGAACTCAGGCAGCTTAGTCATTTTCGAGATCTCACTTGAATGTTAAGTAACATCGTCCTTTCGTGTTCGCTGCACGTATGGAGTGTCGAAAGCTTTTCTATGTTCTATGTTTCTTTGAGATTTTTAGCAAGCTTTCGATACCGTTTTTTCTTGCTCTTACAAAGCAGAGCTGCTGTTTTACTTACCTAATACACTCCTCTCGTACCTTGTTAACAGTCCTAAAGATGACAGCGTGTAATGACACTATAAACGGCAACACAACCTAACAAAGGGGATGAACAGTCTTGTATTTATGACCCGTAGTTGCGACGAGGCTTATCTGCGCTACGAAAAATACCAGAAAGAATTCGGAGGACGCCTAAGCTTCGCCTGTAAGAGTGGAACGTGTCAGCATTCAAAGATCTCTGACTGCTTATAACGCTTTCCGACAACTGCAGCTGATGTAACCATAATGCTTACCGGGAAACGCTGGCAGCAAACGCTTTGCACGAAGCTGAGCTTTCTGGTAAAAGCTGGACCTCTTGCATGGGCCGATATCAGAGGATGTGCATAGCCGCGCCAGAAAATAAAGACATCGTTTTCAGGTTTCTGTCATTGTTGCGGACTTTTAATATTTAAGTCTAAGAAGATTTATCATAAAAGCCACACGCTGTCGGTGTTTCGTTTCATGACATTTGTTTCTGGGCTGTAATTTTCAAAATTCCGAGGGAGTACTTTATCAAGAATGTAAGGCAACGTATGAGCAACTTTTGTGGTAGAATGATGCGGCAATATAACCCGCATTTACCGTATGTCGTAAAGTAAGGTGTGGCATATACATATACCTAAACGTATACCTAAATAAAATATATCTAAATACTTTCACTCACCGACAACTCCGCCGTTGCCGACACCGGCACGGGATGTTTAACGACTTGGGGTCCTTAACGCTTACTTTGCGTCTGTGTGAGTTTATTCCCTGTATGAATTCCGCTCTATGTATGGTTCGCTTTTAGTTAACCGTATCTGCATTCATTCTTCCAGTTTCTCAACGCTACCCAGGGCGCGATAACGTAAAGCTATGCCAAACTTTTCCGTTCCATGTATGCAATCAGCCCTCCGCCATTGGTCAAAAACTTTTTGTAGCGTAAAGCTACACTACGCGGGTTGGAGCCGAGCTTCACGTGCTTCTGCGCCTGCCATACTGTGCATGCGCGAGAGCTGCTTGACGTCACGAGAGATGCAGCTGCGTCGCCCTCGCCGCCGCCGACTGCGGCGAATTCCAGAGGTGTGACATCGCAGTTTCTGCAGACGCGCCGGCGCCGTGTGCGCCCGCTGCCTGCTGCATTTACGATTGCGGCGCCGCGTGGCACTGCGCATGCGCGAGGAGGGCGCATCGTGCGTATAAGTGCGCGGGAGAAACGGTTGATGCAACGCGCTCTACATGGGGGTTAACGAGAGTAGAGTCGCTGCTAGTCGGCGCAAAAGACTGCAAAACCTAAATTCTTCAGACTCCGAGGTCGTCGCTTGGCAGTTGGCCGTCGAGCGTCGAAAGAACGAGCGAGCCAAGGCAAAACGGGTGGTCGAGACACCGGAGCAACGCGAAGAACGCCTCGGCAAGACGTCGGCGAGAAGCTCAACGCCGTGCTATGACCTCCCAAGAACAGCGGCAGGATCAAGAGAGCGTCACAGACGATCCCAAGACTCGTGGGTGCACTCAACATGCTACGAAACTCGGTGAAAGTGCGAGTGCGTCTATATACTTTCTCTTGGAAATTGTGAACAATCCGTTTGGACACATTTGTGAGCAAGGCCATGGCCGGATAAGCTAAGGTTAGCAACCAATCATAACCGTACTTTCACGCTACGTTTATCCTGGCATAGCTAAGCTAAGCAACTGCCAATTCTTTTGGACCACCCCCACCTTGCCTGTCTGTGACGCGACGTCACGAAAAGCGCTGTAGCTCCCCATCTGATATGACTTTACAAACTAATTATGCATGATTGGACCGAACAAAAGAAAAAGAATGATTTCTGATTCGACGGATTTTCGCCATTAGCCCTCGGCCATTAGTCAAAAGCTTTCACCTGCCTGTCACGCGACGTCACAAAACCGCAAGAACTCCCCACGTCAAAGTGACGTGTGCCCGTTAAAGATGCATTAATATGCCGAACAAAACTTAATTATCATCTGTATAGGCGCAGGCTGCCCGTTCCAAAAGAAATAAACGATGGCTGCCGCCGATCGCTCAGGCACTGGCTACTCGCAGCTGCCAGAGAGCATGGGTTTATTTGCGTATACTGTAAACGAAAATAAACCCACCTGGGAGTTTTTAACAGGTGATGTGCCCTAAAACCTCCCCTCCTGAAATATTTACTCCGATGTATGGGAGCAAAACAGCGCCATTCCCTCGTTTCACTCCGCTGGCTAGCTGCGGGAGTATTAAGGCGACATGACGCGATTTTACTCCTCTTCAAAATCTTGTTCTCCCGTGAAACTCCGACAGGGAGTTTTAAAAAACTCCCCTCCGCCAAAACTGGTTGGTCACGTGGCACTTCCCATGAGGCTGTGCGCCTTGCCAGCGACCGGGCGCGTTCGGCGGAGCCGGCAGTGCTCATGGCTGACGGTTTGTTTACATCTGTGAAGTGTCGTTCCGTGACAGCGTTTCGTCATCTTGTTTCCAGTATTTCCTTCCAGAAAGTGTTATAGGCATGCCTGAAGCTCACTGTATCTCAGCTTCAAGAACGTTAGCTCTGATCACTTTGCTGACAACGATGAATGCAAGAGCAACGTTTTCAAGTGCGGAAAAAGGCTTAGGCATACCTCGAAGCTGCTCACTGGCTCGGGATGTTGGCTTAGGTTCTGACTGTGTTTTCGTGTTGCGTGACCCTGGCTTGTGTTCTTCAGTACGTGAAATACGACTTGTATGTCCTTGTGAATACATGCTGACAACGTCCGGTGTAATGTTTGAAAGGACCGCGTAGCAGTGGCAACAGCAGCCACTGTTCGAGCGACGACATCCATGCTAGTCGCGCACGAATGGCGTACCCCAAGTTCGTTGCGGTGCTGTGTTGCCAGTGAGAAAGACCGGAGTGCAAGCAACTGTATTTATGTATCTGTGAATGGATATCCTCGCCCGAAGAAAAACGGTAGGACAAAGTATGCGTACTGTAAATAAAGCTTCTTATTGAGCGATGTGAATCGAATTGTTAACGCGCATATAGGTTTTGGTCACGTCGTTGCTTCCCGATATTGCATTAACATTACGCTCTATCCGAGACACTGATTTAGACGCATGCCTGCTGGCTCCGAGTTTAAGGATTCACTCGACAGATCAGCAGTGTTGCTCCTTTTCACAACCGAGAGAGATTGCTTGGACGCAGAGCAAGTAGTGAGGTGTATAAAATGTATGACTGCGCATTTTTTGGTGTTACGTCGGCTGCTGCGGGTCATACTCACACGTAATAATTTCTTGCTACGCTACCACTATATCGCAAAAATTTAATTTTGCTATGAAGCACACGCACTTACATTTTACTTGCTTACTGTAACTAACGCACTACTTTTCGGCCGCGAACGCCGGCAGTGTGCGAAGTCGCTTCAGCACTCACAGAATGGCATGATAATTTTGAAAAATTACGCCATTAACTTATTTTCTCTCACTATTCTGAATTAACAGATTTGTGTTGATTAAGGTATTCTGTTAATTTCAGTGAGGCAGATCTCGTATGAACGAGCATGTGAGTCGTAATTCTGAAAACAGCACAGCTGCTCCCTAGGCGGTTTCGAGGCACACAGTATCGTGGCTATATATACTGGCACCGTTGCTTCTTGAGTATCGCGTGTACGTAGGATGTCTTTCAAATTTCTGCATTGGGTATTTCTGAAATGTTTATGTATGTCATGATATATGTGCTTTCATTGACTTGTTTTGTCGATTTGACGCGGTCTCGTGTGCGTATTTCGAAATTTGACCAGCAGCCTCTGTATGTAAAGATGTTCGCGCAAGCTCACGCGATGCCTCTTTTTATACTCCCGTTGCACCTCGAAAAAACTCCGTCCATTGCAAAGCAAAAAATAAAGAAAAGACAGAAAAATAAACTCCCATAATTCCAGGCAAAAATTCCGCTCGCACGGAGTAAAAATTCTACTCCGATCATACGGAGCATAATAAACTCCGAACCGGGGGGTCGCTATAGGACAAGCATTATACTCCCACCTCGGAGTTATTTCCGTTTACAGTGATATATAATAAAGCTTTTTGCGTGGCCGTGTAACGTTTTCGACCACTTTAGGCACGTTTACGACCTCGCTCTGCCAACTCTTCTTTGCTGAGGGTCCGTTTTAGCATCATTCTTAATTCCGTTGCATGCCGCCGCGATTTTCCACCAGCCGCCGCAAACTAAGTAAGAGAAGCGGGCCAATCGCAGACGCCGGTAACACCCTCTTCATCCGGTCATCGATTTTCAGTGCACTGGTTCGGCCCTATCGAATCCCTCTCCACTTGAGCGTGCTCCTCGCCTCTTGTCAGCCAATTACATAAGACAAGCCGTTCAGTGTAGGCAATGTTATTCGTTTTTCAAGCAAGCAAAAGTGACGTCCTATGAACGAGGAGAGCGTTTGATTGGTCTGTTCAGACAACCCTGTAGGTTACCACCCGATGCTTGCGTCGGCGGTTACGCAAATTTGACGTCAGGAGATCGGAATAAAACATATTGAAATAGTTTTACGTTATAGGGCCCCTACTTTTGTCATTTGAACTTATTTTGCATAGTATTAAATTTTTTTCTTTGTTTTCTTTAGCTGAACACTAACGTGTGCATTGTACCAATCATCTTGCGCTCTTCATTGTGCGCATGCGTATATGTTCACAGTTGCTAATTTCTTTACTTACTTTCCGTCTATTCAGCGGATAATGAAATGTTGCGGAAAGTCGATGAGCAAAGCTAACATTCTCATTATCAATCAATCAATCAATCAATCAATCAATCAATCAATCAATCAATCAATCAATCAATCAATCAATCAATCAGTCAATCAATCAATCAATCAATCAATCAATCAATTGGCTAGCGTTGTATTGTTGTCTTCTTATGTTTCTTGAACATTTTGCTCCGTTATTACCTTAATGTTTTAGGTTTGGAAAACTACAATTGTGCAACACATGAAAATAAATGCTCGCACTGAGTGGTAGAACGGGCAGATATTCGTTCACAAGCGACACCTTGGTAAAATTGTCAATGTTTAAAGCGAAGCTTTCTTCGCCTGCAGAAGCATGTGCGTTACTCTGAAGCCAAACGACGCGAAACATTTGGGGTGGGAGCAGAACGTGAACATTGCCTTGTGCGTAGTTGAAAATAAAATAAAAGTGCTCGCATCACCTGTCTCATTGTATCTCATTTAATTGGAGCGTTTCGAGAGAGCATCAGTTAATGTAGATTCCAACAACTGCGTTGATGTTTCGTTTTATTTTCTTTATTTATAATTCAGGAAGATTTTCATCTTTATATCTATCGCAGGTTTCATTTTCACCGTGTAAGCAATCCTCACCAGAATCGAAAGAGCTCGAAAAGAAATCCAGCGTGAAGAATATTTTGCTGCGAGGCTGCCAAGATACGTGGCAGAAGGAAACGGTAGCTCTCAATCAATCTGACTACAGAGTGCAAAATCAAACCCAGTGCAAAAAGGTGGCTATAAAAACAGCTACGGATGTAATGCACAAAACCGAGAAGGAACGCAGGCATCACCAACGCTGAGGGAGCCTCTCTACAGCGCGAGTCTCGCGTCGAAATGCAGGTCTCGCAGCCACGTTCGCATTTGTGGCCACCGCAGCAAGAGCTTGTAAGATGAGGCTCCCTTTGAAGGCCGAACCTGCATACACCCATGCCTATTGGCCATTTTATTCCCGTGCTTCCGGCAGCAAAAGAAATACACAGCCATTTTGTGAAGCTGACAGTCGTTCTTCTGCCAACGCCGTCGCCATCGTGACTGATTGTATCGCAGTTCGATCTGCTGCTTTTATTTTATTCATGACACGCTAGCGAGAGAAAATGGAACTGAGCCACATTGGCATGGTGTTGCTGTCACCCATCTAATCGAAATTTATAGCTTCGGAAATGAAAAAAAAAAAGGCGTGCGCGACACATCTGGCGCGAAGCCTATGCTGTGCACAGGAGGCAGGAAATGAGACGTTTGGCAGGAAGACAGACCTTAACATACCTGCCAGAACGTATGAGCGCAGACTTAGGAATAGGATGGCTACCTCATATAAAGGGCTTTTGGCGAAGAATGTTTCTAGTACGCCTGGAGATTTCCGTGCTCGGCGAGAGTAACATTTGAGGGACGCAAACGCTGAAAGTATAATGAAGCGTGGCATGGCGACGTGTACGATTCTACAGGAGCAGAAGTGTGCTAGGTAGTCTCGTGAAGTTCAAATTCAGAGTGTGAAACAAAAATGTTGGAGTTATCATTCGCCAAAGTGTCAATGAGCGCAAACTTAGAAAACATTTGACTGTGCTCATACTGACACGATTATTGCATATATTTAGCTGATGAAGTACAATTCACCACCACCAACCAGGATGCGCGGTTTTCAGTAGCCTGTATCGTTTGACTCCGATAGTTATCTGACCGGACGCTGTTTTGCAGTTGTATGTTGATTTTAGAGTGGATGATATTTATACTTTTTCATACGCTATACTAACGGAAATCTTCTGTTACAGCGTCAAGTAGTTCAGAACAGATTGTATAAGTTAAAGCTTTCGGTTCCTTGCAAAATATCCTGAATCAGCGTAGCTTCCACGTGCGATGATTTCGGATTTGCCGAAACGAGGGAGAAAGAAGAAGAGCAGAAAATTAGATGTAACACTGTGTGGTGTATTTGTCCTTATTTTGCATTTGAAGATAAGATGTATGTGTATTCATTTCCTGAACTTAAACTAGCGCGAATGACAATACGGTGCTTTTTTTCAAGAGTGCCCTTACTTGTGTGCTCTAAGCCTTTATGCCACAAAAACTTCATGGAATGGAACCAACAAGTCCGTGTCGCCACCTTCACAGACAGTTATCCGCGACTATAGTTTTGGAATGTAGCAGGGAGACAATGAAAATTATTTTAGCTTGGATATGAGCAATTTTGACGTGTACGTGGCAAACTTGATTACAAGATCAGACCCGAAGTTCAAAATAAATGGCAAACAAGAAAACCCTCAGCACAGAACCAATGGTTTGACAACGTGACTTGCCTTGGTAAAGACTCCAACAAAGTTAAGACCGCTTGTCGAAACATGCACTCCGGACTAAGGCTTTCCTCGTTGGCCCACTGTTAATCAAGTTTCTATCTTCCTGTGACCGCTTGCCTTATTAATATCCTACTGGGTAATACTGCCTGTAATCTTGATTCTCGTGTGCTTGTACTACTTACTGGCTGAGGTTTGCTGGTTGTCTGGTTGGCTGACTAATGCACTTACAGTATAAATAGAACTTGTAGGCCAAGAATGACCGACAAGCACCGGTCGTCCTCAGGCCCTGTACAATATCTCTGCAGTAGGCGTTTTTAGGAAGAGGGGAGTAGTTATTTAATACGATACCTTTCGAAGTCATTAAGCTCAATTCTATTAAGCATTTAACAGAAATCCAAAAAGAATGTATCTATGATATGAATGTCCAAGTGTGTTAAATGTGCGAAGCGCGTCATGTATGAGGCGCGTACTGCAGCCCGCCTCCTCTTTCGCGTTTGCACCGACGCGAAGCGTCTCTGCTGTGTCGGTAGTGGCTGGGAGTTGCCTTCACGAAAGCTTATTCAGCACTAGTTGGAATGGCTGACAATCCTGCATGTGATGTTTGCGGATGCCAGGAGAACATTGACTACTTATTGTGCCATTGTCCTTAATTTCAAGCAGAAAGACATTTGTCCAACACATTGAGGAAATTAGGTGATCGTCCTCTGAGTGAACAGACAGTACTATAGCACCGAATTTGCGGATGCCAGGAGAACATTGACTACTTATTGTGCCATTGTCCTTAATATCAAGCAGAAAGACATTTGTCCAACACATTGAGGAAATTAGGTGATCGTCCTCTGAGTGAACAGACAGTACTATAGCACCGTCCCCACCGATAATCGGCTCAGAAGGCAGTGAAGGCACTTTTGTGTTTCGAGAGCGTCTGGTTTGTACGAGCGGCTTTGGCTCAAGTACTGTCCGTGCACGTCACTATACCCTTTCTCTCCAGCCCCTCTCTTCCCCTTCTCCCTTCCCCCAGCGTAGGAATGCCAACCGGACTCTTGACAGGTTAACACCCCTACCTTCCTTATTTCTCACCTCCCCTTGGACACACTGCGCCCTCTGGTGGCGCCACCATGAAGTCCACGCATGCCCAGTACCCCATGCGCAGTGACCCAGGTTGGCTTCAAATAAGTTTATCGAAGAACGACACATGTCCAGCGGCACATACTCCGTGGCACATGCCCAATGGTACATGCCCTTGCGAGCATTCTGCCATTTCGGACCACACTATACCAAAGAGATCGGCCCATATTTTTGGTAGGGTAGGTGAATAGCTAGATAACGGGCAAGGAAATTGGTCTGAGACTGAAAAGAATGTTATTTGTATTGATAAACGGTGCCTCTGTAATACTACAGAAAGCCGGCCTCCCTAACCTCTAGCATTAGACTCAACCAACTTTCCGAACTTCTTAGTGTTCAAATTTTATAGAAATCACCTTGGCATAGACGTGTGTGAAATATTTTGAATAAGAGAAATAAGCATTCTGCATTGAGAAATACTGGGCACTACACAGCTACCGATATTCGCTTGAAAGCTTTCGTTTACTCATGATGAAATCTTCAGCAAGACCATCGTGAACGCGGAAATGATACGGAAGGGTTCATAAAGAAATAGACAAACGAACAAACAAGCGAATATATAAATGAATGTAAGTTCAGTGTCCCGACCTCATCTTTCAAACTGCAAGACACTTGAACATCCTTACTGACCTGCCGGTGGGGCATTGATTTATGCGCCACTCGGTGTTGGCTCAAGGCGAGCAGACAGACTATGCCAACAATTTGACAGTATGAGTTATTGCCTCCGTCGCACCCCACTGAAATTGGCTGCTGCTTTGCTTATGCATTTATTGTGCGCAAACCTTGCGCAGAATAAATGGTGCGCAAGGTTTGCTTACAAACCTTGTGCACTAATTTTTGGTCATTCCTTGGAAGATACATCATGGGGATTTTAGCAGTTTGTTCATTCATGTTCAGGGTCATAGCATATGTACAGGCTGTACTGCTCCGAGTATTAAGGGCACGCGTTCGCAGTAGCGCATGTTCCACTCTGTTATCTGTGATCTAAGCACAACCTATATATATTGAAGCGGCTTCGAGGAGAAAGTCCTAAACACGCGCTTAGAAAAAAAAATTACAGATTCAGATGCGACAAAATGCTCTTCCTTTTCAACCAAAGTTCCACAACGCGTAATTATCCGAGGCAACAGACTTCTACGGTCCCTCTTTCTCGACAGTGCTGTCAAATCTGGTGAGTCACTCATGCTCAAGTTGACTCATATGTTCTTAATTAACGCCTACAGCAGTACCGCTATTCGGTAGTTTGTGCATGTGACAGCGGAAAGTGATGTCACCCAGGAGCATGATTATAACTAGGAATTGAGTGGGCGCTCTGCGGTTTTGACGTCAATAGTAAGTATGTTATTGTCGGGGATCAATTCTTATTTCTGTGATATTGGTGAGTACATGGGTCTCAAGAAACAGAGGTATTGATTCTAAAAGAGACAAGGGTTTCACAGGAAGATGTTGACGAAGTTATCAACCGTATAGCCAAGCAAGAGTACCGTCAAAGTGGAGACAACCTTTCGACAAGGGCACTTGTCTTCGTCACGGCACCAACTAATTTACTTAGAAATGCTTAAACCGCTGCGTTGGTCACTGTTCCTCACACATATGGCTTGCCTGTCCACTCCATCAAGCCTACGAGTGGTTGTCTCGGGAACGAAGAGGTGAAAGAGAAGTCCTCGTCACGATCAACTTAGAGCAATGCTTACAGACGACTTAACCTTTCTTCTAATCACCTCTCGTAGCAATACGGTTCCGTAGTCACCGTCATAAAACGTCAGGAAACAACTGCAAAGCACTTAGAGACCTACCAGAATTCAGAAATATTTGGCGCAATATTATGTAAGGAAATAAACCCGAGAGTGTGAGTACGCATTCCATGCTATTCCGAGAGCGCAGCGAGCTTAAACGCGCCACTTATGCAATAAAGCTTAAACTAATTAATAGGCGCCACACTCTATTTTCTCTGAACTAGCGAGAAGAAGCTTTAAATATGGGTTTGAGCTGTTGAATTACAGTACAGTAGACTGAACTTTGACAGAGAACATATTTTGCAAGTGCCACTGAGCAGTACTTCGTGAATTACGAAGCTTTTACGGAGCATCGACGATGTCCTTTACACAGGACTGCCTTGTCCAAGCCCACTTGCTACATAATATGTAATATTGCTACATAAGTGCCACTTGCTACATAATATGTTCACTAGCTCTTATAGAACTGTTTCTGTTTATACCCCCCTTTACGCCATGCTCCTACGGGGGCCTGTAAGGTCATTGTAAATAAATAAAGTAACGCCTATGGGGACAGCGGTCGTATGATGGCACAGCGGTGCCGCCATCATCATCGTCGGCGCGGGGCTCATGCGCCCGGGCCACGCGAAGCGCGCCTGGCACGAGGAGCGGCGATCAGGAAGCTGTGTTTTGGCTCAGTTGGTCTTCGCTCCGGACAGTAAAGTTATCCTTTGCATGTCTCCCACACTCTGTGTCGTCTCTGAGAGTCTCAGCTGGCCACTGGCTCTGAAACCACGGCCCTGAGCCTTCACGCGTAAATATAAAAAGGAAGACCTTCCACAGGAATTTCTTTAACACAAGAAGTCCAAAATCAAGAAAGGGGCTGACAGATAGAATAGCTCACTGTGGTATAAAGTTTGTAAACAGGGATACGGTGCCTAAGAAAGGCTGGCCAACGTTTCGATAGGAGGATCTATCTTCGTCAAAGGCAGCCTCGTCATCCTCAGCATGTTAGTTTTAAAGGGTTAGTGCAGTGACGTCCCGTGAGTTTGTCGTCGGTGGTGGTTGGTTATAAGGGGAGAGACTTCAGAGGCAATGAGCACTGTCGTCCGACGTCTGTGAGCTTCGTTCACAAGACGAGGGGACAAGAGCGGGAGAGTGGGAAGGCGGGCAGAACAGAAAAGAAAGAAAAGCACAGAAAAAGAGAACCGGGGCGACACCAAGACGGAAATAAAGAAAGGAAAGAGAGAAAGAACAAGAAAGACAAAAAATAAAGACGGGGGCATGGGGCGGCGTTGGGGAGGCGACAGTTTAGGGAGCATTCAGGGGTGTAGTTGGCGGCAAGTTTTTGTGACATTAGAAGAGCCGGTCAGGCGGTCAGTGCGCGAGTAACACAAAAGAAAAAAAAAAAAACATGAGTTGAAAGAGTGACTTGAGTAGCATAGCAGCAATGCGTCGAGTAATTTTGAAGTAGTTAAGATGGCAACGAGGAGTCTGCGGTGCAATACATGGGGTGACTGAAAGGAAGCGGCATGGTCTTTTAAGGGGCATTGCCCCAGTCGCTAAACGTAGGTGTCGTTACGGCGGCATCCAGAAATGGCGATACCGTGGGTTGAGGCGCCGAAAAAGGCATATTGACTTCGGAATGTGTTGGTAAGGGTGTCTCAGAAAATATATAAAAAAGGGAAAAGAAGGGGGGGGGGTACCGAAACCGGAATAACAAATAGGGGGGTGACGTGCGCAGAAGCGGGCGGGGGCAAGTGTACATGGGAGAAGGGGGTCGTACAGTTGATATAAACGTAAAAACCTGAAAGCGTGTATTAAATTGAATAGTAGACAGGAAAAAATTTTCGAAATGGAAGAGTAAGTGAGGTTAAGAATTAAGGTTAGCTGGTGGCATAATGTGTTTTGTGTCTTGGTTGACGATATGAGAATTTCAGATTTAAAATACCGCTTTTAAAGATTATAAATTGTCAGGTGCCAAATTGATTCCCGTCGGGTGTAGGCAATTAAACTTGTATATGAAGTATGATTCCGTATATTTCCTTTCACGAGGTGAACGGAAATTTGTTTGTAGTGTAAAGAGCCTTGCTTTGTCAAATATATGACCATGTTCATTAAAGTGGCTGGTAAATTGTGTTTTGTGTCCGCGCGGTGACCGTTGAGTCTTGTATGAATTTGTTGTCCAGTCTCACCTATGTATTGTTGCTACAAGCGGCACATTCTAGACAATAGACTACGTTGCTTGATGTACAGGTAAAAGGCGAAGTTACCTTGTGTGTGTAATTCGACGCTGTACTTTTTACTGTAGTAGTAGATTGAATATGTTTGCATGTAGAGAACCTGGGGCAGCCACAGGGACTGGTTCCCAACTTCCTCTTTGTGCTTAGTTTGGCTTGCACAAGAATATCTTTAAAATTAGTGTTGCTCTGTACGCTACTCTGGGCGTGTCGGGAAAAATCTTATTAAGTTTCTGGTTGCTTGTGAGAATTGGGTAGCATTTACTGAGGATGTTATTCACGTTTGGGAGTGCGTTTGAGAATTTAGTAGTAAGAAGAGGCGTTGTTGTTCCTGTGATACTCGTGCGGGGCCTGAGGACCTCGGCTCAATTAAGTTTGGTTGCAGCGGTGTAGGCTGTTTGAAGGTCACTGTTTGGGTGGTTCCTGCTTGATAGGGTTTCTTTAAGGTGATCGAGTCTATCTATGTAGTCTTGGTTTTCAACGAAAATGTGACATAATCGTATGGCTTGGCCTTTAAAGATGCCTTGTTTGCAATGTCTGGGATGGTGGCTCGTATATTCTAGGTGCTGTTGTTTGTCGAAAGGTTTCCTATACAGCGTTGGCTTTAGCCCCCCATTGTCAATGTATATTGATGTGTCCAGAAAGTTTATGCGCTCAGTTGAGGATTCTGATGTGAATTTTATTGTTGGGTGAAAAGAGTTTAGAAATGCTACATATTTATCTAGACTGTCTTGACCATGTCCCCATATTATGAGTATGTCGTCTATGTATCGTAGGTATGTGTGGGGCTTGTCAGTGCAGCGCGATAGGAAATCTGTTTCTAGAATCCCCATGAATATGTTCACGTAGGTTGGTGCAAAAGGCGTATCCATGCTTGTACCATGTATCTGTAGGTAGTAACTCTCCTCAATTTCGAAGGAGTTATGTGTTAGAACAAATTCAAGGAGAGACAAGTAGACTTCAGTAGAGTGTTGTGCATTGTGTTTAGACAACACAAGAAGTAGTTCCCGTTCTTTCCGAAAGAAAAATTAAGAATAGGGCAATTCAAGTGGGACTCACAATAGTGCAATGCGAAACGGTTCAAAGACGACCGTGCTCTTAGCTTTCGTAAACAGCTGCATGACTGAAAGGTCGTTTCAAAGCCGTCGTTTCTGAGCAGCGTCTATTGAGCCGAACGCGTTTGCGTGCCATTTATTGTTGAATGGCGTGCGGCTTTTAAGCTTAACAAGAAGACACTGTCCTCTGCAATGGTCATGCAGTGCAACAAAAGGAAAAGGCTGGAGTCAAGGAGTTTTACTGCCGCTTTCTTCAAATCCCGGGGGTCGCAATGTGTGTGGCAAAGACACTCACCCTGACTACATGTAAGAACGCTTTATTGCCTGGACTGTTTCACTTGGCCTTCGTTAGGTACTTGGAAAGTTTACGCTTCGTATCGTAATCTCCCCAGAGGCTCAGCGAAATGGCCTGTCCTGACGCTTTCTGATATCACGAAGTACCCTAGAGGCGTCTAAAGTGACCGCCTTTCTACAAAAAACTTTGTTGGTTCTGCGGTGAAGTTCTCCGTATACAGAAAAACAAGTGAATCACGAACAGTACAGAACAACCTTGAAATAGTTCGTGCGCTCCCCGCCACTTGCCATGCGGTTTTTATTGCATCAGACTGTAACGGTCCTGGCACATAGTGTTTAAGTGTGTCACTGAAGCGCAATGCACATTTACACAAAACTTCAAAAAAGAAGAAAGCCGCTGGACTTCTGAACTAAACAAGGTTATCACCGAAGCTTAGGCTGTTGAGCACTACGTGAACTCTTGAGTTCACATAGTTCACGAGTTCACACCTCTAAACCAGGCACCACCTAAAAGCTTAAAAATAAAAAATCGAAACTGAAATCGTAAGAGAGAGAGAGAGAGAAGGAAAGAACGAAAAGCAGGGAGGATAACCAGACTGAGTCCAGTTTGCTACCTTATACGTGGGGAGGGGAATGGGGAGTGAAAGAGAGAAAAGTTAGGTGTGGGATGTCTATAGTCGGGCACTCAAGTCTGTTGACTTCAGATAGTGAAAAAGCGCTCGAATGGCTTTCTGGGCTAATGATCTGTGTGGCCAGACTCCCAAGATCTTCGCTTCCGTAAATGGTCTGTCATCCAATCTATTCAAGGCACACCGTAGAGCCTGACGTTAATTATCGAAGCGAGAACAGTGACACATAACATGACTGATGGTCTCTTCACACTTGCACTTAGCGCACATTGGTGAGTCCGCCATTCCAATACGATAGCTGTAGGAGTTGGTGAACGCTAAACCTACCCACAGCCGACACAGCAGTGTTGCGTCACGTTGTGAAAGGTTCGCTGGTAATTTAAGTTTCAGTGATGGGTCAAGGCTGTACAAACGACAGTTAGAGTTCTGTGGTGTATGCCAGTAAATTAACGTGATGGCACGAGCGAGACTGCGAAGCTCTCGCAGCGTCTACTCTCGATAAAGGTATAATGAGTGTTGGTGTGCCAGCCTGGGCACGTCGGGCAGCGTCATCGGCGAGGTGATTACCAACGACGCCACAATATCCCTGCAGCCACTGAAAGATGAAATCCTGTCCTCGTTCAGAAGCGCAATGGTAAGTTTCGTTGATTTGTGACACCAGCTGTTCATAATTGCCACGTCGTAAACTTCGGAAGCTCAGGAGGGCTGCTTTCGAATCACAAAATATTGCCCAGTCGTTGGGCGGTTCTTTTTCAATGTATTCGACAGCAGCGCGAAGAGCGACCCGTTCTGAGCCTTTAGATGTCGTCACGCGTGAAGTCTTAAACTTGATGACGACCGATTGAGATGATATAACAATGGCGCCCGTCAAATTTCGCAAGACGGAACCATGCGTGTAAACATGAATGCGGTTAGCGTATGAACAATGCAAAAGTTCTAATGTGATCTGCTTGAGAGCCGCAGTGGTCAGGCTAGCTTTCTCCATTATTCCTGGAACAGCAAGGTACACAGTTGGCTTTTTCAAGCAAGCTTTTTCAAGCTTTTTCAAGAGGGGATGGCGTTCTTGTTGCGGGTGAGTGCCTCAAAGACAAAGAGTGCCGGTTAGCCGCAGTTGATCTGGAGAACGCTGCCTTGAGTCTTTTCTCAGGCAAGCGAGCGAGATGGTGGTCAGGGACTGTGGGTATATGGCGAACATGCGCCCGGAGTGCGTCGATAGCTATATAGGTCATTATTGGGTGGTCTCTCGCGGTGGCAATTGTTGCTACGGTTGAAGCATTTCGAAGTAGCCCCAGACATGTTCGAAGGGCTTCGCCTTGAATGCTCTGTAGGACATGGATGTTAGTTTTGTTAGCATAGGACAGCACTGGTGTGCTATATTGTAAGTATCCTAGGAAGAGCGTCCTGTATAGTTGAAGCATAGATGCCACGGATGTGCCCCACGTTTTACCGGCAAGACTCCTTAGTATATGGGAGATGTACGTAAGCCTCATCTTCAAGTATGAGATGCGGCGGCTCCATGAAAGGTCTCTGTCGATAATAACGCCTAGGAATCGGTGAGTCTTTGCGTAGGAAATTGGTTGGTGGTCAATAGAAATGGGGCACCAGGTCATGGGCTTGTGGGTAAAAGCGACTAGGGCGCACTTCTCCATCGAAATGCTGAGGCCTTGAGCACGCAGGTACGATGATGTTAGGGTCACTGCTTTTTGGTGCCGTGCGCGCACCTAGAGACGTGTAACTGCCGATGCCCATATGCATATGTCGTCAGCATATATGGAAAGGTTTACTGTATGTGGTAGAACGTAGGCAAGTCCAATTATTGCAAGGTTGAACAAAGTGGGGCTAAGAACCCCCCCCCCCCCTCCTGAGGGACGCCACGGCAAGTGTAATGGTCAGCGGTTCGGCCATCTGCACTGTGCACAAAGAAGGATCTCTTGAATAGATAGCTCCGAATCCACCGAAACATGCGTAAACCAATTCTATTATTTTCCAGGGCATCAAGAATGGCTTCATGCGTCACATTATCATAGGCGCTTTTCACATCGAGGAATAGTGCAACCGATATACGCTTGTGGTGTTTTTCTTGTTGCACAGAAGTGACGAGGTCGATGACGTTGTCAATAGAGGAGCGGTCTCTTCTAAACCCAGCCATGACCTCAGGGTACACGTTGTGGCACTCAAGATAACACTCTAGGCGTGTGAGAATCATTCTTTCCATGACCTTCCCTACACAGCTGGACAGCGCGCAATCGGTCGGTAGGACGCTAGGTGAAGTGGCGACTGTCCAGGCTTCAGGAGTGGTATGAAGCGGCTGGACTTCCACCGCTCAGGAACGACGCCATCATTCCATGACTGGTTATAACATTCTAGAAGTCTACTTCGGCCATCTTCCCCTAGGTGCCATAAAGCAGCGTAGGTGATGCCGTCTAGTCCTGGCGACGATGAGCGCCTGCTTGTGGTCAGAGCAGCGTCCAATTCCTCAAGTGAGGAGGACACATTCGATTCTGGGAAACATGTCGCGGGAACCTCACCCAGAATTTCGCTTATTAATGGTGACCACACTGCCCGCAATCTTCACACAGAAATCTTCGGCTATATCGACCTGCGAGCGAGCTTGATGGAGGACTAGGGTGGAGAATGGGTGTCGTTGCTGTGGAGACGAGCCAAAGCCACGCAACGTCCTCCATATGAGAGACAGTGGCTTGCGGGGGTCAAGTGATTCGCAGAACGTCTTTGACCGTTGTTCATCCAGCCTGTCCATACGACGTTGGAGTTTCTTCTGTACACGTCGAGCGACTCTAAGGTCATGAATTGACTTGATGCGCCCGTATCGCCTCTCGGCGCTTCTGCGAATCGTTCGAAGTCGCTAAAGTTCCATTTCGAGTTCGTACGTGTTTTAGCGGATGTAAAGGTGTACTTAGACGATTCCAGTACACTTGTAATAAGGTTCTCAATGTTGCCGGTAAATCCTTCTTTGCATGCCTCTTCCACCTTTGTCTTATATGTTGACCACCTTACTTTTCGGGAAGTAGAAAAAGAGAAGCTTCCAAACCCAGTGATTCCTAAGTAGGTGGGAATACGGTCACTGCCATGAGTCTCGATGTTAGAGAACCATCGAACATTCTGACCAAGTTGCCGTGACACAAAATCAAATCTAAGCAAGTGCTATAGTTCGAACCACGCAAGTAGGTTGGACTGCCATCGTTCGTAATGCTGAGGTCGTGGTCGGAAGCAAATTCCACAAGTTTCCGGCCCTTGGAATCTATTCTGGAGCTTCCCCAAGCCAAGTGATAAGCATTAAAGTCTCCCGTGATAATCCAGGCTCCAGAAGTCGCCGTCGAACCGACTATATGGGGAGATGTAGGCGCCGACAAGGGTGAAGGCCATTTTATTCTTTGTAAAGCGGAGACACACGTATTGGTTTCCATCATGAGGCTGCACCGAGTGGGGAATGTTAGTTCTGTACGGATGTAAACAATTGCTGTGCTAGATTGCCCGCCCATCGACACCATAAAGGCTTCATATCCAGGGGGTCTTAGCGCTTTTGACACGTTCGGTTCACATATTACCACTACAGGAAATCGGTTCGTAAAAATGTACTGGCGGAAATATGAAATCTGTGATTTAAGTCCTCTGGCATTCCACTGGAAAATCTTCGCACTACGCACTTCATCACGGAGTGAAGGCAGTGGAAGAGCCATTGTGCTTATGCAAGATTTGCAAGCACTGGGCTCAAGGCATCCAACACTTGCACTGCGCTTCGAGCTGTTGGCGTATTCGAGATGCCCACAAGCGTACGAATCGCATTTATCAAAGACTTGAGCATTGCTACAATTCAGTGGTCATGCTCTGTCAGCTCATCTGTGTGAGGGGTGAAGCATCGTGGTGCCTCTCCTTGTTTGGGTTTTTCCACAGGGCTTACCCTTGGCAGTGGTGGCCATTCTTCATCCACGACATTCTTTTCAGCTGCTCCGTTATCTATACATGGTTTGGACACATTCTGCACTGGGGTTGGAGCGGATTCAACAGCAAGAGGCTTTGCGGCACGCGTATTCTTTGTACGGAGAGCAGAATTTCTTGATGAGCGTCTGCGACAAGAACAACGTCGCCTGACGCCAGCAGCTGCTTCACGATGAGTCGACCGGTCCCTCACCATTTTCCTCAATATAGAGAGTTCTCTCTTAACTTTTGGACATTCCTTTGATGAGGCATCGTGGGGACCTTGATAGTTCAGACATTTATAAGTTTTTGCCAGGCAGTTGCCTGCAGAGTGTTGTGCTGCACAGCGGGAACATATAGCAGACTTTCCACAGACGGCGCTCACGTGACCGAATTTCTGGCAGTTTCTGCACTGAAGTGGCTTGGGAACATTTCCGACATGCTTGAGCATGTCGGAAATTACCTACCTTCACATGCAATGGAAGGCAGTCACTTTTAAAGACAATTTTTAGGCATCTGGAATTCCCGAGACAGGCCACCTGAAGTATATGGGTCCCATGATTGGCAGCCTTTATCAAAAGTGGTAAATGCTCGCCTGAGATGGCCGCATCAATGTCACATATGACGCCTGTAGTAGGCTCTTTTCCCATCGGGAAGATGGTACGAACGTTCATGCCACCAAGGACAGCGACAGCTCGCAGAGAATTTAACGCCGACGCTTGGGCGACATGTGCTCAGGGCCGATAGGCAATGCTGCGTTTAGGATAACAGAGTGGTCATTCGGGAGAGTTGAAACAGCTCAGTTATGATGGCGATCAGCGCAAAATGCACGACGCGACTTCCGAGTTCTGGACATTTTTTCGCGCTTTAGGTGGGTTATAATGCTTTAGTTCGTTCTGAAAAACCCATTGAACGGTTTATTATATTTCTTCTGCATTTGTTATCCTGGAATTACGCATCTGTGCATCCCGATTCACTTTACACGTTTCCGTCGGTTCAGCATTGGTGATATTGAGCTATACCTAGGTTTTCACGAAGGCTCAAAGGGGGCTTTCAGATATTTGGAAGTACTCGAATAATAACTTCCTCAATATTAATGCTGGCAAAACTAAAGCTATCTTATTTAAAGCAAGAAATCAACACGCCGTTCTGCCAGCAGACTTGGCTCTTGGTGGGTCGCCAATCGAGATTGCCCGAAAGCATAAATTATTAGGCGTATTCTTTTTTGTTGATAGGACGGAGTAAGCTTCCGTAGGCATTCTTGTTTAATCATTGTCTTCAGCTTCGGATGCGCTATCGCAGTGCCGCCATTGATTTCATGGCAAGGTCAAACTGCAACTATATAAGGAACTGTTCAACGCCCATGTAAGCTCCCGCACCCTTCTGTTACGTACAGGAGAAAGCAATACGATGCATTGCTAATTTTCGTACACTAACAAGAATGGGCCCGATTCAAAATTTCTTTTCCGGAGAACAGTTGTGCGAATAAATACTTTATTTCAAGACCGTTTTATTGTTCCATCCATTTTTAACCCTATACATTCATTTGAGTGTACCTAAACGGCTTGTCATTATTTTATTAAAACGAAAGCTATTCTATTATTTCTTTTCCGTCTTCGGCAAACTATTACTATTCTGTAACTATGACATGATTACTAAGTTTACTATTTGTAGTATGGAGTTGTCGTACCTTTTATTTATGCAAACAAATTGAGAATAACTTTGTCATACACATGTATGTTAAATTGTATCCATCGATTATGCTTATTAGTATAATATATCATTCCTTTTTGTTTCTTCCACAGTGCTTCAAACTTCTTTGTATGCTATATACACTATTTTCTCTGCACGCTCTGTACGAATTTCTCCGTATGCTTTCTTATGTAAGGGACCCCAGCCAACCCGCAGCTGCATTAAGGCACTTTGCTCCTTGGGTGTCCCCCAAGTATCATGTCAGAAATAAAATTGCTATTGACTGATTTAAAAAAGAAATGCTGCAGTTGCGTAAATGTTGGGGTTAGAAGCACTCGAAGTTTTCATACAAGTGCTCCAATTTGGTCGTTTGCTTGTTTATCGAAGGTAAAAGGTGGTAATACACTCAGCCAAAAAAAAAAGAGTTCTTGGATATCCCCGTGAACTCTGTGATTTTGAAAGAAGATGCATGACAATGCCAGATGCCTTGCGGTATAGGGAAGGGTCGTGAATACGCAGGCAACAGTTTGACAGACGTGGCGACTTTCAGACGGTATAGTGGCATCACGAGCCAGTGATACGAGTTTTCATGTAACGTTAAATTCTCGCTTGGGTATGAGTGCGACATTCAGAAAGATCTGTTGGTTCCTCATTAGGATGGATGACACATCTTTGTGTGACAGTTCCGGGTAAGGAGTCTATCAGACATCTCCTTTGCACCAGTCCACATTACGATGACCGAAGACTTCTGCGCACCACTTTAGATCAGCTGGAGTTAAAGGTAGTTCTTGATGGCAAAAGGACTTAGATCGTTGCCGCATGCGCCCCAAGCCCAGAAAGCGCAACGTGCAGTACTGCAGTTATTGAAGACAGACCTCAGTGAGCGGCTGTAGTCTTGATGCACCTGCAAATGAGGTGACTCCCTCATTGTTCTTTTTTTCAGATTTCTGTCTTTCTTTTGACCGCTAGAGCTCCCTAGCCCTAAGTATGGTAGCAAACCAGGTGTCTGAGTGATCTCTTTTTCTCTGCCCCCCCCCCCCCTTTTTTTTTATCTCTATCACTCTTTGGAAAGACTGGTAAAACCTTAGAAGTGGTTCTAGTTGGGCAAACATAGCTACAGAGAAATAGCGTGAATTGACAGACATACACAGAGAAGAGAAAACAAGACGAGCGCTTTGTCTTGTGTGTCCTTTGTGTGTATGCGTCAGTTTTCACCCCTGATATTATACCGATGAAATCGCTAGTTTGGTTCTCTCCTAACTTTTGAACTAAATGCGAAAACTAAATTCTAGAGTATTGCTCACAAATGCATTATTGTTTTTTCTTGAAAAACTCTGATGTCGTTGCTGAGCTGGATGACTCGGAGAACTATCGCGTAGATTTATTAAAAGTACGAAAACCAGAAAGGACATCTTTCCTTTCTTTTTCGTTTTGTTTTATTCGTTTGCTTCTTACGTTCTGTCTTAGTTTCTTTCTTTCTTTCTTTCTTTCTTTCGTATCGTCACGAATAATCTTTCTTTCTTTTTTACACATTCAATTTTCTGGCATAAGCAGTGAATTTATTTATTCACTGTGGCCACAATTCTTCGGATATTCTCACGTTTAAACTTTCAAACCAACTAAAAAAAATGAAGCTGCGAACGCTTCGGAAGAGTGCTGTGCCCCTAAGATGTTAGCAAAAAGGTTCTCTTGGGAAACTGTTTTTTACATATGGCTTACTGTAGGCATAGAATTGAAGAAACAGAAGCTGCTCCTACGAGCTTCTCTGATTCCTATATCAGGTGATTTCGGTAGACTACCTGCCGCCACTAAGGGGCTTCATCTTGAGGGCACAAATTCAACGTTAATTTGTGTGGACATGATTAAGCTCGCATGTGACAGCTGCCGTACGGAAAGAATGTAACTGGATGAAGAAAAAAAGTCTACAAAAAACCAAGATTTCATCAAGTAAAATATTTTCGAGAGAAAGTAAGTGCCCATGAGATCTGGCGAATGGCAGAGCAACCGCTTTTTTATTTTTATTTTTTTTTAAATAAGGGGGACGGGCGGTTAGTTTCCTAAGGATCGCTGCGGGAGGCAGAGACGTTGATTAAAAGCATGTCCCCGAGTAGAGAGAGCGGGAGTGGCCAAGAAGGCGGTGATCTGTTATAGATGGACTCTGGTTATAGTAAAAGCATTGCGCACTGGTTTGCATGTCCTGCGCAATCTTGACAAGGGCGAAACTTCTGCAGCCACTGCATTGTTATCAATATTTGATGATGTGGTGCGTCATTAGTGTGAACCCCCTTAAACGCCTCGAAAAATTAAAGGTGACGGGCAGTCCCGGTGCGATCGGATCATTTGGCGACGCTGTTCACAAAACACCAACTCAAGTGCTGTAAAAACTAGCACTAGTTTTCTAATTCTGCCTGCCCTAAGCGAGCAGGTACACTTATTTTCCAAAATGTAAAAAAAAAAAATCTTGCCCGGGCTTCAAACGCGTAGAACGATCACAATTTTTCGCTTATGAAGGCTGACAAAAACTTATGATATTTTAATTTCGCGCTAATGAGTTGCTGAAATGCTGAACCTGGCGTCGTCGACCGCTTCGGGGTGTCATGACACGGGGATAAATTTTGCTGACGTCGTACGTAGAAATAAGGTGCGGGTCATAAATTATGACAACAGTGGTGCGCGCGTGCCTTTCGGCCGCGCTAGCGTGTGGGTGAGTGTGCCAGTGCATCGTGACGTCATGGCACCCCCCCCCCCCCCCCCCCACTTGCGTACCGAGCCTTCTAAACAATACAATAAAGAATTCCTCTAGGTTGCGCAAATCATGCGATAATGGTCAGAATAAGCTTATTTTGGCGGAACATGGCGAGAAGGAAGACGTGGCGGGGAAAACGAAAAACAAAAACAAGAACAGAAGCAAAAGAGGCGGCCCAATGCATGCGTTTACGACGCGCGTGTGCGTTGCATCGCCAGCGCAGAACACGTCACGGTGATCACTTGAAAGGAAAGCAGGAAGCAGGAAGTCGCAGAAAGAAAAAAAAAACTAAATAAGAAAATAAAGGCGTCCCAGGACGAGAGAAAAGTGCGCGTGCGCTTGATTGGTATTCGTTGCAGGCACTCGCAGTTCAGCAGAGGCTACAACGATGCATATTTACTCATTCAAATTTTGTTTCGAACGGAAAGACACTTTTGTCCTATCTCGCTGAGAAACATTCACGTCTATACGAAATGCGGAAGGGCCCGGTAAGATTCACCAGGCGGCGCAGTAAGAATCTGAATAATGCATCTGACATGGAGTCACAGGCCGGTGGTTTCTCATAAAAGCTTTGTCTGGGAAAACATTCTTGCATCCGGATCCTTTCTTTCTGCACGTGCCCATTTCTTTGGAGACTTAGTAAATGCACATTTCTTTCTCCCTACTACTGCGGCGGAGGATATACCGCAGATTCATGCGAAGATACATATTTGCTTTTCTGTTTAGGCCTTATCGAAGCGATTTAATTGCTGCGTAAACAACGCCATTTCTATTGAACGAACGATAGGGTGAGGTGGCGTTAGTGGAAGAGGGAACTACAATTCACCAGGCCTATCTTTCATATTTCCCAGACTTATTCATTCTAGCGTATCTTGCAACATCAGGATTCAGGAACTGATGTTCCGGGAAGGTAAGTAATAGCCTGGCAGCTTTTTCATTGTACTAAATGTAACTGGTCTTCTTCACTATATATTGTAGTTGTAGCCGAGGCTGTGTATCTTGTAAACTATGCAACAAAAGCTACAGAATACTTTTTGGCATTTACTAATAATGACAAAATACGCATGCTTAACGTAACAGAGGTTCCGGTTACCCACACCGGCTGAATGGCTGTGGACAACCGGCGCTGATACTTCCAGCACCAACAGCAGCGCCGTACCAGACAACCTAGCGGGCGGCGGAGACAGTTCTCAGCAGCATATGGTGGGATTTGGCCTCAACAATTTCACCGCTCATGTTGAGGTAAATGTGTCGAGGGGCGCTATAACGTAAACTCTTCCAAACTTTTCTATTCCAATGCCGCAAACAGCCCTCCGCGATTGGTCAAAAACTTTTTTGGACCACCCCACTTCGTCTGTCTGTCATGCGACGTCACTAAAACCGTGATAGCTCCCAATCTGGCATGGCGTGTTCACACTAATTACGCATGATTCGACCGAGCAAAAGAAAAAAAAATTATTTCTGATTCGATGTCTTTCCGCCATTAACCCTCTGCTATTCGTCCAAAGGTTTCAGGCTGCACCCACATCACCTGTCTGTCCCTCGACGTCACTAAACCGCGAAAATTCGTTGCGTCAAAGTAATGCGTACGCGTTAAAGATGTATTAATATTCCGAACAAAACTAAATATTTTTTCTGAATAGCCGGAGACTGCCCCGTTCCGAAAGGAATAGAAGATTGCTGCCAATTGCCACTGGGTATACTCGCACCTGCCGGAGAGCATGGCTTTATTTGCGTATAACAAAACATTTTGCGTGGCCGTATAACGTTATCGAGCCCTTTCGGCACGTATACTACGTCACTCTGCCAACTCTTCGTTGATGAGGATCCGTTTTTGCGCAATTTCTATCTGTCCGTTGCACACTGACGCGATTTTAGACGAGCCACCGCAGGCAAAAGTAAGAGAAAGCGGATCAATCGCAGGCGCCGGCACCCCCCTCTTGATCTGGTTATCTATTTTCAGTGCGCTGGCTCAGCCTCATAGAAACCATCTCCACTTGAACGTGCTCCTCGCCTCTCGTCAGTGAACTAGACAAACTGCTCAATGGAGGATATGTTATTCATTTCTAAAGCAAACAAAAGTAACGTCCTATAAACGAGGAGAGCGCTTGATTGTGCTGTTCAGGCAATGTTGCGGGTCACCGCCTGATGCTTCCGTCGGCGGTTACGTAAATTTGACGTCAGGAGATTTAGTGAAAGACATATTGGAATAGTTATACGTTGTAGGGACCCAGATTCCGGCCTGACTGGAATCCCGTGTAAGAACGTCTGAGCGCATGCTCTTCTTCAGGGTGCATTTGTGTGGTAAGAACTTGGCTGGACGCATAGAGCTAAAGCAAGCGTTGATACAGGCGCGCGCCTGTTATTACCCAAAATATCATAGTTTTTTTCGTGCTCTCCATATCGGATGATGTCAGCATATTTCAGCTGCATAACCAAACTGCCCTAGCGCCTCTTAGCTAGCGCTGGTTCCCCACACAACATTCCGTTACTGTTGATTGAATCGAGGGTTCAATCACCTGTATCGCCACCTGCAATGTGGTGGCAGTGTGTATGTAATTTCGTTTAAGTGCATGGCGTTAGAAAACCACAGCGAGTGATATCACATCCGGCACCTTCCACTACTGTGTCGACCCTCAATGCTGACAATGTAGATTCGGGACGTTAAGTCTTGACCACATTGTATGGCGTCTACACTTACGTCCTTTAGGCGTGGTGCCACTTCAGACTAGGGCACGGAGCAAGAAATATTTAGGAGTGGAAACTCCGCTGTTTGCGGCGACCAGTAAAGGTCACAAGCCCGCGGATATATTTTCATGCTGGCGGCACCTGGCGGCATGGGAAGAAATTACCGCCGTTTCGGTTGCCAGGGCAACCGGTTGAGCGTGTTGCTCCCGTTCGGCCGCGCGCGCCTGACTTCTACCACGGAGTGGCCGGAGCCGCCGAGCCGCCTGCCGGGCGCTGCTTTTTTTTTTTTTCCCGCTGCGGCTTCTACGACGCGCCGCATGGTGCCGCCACTGTATACGGTAGCGTCGGCGCATGCAAGAATTGTGACTTTATCTGATCGCCCGCGCCCGCTCGCGCTGACGGGAGTTTCACCTCCTATATGTCTTACTCCGTGGACTAGGGTAACGATTCGAGAAGTAGGGAAGTTACACGACAGACCTTTTGTAGGACATAAGATCCTGGGACCGTAGTCTCGTGTGTCTGCGATGTACAAAGCCACAAAAGCGCATTGGCGTTTCCTGAGATGCACCAGCCTGTATGAGCGCTTGTGACTGACCCATCGATGAACGTTTGTGCGCGGGTACGCGCGCATGCCGTGAACTTCCCTTCCCCTTTTCTACTTCCCTCTTAGTCCCCTTTCGCAGTACACGGTAGCAAGCTGGGCTCGGCCTGGTTAACCTCCCTGCCTTTTTTTATCACCTCTCTCTTTACGTAGAAGGTGGTTAGATCGGAGGCAACGACGGGTGAGCCTTTGCGAACGTTTCCTCTTAGGCAATATTCGCTATAACGAAGCGCGATGCCTCTTCCCCCCCTTTCACCTTACTCCCCGAACGAACACACCTTTGTCGCTGTCGGTGTGCGCTAGGCGTCTCAGAAGGAATCAGAACTCTATACGAAAGCGCGGCCTGAGGCTTGAAAGAGGAGCTCGAAACTTCTGGCAACAATGCTGAAATGAAACCGCACGAGCACCGCGGCTCTGTGCCATGTTTCCGCCTCCGTATTCCGCTTTCCCGCCGCTACTAGCATCCGGGAACGGAATGTGAGCAATAAAAGCTTGAAGTGACACACGTCGAAGGAGCTCGCATAATGCATTTCAAACAAAACCGCCGTGTTTGGCGTTTATGAGGGAGCCTGGACGCTTTGTAGGTGCGGAATAATCGGAAATTGTTTACAGTGCTAATATAGCGACATTCGCGAGAAAAAAAAATATCAAAGGGTGCCTAACGCCATGGGGTCAATACGATGGCACTTTTGGACAATTAATACATAAATCACACAGTACCACATTAGTTACTCATCTGGAACATCATTTTCTTTTTCAGTTCTTCTAATTCGCTCCTTCAAAAATTAGATTTTTGGCTTCCCTTGCTGTGTGTTGATGTCATTTTTCCTTATTTATTTTAAATTTCTTATGGCAACATTTTCAATTTATCATTGCATCTGCCACCATAAACGCATCGAGGATCATGTCAGGCGTAGGACTAGCCTAATATCTCCAGCCTTCATCAAAGTATATTATCCTCCTTCTCTGCCAGGGCCATGGAACAATGTAGTGGCAATCAACATCGACAGTCCTGAAAACATTCCAATAACAACAAAGCCAAAGAAACTAAGTAGCATAGGTGTCTAGTTTAAGAAAACTGAAAAAAAGAGTAGTTGCATGAAGAAAGACAAGAGACCTTGCAGAAAACCACGAACCAACATAGTATCGCCATCGTTTCGTGCCCGAAACCAGTGTATCGGTACCACACTGGGATTGCTACGCTTTAACTTTCGTGTGCACAGCGGATTGCGCACATTATCTCGGAGTGTGTACTCCTTTTTCACTGCAAACAATGGCACAACGAGGGAGCTCAGAAGGACTCCGTCAAGAGGGACTGAAGTTCCTGCGATCTGATACATCAGCCTTCGGAGTAGCAAAATATAAATATACGAGCAACTGAAGCTCGCAAAAGAGGAAGAAAGAAAGAAAGAAAGAATGAGAGAAAGGAAGGAAGCTTCTTTATCACTCGCGGTTCGATACTGAGTTGCCCCCTTTTGCAGCGTTAATTTTGAATGGCAACACAAGTAAGGAGACTGGATAGAGTTAGAAGGAAGGGATGCGAGGCTAGAATCACTTGTTTTTACTTGTTTACTCTTCCATATACGCTGGATAATTGGGATGGAAGGAAGTAAAGAAAGAAAACAGTAAGGAGGAAATGAAGAAAGGAAGGGAAGGAACAAAGAATAACGCACAGCCTTAAAGAAAGAAAGAAAGAAAGAAAGAAAGAAAGAAAGAAAGAAAGAAAGAAAGAAAGAAAGAAAGAAAGAAAGAAAGAATAATGCACAGGTGTACGAATTAAAGCAATTAAAGCAAGAAAAATGTCCGACGATTACGATACTCTATAATGGAATATATGAGGGCAGCTTCACATGCTCTTTTATTTCGCGACATACTGGGGCAAAGAATTTCAGACCGAAATTAGCGCACGGACTGGCAGTGGGCCAGTGCCGTCAGCGCATTCACAGAGGTAAATCATTCGTGAAAATGATTCCCGGCATTTAGTATTCGATTTCTCATTGATTTTTCTGTTATCACGTCAGCTTTGGTATCAACAGGACATTCACGTTCATATGCCAGTCACACAATCTATATCCTAAAGTTTCCAACAGTAAAAACGTAGATATGCACACACACAGCATGACTAGGCTATGTAGGGCTAGACTATGGTGTCAGCCATCTTCATTATTCGTAACCGCCTGGCACTTCGTTAACTGCTTCTCCACAACGCCCACGTAATAATAATAATATATATATATATATATATATATATATATATATATATATTGTTCAAATCTCAGCGTTTGCTTGCGTTCTGAATACCCGAGGGCTTCAATCCTTCATTTCCATATAGAAATTGCGAACCTAATAGAACTGCAGAACCTGCTCCTAATGCAATATGACGTCGCTCTTCACTGTGAGATTAATTTATATCACCTCAATGCTATGCATCTTCTTGGAAGTAAAAATTG